>NC_069127.1:71026144-71377394 GCF_026914265.1 Mya arenaria | reverse complement strand
CATAATTTAGCCATGGTTTAAATGCCTTAATGTTTTCTAGTTTAAATGTCACGATTTGAAAAGTTATTTACTTGTGTATGGAAAGCTGTAATAAGATGATCATCTATGTGTGATAAATTTGTTTAGTTCTTGAAGTAGATTTTTTCTTTAAGCTCTGAATTTTTAAGTGAATTTAATATGTGACACACGCACAAGTGAAAAAATACATAGCGTAATTATAGTGTTTTTGGTGTGGTGAGTTTGAACTAGGATGATATAGCAGGAAACAATTAGGATAGATACAGTACACTTTTAAACCATAGATCTTTTACGTGCAAACTGTTTGCGACATTCATTGCCGTTATACTGTATAAAAAAAGACATGTAAAACAGAACACATGATATGAAAAAACCCCAGACTTACACAACAAATTCTTTTTATTAACGAAAAAAAAATGAAGACACATTTTTTTACGTATGTTAGTATATAAAAAGAGCATAAAATTACTTTAATCAATTTTCTTTCAGTTCAGAATAGTGTAATTTCGGTTCAAAAATATTATCAAGGTGCAGAAAAGACAATAAACATCGTTTGTAAAAAAAGAAGGAAAAAGATGTATCCATATTTTTTATCTTTTTGGTCAACTTTTTGGCTTTTATTTTCATTTCTGCCTCCCAAATATTTTTGAAAAAAATCCCGTAAACCTTAAAATTATGTTGGCGTGATAACAATTGACCAGTCTCTAATGTTATATCTATCTATGACAAACTATTTGTTAATGTATACTATAGGATATTGGGTAAATAAATAATAAAGACAGTTCTTGCAGTGACAACAAAACACCATCATACATACTATTACATATGAAGCAAAACATTTGTCAGTGGCTTGCAAAGAAAATGAAGTATTGCCATTCCTGAATGAAAGAAGTAGCTGATAATTATCACATAACATGACTGACCGAATGCTTAAGTTCACAATATCTTGATTTATATTTGTGAAATTGAAAGAGAAAAATAAACATTAAAGTAACAAACCATTAACAAATGTACTGTGTATATACATTTCAGGTATCAGTCATCCTTATAATCAAAGATATAAAACCAAGAAAATGTTGTTTATCACTTATGACTGATACTCAACTTACAGCTGAAATGGAAAGTCAATTTCGTCAATATGCCAGTTCTACGGTGTCCTATCGACGGCTCTGATTTGGAATCACAGGACCTGGATGCATCATTTGCAGCAGCCTTATTCACTGCTCTTCAGATTGATGACAGAACCGTCCACCCACCTCTGGCTCAACCGGCAACGAAGAAGTTGATGTTGGACGCACCTACTATTGTCACAGGATGTGTGACTCAACCAACAGCTGAAAAAAGTGAATTTCATCTATGTGCCAGTTCTAAGGTGTCCAATAGACGCCTGTGATTGATAGTCCAAAGACCTGAAATCAGAATTTGCAGCTACTTTAAACACTGCTCTTCAGATTCATGACAGAACCGTCTACCCACATCTGGCTTAACCGTCAACGCACTGATCGCTTTCAAAGGACTGACGTAAACGACGAGAGCACACTGGTTCAACGCATATTATAGAACTAGATGACTCAATCACCTGGTTCAAATGTCGTTCTTGGCCAATCACAGAGGCCGGTCTTTACGCTGCCAGTATAGAGCCACGTGCAAAGAACCAGGTTGTACCTACAAATTTGATTACAGTGATGAGATCATCAAGGAAAATTGATTGAGAGGTATTGCCGACCTAGAAATTATGTCTGACCTGTTTGGTGACCCGAAGACAGACAGTGGCAGATACTGTGTCATTTAATGCCCAGAAGGTACAGGGTATAGCCACTAGGAGTGCTGTAAAAGATTTAACTAGTGTCATGAGTGATACATGCTATAACCAAAGACTGTCCCAAGCACCTGGAGTGAAATGCTGGGCATGCGGCGGTCCCGCTCACGGACAGAGGAATGATCGCAATACCATGTATAGACATCGTAAAGCTTGGACGCAGGTGTACGTTGGATGCATACCCTTGTTTTTCGAATTGTGCTCCAGGATGGTGGAAACCAGCGCAGCTGATGGTACTCCACGGCGTAAAATATACCCACAAGCACTTAATAAATATTCTGTACGCCAAACACATCAAGTTCCAAGTCGCTTTGATTTGGCTGTCCGCGTCCCTCAATGCATGAATAAACAGTGAAAGTCGATTGAAAATAGATACCACCCAGTGCTTATTAGTAAAGTAGACCGCCATTTCACTAAGTTCATTACACCATGGGTGCGCTACAGGTACAAGGTGGTACCACAGGGATTTATGGCCCTGCTTACAATCAACGCTATTATACTGTTATATCAAACTTAAATTACATGGTTAAATGTGTGGATGACACGTGCATGTGGGCATACTGTTCAAGTACTTTGAACCCGAGGAAGTTCCCATTCGCTCAAGACACGGTCAATTTTGCCAGACGTACAGTTACCCAAGCAAACTTACGACCAAGTACTAAGTTCTTAGAAGCCATTAACAAATTAACAACACCAACTGGCATTACTGATGTGAGAGCACTGTTCGGGCTTATTAACCAGGGAGCACATGCAATTGCCATGGCAGGACAGATAAAATCTTTTAGTGATCTATTGAAACCATCCTCGACATTCTGCTGAACTAATGAAAAAGTTAAAGTATTTCACCAATCCAAAGAGGTATCATACAAGAGATGAAGGAAGGTGTACGTTTGTTAGATCTAGCTCGTATGACATGCTTGGCTACCGACTGGTCTGTTGATGGGATAGGGTTCTTTTTGGTGCAGAAATACTGTCAGTGTTCCAGTAAAACCCCTACCTGTTGTACCGATGGACAGAAACTGTCAGGTGGGCAGCAGATTCACACATCCGACTGAAAGCAGGTATGATCCCACGGAATGTGAGGCATTGGCTGGTGTGTATGCACTCCGAAAAACGATGGATCACACACACATACATCGCAAAAAGACGACTCTCAATATCAAAGAGCAAACTCAATGGTTTAGTTCACAATCATGTAACAAGCAAAACGAACCTTGGACCAGAATTAGCTTCAAGGCATCCTGTTGGACCACCAGAGCGTCTGCAATTACCGGCTGAAGCACCAGAACTATATTGCCTCATGAACATGACTGCTCATTATCATGACATGCTCACCAGTCTATGCCTACATACAGAGGATAATGATACAGCAAATGACACCTCCGCAGTTGCTGCCACCACTTGCGTCCTAAAAGCTGTTATCACAGCTGTTTCTTGGGACACGGTCCTTGAGTCAATAACATCAGACCCCACATTTGTAAATCTCACCAGACAGCTGGAGGCTGGGTGTTCAGCAGATTGCAAAGAGCTACCGACAGACTTGCGTCCTTACCATCGCTTTGCAGCTAATTTATGCACCGTGGGTGGTGTAGTTCTCATGGGCAAACGAACTAAGGAGTCAGCGCAATGCGTACAAGGACTATGGACATTGTTTATTGTCCTGATATCACAGTAGATATTGCTAGGGTGAGCTAGGGTGAGAGACCAGTGTGTTCCTTACAATTAGATTAGCCCATCTGACATAACACCTCCTGACTATCCGTTTTAGATGATATGCAGCGATTACTTCACATATAACAGTAAAGTCTATGTACATTTTTTGTAATTATTGTTGAAGAATATTCAAACTGACCAGTGGTAAATAAGTCCGAATCATGTGCATATAAATTCATCAAGCGACTACGTGAGACGTTTGTGAAATTTGGCATTCCAGAAGAGTTGACGTCTGATGGTGCCCAATTGTTCACAGCATGTAAGACTCGCGAGTTTATAAAGGCAATGGGGTTCGTCATAGACTTTCATCAGTTGCGAACCTACACGCTTACTGCAGGGCTGAGTTGGCTATGACCCAAGACTGAACGCGATAGGGTGTGCACTCTAGGGACGCACCTTTGGACATGCGCCCTCTTCCAAAAACCAACTGCCCCGCCTCATTGGTCTGGCAATGGTTAGGAAGGTGGGGAGTTCTCCCTCAATTATCATTAAGTCTACAGCGGAGCAGTGTAACTTATTTTCTACAATATTAACAAGAAAAGTTCACAGATACCAATGTAGGGGGAGCGCCGGGTGCGATCCCGCTCTACCGATGGATCCGATAGTGAATAAGGTGTAAAAACTGTTACGCTCTTTTTTAGAAAGGCTTTGGTTTGCCCTAGAATATTGCTTTTAAAAAGGTAACAATTAGGAGTAGTAATAGGATTGCCGTAAATGCTGAATGTGTTGCACTTAGGTATTTCAATAAATGCTGATCGACGCATATTTGCATTATCTAGAACAAGCCATACTAATGTTTAGCCCAGTGGGAATGTAATTGTATATATATTATCAATTTTATTACACAATTTATTGCGTAGTAAGAACTGACTTATAATTATAAATCATTGGACGTACAGCACGGGGAACACTGGCACCATATTCTTCCTGTCTGATAGATTAAGAAATTGAGAAACCACTGCTTCAATATAACAAGTTTGTCTACTCTGACGATAGACGAGGTCGTCATATTTCTATCGTGCAGTATGTAGGATGTTTGCCTTCCTTAACTTATATTTAGACGTAGCTTGGCGTGTTTTGTTTCTGACGGCAATATCATTTCATACCTTTATACAACACGCTGAACCCTTATAATCAGGCACGACCTTTTTGTATAAAGTAATTACATGTATGATAACACATAGAGCTGTTTTTTTTTATCAGAGTAAAGGTTTAATACCCTAGTTCACCTGTTCCATTAACCTCGTGGAAATTAAAAGCTAATGCCAAATGATGGCGCTGATTTATGTCTAACTAATGTTACTCGACATGAAGAAAGTGTTATGTCAATAAATAAATAAATTCATAAATGAATGTGACTCAAATCAACAGTTTGGGTCAATATCGAAATACCTTTCGTTGGCAGTGCCACGGCCGGTTTTTAAATACTTTTCTTAACTGAAATTATGTCTGTATGAGAACTATGGTTAAGAGGTTTTTTATATTTGCGAAATATCATCCAATCTGGATTTTAACTGAACTGACATTGCATATCGATTGACAAAGAACTATTTAAATACCAGTAACTGTATTACCCTATTTCTATATATTCACTAAAAAGACATTAAAGTTCTTTTCTATCTATTCAGGTATTTCATGTAAAAGCATGTCATTTTTATTTCTTTCGTGTCATTCCACACACTAAAAAGTCATATAATTTCTATTTCTATGGTATCATTCAAGTCACTTAAATACCTATTGCCCTTATTTCTATCGAATGATGCAGTTTAATTAATGAGATTAATAAGTCGCTTAATACTAAATGATGAAAATTTAGCGATATACTGACAGCGATCCTTAATATCTGCGCTTTAATTGTTTGGGTATTTCAGAATTTTTTAGCAATTATTATAGCGATCGCCAACTTCTTCGTTTTCTTCGACAAATTCAAATCGACTCTTGCTCCAGCGCGACAAAGAAAATGGCCGCAGTTATTGGTGCTCTGAATGTTAACATCAGAAAATAAAAGCACTCTCAGCAGCATGTGCTCGGTTCTGTACTTCTTCAAAGTTCTTAAAAATGGCAGCAGTGACAACTGGAAGAATACATGCAAATATAGGCTAGAGAGATATTGAAGTTAACCATACATTTACATACAAATTTACTTTTCTATATATTTAGTAGGGAACACGGGATATGTAAGAAGCATGCTCATTATTGGAAAATAGGTATTAATGAAAACAATCAGTTGAAAAGTTTTGTATGACAACGTTTTGGGACACTAACTAATACGGAAAGAGTATCACAAGAACTTAATGTTTGATTTTGGTAAAAATAAAACACTTAAAAAGATGAAAGACAGAAATTATGCAATAAATTTTATTGCAAAAGTTGCAACTGTTTTCCAGAAAATCTCAGCTGTAAAAATGTAATACATTATGGATTTAAACAATGATTTTGAGGTATATATACATGTACTGAACGTTAGTTTATGTTCATGATACTCAAATACTAAATTAAACTAAACTAAGATAATAGTGTATAAAACAGTAGTTTATTGGCACATCGCAAAAATGGAAGTGAATTCACTGAAAGGTGAAAGTAACTAAATATGTGATTATAGCAATTTTAGAATTTTCACACCGTCCACCCACCTCTTACTCATCCGGCAACGGACAAGTTGATGTTGGACGCACTTAATATCGCCACTGGTTGTGATCAAGATGCAAGATCAGCATTTATCAAGCAGTGGAATATGTATAAAATGGGCTGGCAGTTACAAGCATTGCTGTGACGCTGATATTTGGGCAGACATCATGCGTAACATGGAAGGTGATGTCGCCAACACGATAGCGGCCTATATTCTGAGCACTATCTGACTTGCTGTCAGAGACAAGGACACACTTGTTCAACGCATTAAATTGAACAGGAGATTCAATCCCCTAGATCAAATATCCCGTCGTTCTAAACTAGTCTCGGGAAATTGGCTTCACTCTGCCAGTATATAGCCATGTGCGAAGAACTAAATTGTACCCAGGCATTTGATAACAGTGATAAGCTAATCGAGGACAATTTAGTGAGTGGTAGTGCTGACCCAGAAATTATGTCTGACCTGTTTGGTGCCCGGAAGACAGACAGAACCTTGTGTCATTTATTGGCCAGAAGCTTAAATCGCTTGGGGCGCAGTAAGGAATTCAACTAGTGATATGAATGCCACATGTCAAAACCCAAAACTTACTCAAGCACCAAGAGTGAATTGCTGGGTCATGGACAGAGAAATGATCGCAAGGCCAGAGAATGGACAAAGATGAACAATGGATGTAAAAGTCGCCTTTTATCAATGTTTTTCGAATTAAGTTCAATGATGGTGGTAACCAGCAAAGCTTGTGGTTCTTCAAAGCGGACAATAGACCTTAAGCCACTAAATAGCCATGTTGCGATCCAGCTCATGGACAGAAGAATGACCGCAAGGCTAGGTAAAGCTAGTGTAACGCTTGGACGAAGAAGATGAACAATAGATGTGAAAGTTGTCTTTTATTCATGTTTTTTTTTTAATTATGCTCCATGATGGTGGTAACCAACAAGGCTAATGGTTCAGAGCGGACTGTATACGTTCAACCACTAAATAGCCATTGGGCGATCCCGCTCATGGACAGAAGATTACTCGCTAGGCCAGGTAAAGATTGTGTAAAGGTTGGAAGAAGATGCACAATGGATGTAAAGGACGCTTTTTACCCATGTTTTTCGAATTGTGCTCCACGATGGTGGTAGCCAGCAAAGCTGATGGTTTCCCAAAGAGAACAGTAAACCTTTGACCACTAAATAGTCCATATTTAAGCCAAGCACACCATGTTTCATGTTGAATTGGCTGACCACGTCCTCAAAGGCATGAAAAAACAGTGATAAACGCTTGGAATGGATACCCCCAGTGCCTAATAATGAAGAAGACAACCATTTAACGAAGTTAATTACACCATGGGTGCACTACAGGTACAAGGTGGCTCCAAAGTGATTTATTGCCATGCTTTCAAACAGCGCTTTGATGTTTTAATATTAATACAGTAAAATATGTTGATGACATATGTATGTGGCCAAAATCCATGAAGCAGTGTTTTTCAAAACATTACTGGACTTCCAATCTTCCAAACAAACATACGACCAAGAACCAAGATTAAAGACTGCATTAGCCAGTTACCAGCACCGACATTTCTCGAGAGCATGGTTTGGGCTTTTAAATTGGAAGCATATGAATCTTCAATGGACGACGGTTGAAACCTTTCCTTGTTCTATTAAAACCATCTACCACACCTTGCTGGACAAATGAAGAAATAGATGAAATATTTAACCAATCCAAAGAGGTCATCATACAAGATATGAAAGAAAGTACACGTCTGTTTGACACTGCTCGTATAACATGCCAGGCGACCGACTGGTCTGTTGACGGAATTGGGTTTGTTCTTGACGCAGAAGTACTGTCAGTGTTCCAGTATAACCCTTACCGACTGTAATATGACTGGAAACTAAGTGTGGTTGGCAGCAGGTTTACACATCAGGACGAGAGCACATATGCTCCTATTAAAGGTGATGCCCAGAAGTCGAAAGTTTAAACTTAAACCAAATTAAATGGCACAGGGTCACTGCCAGTGACATATAACACCAACCAGAAAAATGAATCAACAACACACAACTACACAAGCAACACACTGCATATACAATATAACAAACTAGGGGTGTTTATCAAGGTATGCGTGATGCCGCATTGGAACGGTCAGCAATATGTAAATATACTGGGGGGGGGGGGGGGGGGGGGGTAAACTAGATTGTTTGCACAACCGCACTCTTATCCCAACAGTCCCGAATAAAGTAAAAACGTAAATGGTACATCTTTATATCAAACTACTTGAGGTAACTTAAGAATAAAGTTTTAATAAACTAATAGGTGAACCCCAAGTTCTTTTCTGATTAGTGGTCTCATCTCTATATGCAGACGAAGAATACAATTGAGAGTACTTAATGCAAAAAAACAATCTTTTCAAAGATATGGTGCAGTAATTGTTTGAAACCTTAAAAAACCCACAGTCTGTCTTAGCAAATAAAAGGTTGTATGATCATATAGAGTTTCATAATGAAAAGCATCATTGTACTAACTCTTGGAACGAAAAACAACAACTTTAAATAAAAAATCTATTTTTGCTAAAATCTCCTTTCAAATGATAACCTGTAACATTTTAAATAAAATGACGTCATACTATGATTTTTGCGAGTCAACCAAACGAGTGAAAATATGGTTTTAAAGATAACACGAATCTGCAACTGATTTATAAAATCAAAAGGACTGAAAGCTTATTTGTGTAAGGACACCATATTCAATTATATATCTATTTTATAAGGAATCCACCATATTTGCTATCAGCGATTTAAGGCTACTATTTTACTTAGTTATCATTTTATAATGATCATAAACAAAATTTAAAAAAGTTTTCCTTAATCTATGGTATCTGAAACCCTGTTTAAGAAACTTTGCCATCATAAGTTTACTGCGAGAGCTAAAATGTTTGACATGTGTGCTTATTTTAGCGAATCTTTAATACCAATTGTGCAATAAAACCACCATATGATGGTTAACTAGAAACATCTCAAACTAAAAAAGGGTAATTGATTATTTTTGAAATTAAAATACTCACGTTTATCATAAAACTGATATTTAATTTATCTTCCCTTTCCGAGATGCAGATCTAAATAAGATGCTTTTAGATTGGAAGTATGATTTTTTATTAGTTGCAATTGTGAAGGGTATATCGATTTAATATAATATGGAAATATTATTGAAATTATTAACCAGGGCAATATTTCCAGAGTTAGATATTTTAAACATAGCGGTATAAAAAGAGGTCAGCAAGTAAGCGTGCATAATTAGCACCTATTGCTTGTTTATATAAAAGTTAATACTTCAACGACACCTGTGCATGCCTAATAGCTATATTGATCTGAGCGATCTTTTTTTTTTCATTAACTGCCGTATAAGTTGTTTTCTACCTAGCTAATGTTTTTTCGATAAGAGGAGTCAATTCGGTTGCAACTAAATTCTTTGAAATAGATGTATAAAGCGTCGAGAAGTCTTAATCACAGCGGCCTTATATTATCACAGGATTAATTTCTTCTCGATAATTGTAGATGTACTAAAAGAGATTAATTCCAGAGTTCTCATTATATCTATTACCATATTGTACATGCATATTAATCGCAGTTCGGCAGAATGTGAGGAAAGTCGAAACATGTTTAGTAGAACAAGAAATGGAATTAACTATTAATCGTGCTTTACCGTTTTTATGCATTTTTAGGTAACCAGTACATTGTTGGAATGTTTTTATGATCATTAACACTACTTGAAATTGAACATTAGAATCAACATGATCTTGAATAATACTATTTTCATCGAGTATGCTAGAAACGTAATTTCTAGAAGACAGTAATACATCAATTATAGTATTTACATAATATAAAAGTCAAACTATAATTATATTATTAGCTGCCTTGTCAGATGGAACGAAGACTAATTGTTTAGGTAGGAATTTGTTATCCAGTATCAGTTTTGGAGTTATCGAAATAGACTAAGGAGATCTTATGGATTGTTCTTATAAAAATCATCTTTTTTTATCTATTTAATTGGGAAGACATTTTATTCATCTACGGCATTAAGGCAGCACGTTCAACCCCTTCTGTTTAACACCAACTCGTACAATATTTAGTTAAAGTTTCTGTTAATTCTAATTTACATGTAAAGAAATTTTCAATTTCAAATGCTATACGGTATTAAGGATCTTTCTTTAGCAGTTTCTTTTAAAAAAATCATATCTCCAAGCAATATGTCTAACAACGTCTTACGGAACATAAAGTGAATACAATTTCATAATCAAGGCATATGTGCAGAAATGTCATCTTTTCCACTAATTTGTTCATGTTCTAGCGTACAAAGACCTCTTTGTCGTAAATGACCATAAACCACTGATACTGGTTCTGAATGATAGATAATAGACATCGATAACAGACGACTCCTCAACCTCAAAGAGTAAACGTTAGTGTATAGGTTCACAATTATCCATGTGCCAGGCAGAAATAACCTTGGACCAGATGCAGCTTCAAGAAATCCTGTTGGACCACCAGATCGTCTGAACATTCCGGTTGAAGTACCTACTAGATTTCCTCGTGAACATTGCTACTCATTATCATGACATGCTCACCAGTCTACATACATACAAAGTATAATTATACAGCTAATGACACATCCACAGTTGCGGCTCCACTCCCACTTATGCCCTGAATGCTGTTATCACAGTCTTTACTTTGGACATGGTCCTAGAGGCAACAGCATCATACCCCACAAACGTGCGTCTCTAACATCGGGGTAGTTTCGCTGTTGCTGCGGCCTCTTGTGCCCTGGATCTTGTAATCACAGTTGTAACTTGAGACATGGTCCGTGAGGCAACACCATCAGACCCCACAGGGTTTCCAGAGGATTGCAAAAAGCTTCCAACAGACTTGCGTCCTTCCCATAGCTTTGCAGCCAGATTACGCATCATGGATGGTGTAGTTCTCACGGGCCTACGAATTGTAATACCACAAGCTTATCGCAAACCATTACTCAATGCTCTTCAGGCAGCTCACCAAGGAGTCAGCTCAATGCGCTCAAGGGTTATTGACTTTGTATTGGCCTTAGATTACAGTCGACATTACCAGGGTGAGAGACAAGGGTTTTCGCTGCCATCAGATGGCCAATACTTAAGTGTAAAACTACAGAAACAAGCTAAGTAGCCAAAAGTTTAAACATAAACACCGTTTAATGCCACAGGGTAAACGCCAAAAACAACAAATCACAAACAAGAAACATGGAACAACACCATAAAACCTCACAAACAACACAATGCATATATACTATATTAAAAAAAAACTAGGTAAGTTTATCAAGGATTTTAGGTACCGTCTTGGAACGGTCAATAAAACGTAAATTTACTGGGGGTTTATAAAAGTTATCCTAATAATCCTGAATAAAGAAAAAAACGTAAACAATAGGTAAAGCCCAAGTACTTCAATGATAAGAGATCACAACACTATCTGCAGACGGAAGAAAACAATGCAGAGTTCATAATGCACAACTTTTCAAAGATACGCTGCAGTTACTGTTTGAAACTATTAGCATCACACACACTTAAAAAATAAAAGGTTTATAGGGACTGTACTCCATATGATGAAATAGCGAAAATAAATTGTCAAAAACTGACATAAACTTGGTATCAATGTGTACAATGCATTGAAACTTACTTACTGAAGTACCTAATAGTTTACAGTTAATTTATTTTTCGCAGATATTTTTCATTTAAAAAGATTACTATGTATGTCTACTTAGTGGAATGCTTTCCTTATGCGTGATTGGCTAATCGATGTTATCACGTGATATTACCAAATTAGTTATATAGCTTAAATATTCCAAACGTATAGTGTAAGCCTTCGTAGCACAGTCGATACAACACTGTACTGCAATTTTGGCGACACCGGTTCGAAACCCGGTCTCCGACTCGGGATTTTGTTTTAACATTTTGGTATTTTTTTGGTGCCAATCTGGCTTACAGTCCCTTTAAGACTGTGTGCTTATAGATTTTCATATTAAAGATGCACTTTTACTCCCAAATTATATTGACTACAATTAATAATACGGTTTTAATATTCCAAAAAGGATGAACAAATGTCGGAAACAATGTATCTAATGAAGGATACCGAGTTAAATTTAAAAGAAATGAGCATAAAACACGGTATTTCTACCAATAGTAGACGTCAGTAAATTTTTTAGCATTCACCAAACATTGAATATATTTGCGCTTTCTGCTGTTAAATACACGGTTACAATCTTGTTATCAGTAATAAATATTTTCCATGAATGCATGATTTAGTAAGTAGTTAAGGTTTATCAGTCAAAATTGATGTTTGTTATACATGTGTAGGTATTGATTTTGAATACGTGTGTCACTTGTACTAAAACTGGGAACAAATAATGAAAACATTATTAAAAAATAGAAACGACATGTATAAGCTAAACCTTTCTTCCATATGATAACCTATGTAAAATATTTGAAGAAAAATACTTAACATTCCGGAACATTCCGAGCCAGCCAAACGCGGTTTTAATGATAACATGAAACTGCAAGTCAAACCCTATGCAGCAACCATCTGAAATGATCCGTTTCAGATGATTTGCTTGGACTACTTTGACATAGAACAGTCAAGACTGTGAAGTTATTATTGACATATATTAAAACTGAGGGCGTTTGTGACATTTGGTATCCCAGAAGAGTTGAAGTGTGAAGGCGGCCCATAATTCAAAGCAGGCAAGATTCAGGTGTTTTGAAAGGCCTGGAGGGTTCGTCATACTTAATTCACACTTTCCACTACTGATGGATAGATAATATTCTCACGAAACATGGACAGATTTGATGTCTCATCGAGAGATGGCATTTGCCGAACGCCACTACAGATGGAAACGCACTGGAAATGTTGTTGAAGGACGGTAAAAGCACTACTATATTATCCGTGTAGATAGCTCAGACCGCCAGAACCTTCGAAAGTTCACTCCTTTTTAAAGCACCCAAACACAAGGTTTTTTGATGGTACCAACTACGGTACATCCCTAGGAAGTAGTCTTGAATTCTCCAACTTCTTTCAAGACACCCCTGTCACAGGTGTCCCAGATTCCTGCCCCGTCATCGCCACTAAGAAATGATTTCAAGTCTGTTTAATTATTTCTGGAATAGGTTTTCTGGAAGATTACAAAAGGTATTTTGTGAGTTATTGTTATTTATATCGATAAATGGCACAGTAAAAGATATAAATAGAACAATGGCAACACGATTATCTGTTACTCATTGGACACTTGCATGGCAACACAAATAAAAGTATGAGAACAAACATTTGTCAATCTAGGACAAGAATGCAAAATCACTTCTTTTGAGACCGTCAGCATTGTGTCTCCAGTCAACAAAATTTCCACCATTCCATACTCCTAGCCAACGTAAATATTCTCGATGTTTTCTTGGCCTCTTAAGCAAGGAGAGCTTAGATATGCTGTAAATGTTCAAACACACTTTTAATGAATTTACATCTTGAATACTTCATGATCTCTATTAAGTAACAAGTTTTATGAATGAAATAGAAATAAACGTTGAGGTAAAACAAGCTATCGAAGTGTCGTTTATCTGGCAATGCATGTTCAAAATTTTAAATAAAATTGTTTTTTGATTAGTTGACAAATGGATAAATTAATGTATAATCATCTAGCCCTACATGCATAAACATATCAAGTTGAATGGAAACAATCGAATAGTTTATGAAACAGCAATAATGATTGTTGTTATTATTATGACCTGGTAGGGACAAACTGATTGATAAAGCGAACTCAATATTGTTACCCTGACAATGTTGAGGGAAAAAGGTGTTTAGGTCTTAAAATACCTGTATAATAGTTCTGGTAGTTTATGCGGATGATTTGTAGGTGTTGGCAACGAATGCACAACATCAGTAAAGGTTTCACGGTTCAACATCACTCTGCTTCACATAAAGACTTAGTGTGACTTTTAGTTGTGTAACGCAAGGGTTATCACTGAAGGTCACATCCTAATTACGTTCTGTTGTGACACCTTAAGGGCAGCTTCAGAGGGTGTTGGCAAATGTGCATGTGCTGTTCAGACAGAACAACCAGTTTGCTGTTATAAGGATCTTGAAATCTTTTAAAGAATGAGAAATCAGTTTTCCGAATAATGGCTCTTGGTAGTAAAGCGCAACAAACTTTTAACTTGCTGAAGTTGGTCTCGTGAAAGACCTTTGTCAAGTTGATGTAATTGCCATCACTGAATCACAACTCAAGCCAAGGTTCTTGTTTCTATATCAAAATTGATGAAAATAAGGTTCAATTGTAGCTCAACAAATTATGCTACAGAATCATCAATTTACTTTTGCAGCTTAGTCATTAAGGGATGTTGCCTTACACTGGTGCACGTAAAAGAACCAGGGTAGATCTAACCAGGGTTACATTCTGTCAGTGCACTATGCTCCTAAAACATAAACGGCTAACAATCCTGACAAAGCACTCGCCAATGGGCAAGGCCCAAGTGCGAGTATAAATAAGCTTTCACACCACCGTTCCAATTCATTTGAAACTTTCTATTGTTTTTTTTTTCCATGAGGTTATACAAATGTGTTTAGATTTAAGATTACAGCCAGACAGCAATCCTTATTAAGAAAATACACCCAAATTATTTTTTATTTAAAATTTCTAGAATTATACCCAGATTTGATAATTACTTTTCAAACTTGAAACTTAAAAATGATATATTAAGATAAACATATACGTATTTTAAAGACTTAGTATATCTGGCATTGCAACTTCATTTGAAAAAGGTACTAGCAAAGGAAATGGTCTTATCAGTGATATTAAATCAAAACAGTAAGGCCATCAGTCTAATGCAAATATCTATGTTATGCAGACATCGGGATCATTTATCAAAAGCAACATATAATCCATTATGCAATATTGCAGAAAACAGCATTCTTACGTTGTATCCAAATACCATTGTTACACTTAAAACTGGTGTCATTTGGTCTAGACAAATTTTACCCAAAGCTTTGTTTAAAAACAATAAGATAAAGTGTTTCTCGAAACAGGAATAAAAATGTACTCAACAGGACTAATTTAACATGATTTTGAAAACAATAATCTACGTGTCTGCCACGTAATTGCATATTGCTGGACAAGAAGTATTTTCCTAGTTGGCACCTTCATCTTCAGGGACAAGCCCTGCTTCCAATGAGGCCTTTCCAAATTATTCATCAGTTTAGCGTCCATGGCGAGATAGGATTTGAACTAATAGGCGGAATAAACAGCAACAAAAACACTATTTTCACACCAAAAACATGAATGACATATAAGGTTAAATGGAAAGACAATGTGTTTTGTACTTTTCTTAACTGAACAAAAAGTGTCATGTTGTCATACAAATTAAGCCAAGCATATTTTTAAAACATCTTCATCGTCATTTTTTTACAATCCGTATTATGCTGCACTCCAGTCCGAATGGTTGGATTTTCTGTTGTTTTGTACTACTGAGCTTGTTTCTGTAGCTTTTTGCATAAATATTGCAGAAAATCCAGATAGGTTTTAAGATTTTAGATTTTCGATACACGAAACAGGAAACGATTCCGAATGGCTTAACATAATCTTATCTTAGTGAATGACAGAAGGATGCAACCTGCCTCCTGTTTGTTTAATCACAACATAATTCAAGCAGACATTACGTCTTAATATGGAAACAGCAAATGTGTTTTCAGGAAGTGCCATTAATCAGTGACAATCAATCCGCCGTTAATCTTCTTAATCTCATTTCCGAACGTCTTATTGATTGAGAGTTTGTCTGGATATTTTTTTCTGGACTGCACATAGAATGGAAGAAGTTGATATGTAAAAAAGGATAAATTTCCTCAGTAGCTTAATGTGTTCCTCTTTTAGTTAGTTCGAGTTAAACGACGTACTTGCAGAAGTGTTATAATTTTCACTTGACACACTATCTTTGGAAGCTCATATCCCTCCTTGATGTATACTTGCATTATCCGGGGACTCGAATTGATGTAATTCGAGCTGAATGGGATATTAAACGTATTGTTTATTTCTACCTACCCCTTAATTGCGTTGATGATAACCGATTGGCACAGTTCTAACACCCTTTAAACTCAATGTGCAGCCTAATTTGTAGTCGCTGAGAATCTTTGCGGAAACAATTATGAAATAATCTCCGTTATAAATTCAAAATTCTAGGAAAATAATTATGTCTACTATTTAAGATATATTAATCTATGGCTTTATACGAAAAAAAAAAAACGTGTTCAGAAAACATTAATCACTGACATGTGTTGATTGGTTTCCACATTTCCCGAATTCTGTCATATCTGGCTGTTTGTGGATATGTATACAACGGTATTAAGCGTTTGGAATATTTGGGTTATTGTAGGTTCGGTTAAATGGCACCATTCTAAATAAACGATTTCAAGGCGCTGAACAACGCCATGTTTGTTGAGTTGAGTTTGGAAAAAATGTCTTATTTGCATTACCCTTTTCTATAAAATATATGTTGACTAAAAATTTATCTATTACAGTATGAAAAAGGTAAAAATTCGCAGAAGAAATTAGCATATAACACGAGGCAGCTACGCTTAAAAGCGTTCAGAGCTGCTTTAACTTTAGTTGATACACTATGAATCCTGTCAATTATTGGTTAAAAGTGAATTAAGAAAGGTATTTAGAGTAACGCAACAATATACAAGGACAGATATACAGGAAAGGTATTGAGATATAGATATTTGCATTAGACAGAAATCAGTATCCGCTTACATTTAAACCATAGTGAAATGATTGATTCCTTTCAGCCTATTTGCAAATAATACTTAAGACCAATCAGAGCACTGCGATTCTATTTTAACTTAAACCAAAGGTTTGTATTAAATACGGCCGCTGGCATGTTGGCAGGTGAGAGAAGAAGTCAGAGCCTTTATTGCAAAATGTTCCAATTGTCAAAGTACCTACCGTTGAATCTATTAATAGAAGTGTTTTTTTACGCACCGTGTTCAAATTTGAGGAACTGTCAAAACAATTAATGTAAAATCTTAATTATTATTATAAGTAGGTTGGAGCGAGTGAAGCGATCGAGCCTTTTTAAGTCATCCAAATTGTTCATAAGACCACATCCTAAGGTATTTTTGTTTCACACTTAAAAACTGTCGCTATTTGGTCTAGACTAGATTTAAGCAGAGCGTTGTATAAAAATAAATAATATTAAGCGTCTTTTTGAAGCAGAAATCCATCGAAATGACTAAGACTAAATTTAATATGATTCTTAAAACGATATGTATGTGTCTGTTATGTAATTGGTTATTACATATTTCTTATGTAGGAGACTGAGTGCGACTGTCTAATGTGTAAATAAATGCCATTGGCTGGTTCTCTATTATTTTCTTATTAAGCCATATTATCTGATTTTTATCTGCTTATTTGCTGCAAGACTTCAATATTTGTTTTTCAAATACAAGTGATCCGTTGCCGTTTTTTGGATGATAAAGTTAAAAAAGTGAAATTGTTTATTGGAACCGTTTTCCATTATTCCACACCAGTAACGTGAATGTGTGACAGAAACTTAGTGTCTGAAAACAGTGCTTTCCCTGTTTATCATGTTATTGCTTATATTTAGAAAATAAATACTGTCTTAGTTGTCAAGATGGTACGTTAAATTACAGTTACAATCTAACAATAAGAACATTTCAACTTTTTAACTGGTTTATCGTCTGGGTTCAGATAGAATTGTTTAATCACAACATAATTAAATCAGTTATGATGTCTTAATATGGAAACGCAATTGTTTTCACACAGTGCCTTTAAAGTGACACTCTTATTCAAAACAATACTTACACATGTATAACAAACAAATTTTGAGTGATAAACCTGAAACTACTTACTAAACAATACACTTTTAGAAATTATTAATTACTAATAACAAGATAATGACTATGTATTTTCTACCTGAAAACGCTAAAATATTAAATGGTTGGTGAAAGCTAAAATATTTACTCTGATCTATCATCCTTTTTATAAAGTAGAAATACCGTGTTTTCTGCACAATTTTTCAAATTAAACTCAGAATCATTCATAAGAAGTTTCGGACATTTATTCATCCTTTAAAGACTATTAAAACAATATTAACAATTGTAGTAAATTTTATTTGGGAGTAAGAGTACATCTTTAATCAGTGGCAATCAATCCGGTGTCAATCCTGTTAATCTCATTCCTGAATATCTTCTGGATGGACTACTTCTCTGAATAGCATTTCATACATGGACGTCACCTAGAATGGAAATATTCAAAATGACAAAAACGGTTAATTTCTTAAGTTGCTAAAAGTGTTCCACTTTTAGTTATTTCGGGACAAACGACGTACTTGCAGACGTGTTATAATTTGCACCAAACGACGTACTTGCAGACGTGTTATAATTTGCACCAAACGACGTACTTGCAGACGTGTTATAATTTGCACCAAACGACGTACTTGCAGACGTGCTATAATTTGCAGACGTGTTATAATTTGCACTTGTCACATTAACTTTAGAAGCTCATATCCCTTTTTGACGAATAATTGTACTATCCATGGACAAGCCATAATGTGATTGAGCTTAATTTGAATCTTAACGTTTTTCTCTATTTTTAAACCACTTTATTGAGATGTGACTAACCGACTTGCGTAATAGTCAGACACCCAGTCACGTGTTTCACTCCATGTGCAGTCTACTTTGGTGCAGACGGTGCCTTGACCAATCGAATACAAATTTTCCTCGATTAAAACGATTTACAGTCCAACAGACAATAAGGATGACAGAATGCCATACGGCAAAATACACTCAACCAAACGTCACAAGACAAAGTACGCTTAACGAAGCACACAGCGCCATAAGACAACATACAGTCAACACGATACACAGACCCACAAAATAACAGGCGCTTATAGAGGCACACAACCTCAGAAGACAACAGACACTCAAAGAGACACAAAACGCAACAATACAAAATACACTTAACAAGACACACAACGTCATATATAAATCGAACGTATCAAGAGTGGGACGACACCATTCACTGGTAGATAATACATGGAACGAATCAACAGTGATACAACACTATTGACTGGTAGATGATACATGGAAATAATCAAGAGTGGTACGACACTAAGCACTGGTAGATAACACATGTAACTTATCACGAGTGGTACGACACTATTGACTGGTAGATGACACATGGAACGAATCAAGAGTGGTACGACACTAAGCACTGGTAGATAACACATGGAACGTATCAAGAGTGGCACGACACTATTGACTGGTACATAATACATGGAACGAATCAAGAGTGGTACGACACTATTGACAGTAGATAATACATAGAACGTATCAAGAAAGGGACAACACTATTGACTAGTAGATAACACATGGAACGTATCAAGAGTGGTACGACACTATTGACAGTAGATAATACATGGAACGTATCAAGAGTGGTACGACACTATTGACAGTAAATAACACATGGAACGTATCAAGAGTGGTACGACACTATTGACTGGTAGATAACACATGGAACGTATTAAGAGTGGTACGACACTATTGACAGGTAGATACCACATGGAACGTATCAAGAGTGGCACGACACTATTGGCTGGTAGATAACACATGGAACGTATCAAGAGTGGTACAACACTATTGACTGGTAGATAACACATGGAACGTATCAAGAGTGGCACGACACTATTGACAGTAGATAACACATGGAACGTATCAAGAGTGGTAAGACTCTATTGACAGTAGATAACACATGGAACGTATCAAGAGTGGTACGACTCTATTGACTGGTAAATAATACATGGAACGTATCAAGAGTGGTACGACACTATTGACAGTAGATAACACATGGAACGTATCAAGAGTGGTACGACACTACTGACAGTAGATAATACATGGAACGTATCAAGAGTGGTACGACACTATTGACAGTAGATAACATATGGAACGTATCAAGAGTGGCTCGACACTTTTGACAGTAGATAACAAATGGAACGTATAAAGTGTGGTACGACACTATTGACAGTAAAAAATACATGGAACGTATCAAGAGTGGCTCGACACTATTGACAGTAGATAACACATGGAACGTATCAAGATGAGTGGTACGACACTTTTGACTGGTAGATAACACATGCAACCTATCAAGAGTGGTACCACATTATTGACAGTAGATAATACATGGAACGTATCAAGAGTGGTACGACACTATTGACTGGTAGATAACACATGGAACGTATCAAGAGTGGTAAGACACTATTGACAGTAGATAACACATGGAACGAAACAAGAGTGGTACGACACTATTGAAAGTAGACAATACATGGAACGTATCAAGAATGACACGACACTCTTGACTGGTAGATAATACATGGAACATATCAAGAGTGGTACGACTCTATTGACAGTTAGATAACACATGGAACGAATCAAGAGTGGTACGACACTATTGATTGGTAGATAACACATAGAACGTATCAAGAGTGGTACGACACTATTGACAGAAGATCACACATGGAACGTATTAAGAGTGGCACGACACTATTGACAGAAGATAACACATGGAACGAATCAAGAGTTGTACGACACTATTGACTTTTAGAGTATTCATGGAATGTATCAAGAATGGTACGACACTATTAACTCGTAGATAATACATGGAACGTATCAAGAGTGGTACGAGACTATTGACAGTAGATAATACATGAAACGTATCAAGAGTGGCACGACTCTTTTGACAGTAGGTAACACATGGAACGAAACAAGAATGGTACGACACTATTGACTGGTAGATAACACTTGGAACTTATCAAGAGTGGTACGACACTATTGACCGTAGATAATATATGGAACGTATCAAGAGTGGCACGACACTATTGACAGTAGATAGCACATGGAACGTATAAATAGTGGTACGACACTATTGACTGGTAGATAACACATGGAACTTATCAAGAGTGGTACGACACTATTGACAGTAGATAATACATGGAACGTATCAAGAGTGGTACGACACTATTGACAGAAGATAACACATGGAACGTATCAAGAGTGGTACGACACTATTGACTGATATATAACACATGGAACGTGTCAAGAGTGGTACGACACTATTGACAGTAGATAATACATGAAACGTATCAAGAGTGGCACGACATTATTGACTGTAGATAACACATGGAACGAATCAAGAGTGGTATGACACTATTGACAGTAGATAAAACATGGAACGTATCAAGAGTGGTACGACACTATTGAGAGAAGATAACACATGGAAAATATTAAGAGTGGCACGACACTATTGACAGAAGATAACACATGGAACGAATCAAGAGTGTTACGACACTATTGACTGGTAGATAATCCATGGAACGTATCAAGAATGGTACGACACTATTGACTGGTAGATAATACAAGGAACGTATCAAGAGTGGTACAACACTATTGACAGTAGGTAACACATGGAACGAATCAAGAGTGGTACGACATTATTGACTGGTAGATAATACATGGAACGTATCAAGAGTGGTACGACACTATTGACAATAGATAATATATGGAACGTATCAAGAGTGGCACGACACTATTGACAGTAGAAAGCACATGGAACGTATCAAGAGTGGTACGACACTATTGACTGGTAGATAACACATGGAACGTAACAAGAGTGGTACGACACTATTGACAGTAGATAAAACATGGAACGTATCAAGAGTGGTACGACACTATTGACAGTAGATAACACATGGAACATATCAAGGGTGGTACGACACTATTGACTGGTAGATAACACATGGAACGTGTCAAGAGTGATACGACACTATTGACAGTAGATAATACATGGAACGTATCAAGAGTGGTAAGACACTATTGACTGTAGATAACACCTGGAACGAATCAAGAGTGGTATGACACTATTGACTGTAGATAACACATGGAACGAATCAAGAGTGGTATGACACTATTGACAGTAGATAATACATGGAACGTATCAAGAGTGGTACGACACTATTGACAGTAGATAACACATAGAACGTATCAAGAGTTATACGACACTATTGACAGTAGTTAACACATTGAACGTATCAAGAGTGGTACGACACTATTGACTGGTAGATAATACATGAAACGTATCAAGAGTTGTACGACACTATTGACTGGTAGATAAAACATATAACGTATCAAGGGTGGTACCACACTGTTGACAATAGATAATACATGGAACGTATCAAGAGTGGTACGACACTATTGACTGGTAGATAAAACATGAAACGTATCAAGAGTGGTACGACACTATTGACTGGTAGATAATACATGGAACGTATCAAGAGTGGTACGGCACTATTGACTGGTAGATAATACATGAAACGTATCAAGAGATGTACGACACTATTCACTGGTAGAAAACATATATAACGTATCAAGGGTGGTACCACACTATTGACAATAGATAATACATGGAACGTATCAAGAGTGACACGACACTATTGACTGGTAGATAAGACATGGAACGTATCAAGAGTGGTACGACACTTTTGACAGTAGATAACACATGGAACCGATCAAGAGTGGTACGACACTATTGACTGGTAGATAACAGATGGAACGTGTCAAGAGTTGTACGACACTATTGAATGGTAGATAACACATATAACGTATCAAGGGTGGTACGACACTATTGACAGTAGATACTACATGGAACGTATCAAGTGTGGAACGACGCTATTGACAGCAGATAATACATGGAACGCAGCAAGAGTGGTACGACACTATTGACTGGTAGATAATACATGGAACTAATCAAGAGCGGCACGACACTATTGACTGGTAGATAATAATTGGAATGAATCAAGAGTGGTACGACACTATTAATTGGTAGATAATACATGGAACGTATCAAGAGTGGTACGACACTATTGACTGGTAGATAACATATGGAACGTATCAAGAGTGGTACGACTCTATTTACAGTAGATAATACATGGAACGTATCAAGAGTGGTACGACACTATTGACTGGTAGATAATACATGGACCTATCAAGAGTGGTACGACACTATTGACTGGTAGATAATACATGGAACGTATCAAGAGTGACACGACACTATTGACAGTAGATAACACATGGAACGTACCAAGAGTGGTACGACACTATTGACAGTAGATAACACATGTATCGTGTCAAGAGTGATACGACACTATTGACAGTAGATAATACATGGAACGTATAATGAGTGGTAGGACACTATTAAGTGGTAGATAACACATGGAACTTATCAAGAGGAGTACGACACAATTGATGATAACACATGGAACGTTTCAAGAGTGGTACGACACTATTGACAGTAGATAACACATGGAACGTATCAAGAGTGGTACGAAACTAATGACAGTACATAATATATGGAAAGTATCAAGAGTGGCACGACACTATTGACTGGTATATAATACATGGAACGAATCAAGAGTGGTATGACACTATTGACAGTAGATAATACATTGAACGAATCAAGAGTGGTACGACATTATTGACTGGTAGATAACACATGGAACGAATAAAGAATGGTACGACACTATTGACTGGTAGATAATACATGGAACGTATCAAGAGTGGTACGACACTATTGACTGGTAGATAATACCTGGAACGAATCAAGATTGGTACGACACTATTGACAGTAGATAACACATGGAACGTTTCAAGAGTGGTACGACACTATTGATAGTAGATAATACATGGACTGTATCAAGAGTGGTACAACACTATTGACAGTAGATAATATATGGAACGTATCAAAAGTGGCACGACACTATTGACAGTATATAACAAATTGAACGTTTCAAGAGTGGTACGGCACTATTGACAGTAGATAACACATGGAACGAATCAAGAGTGGTACGACACTATTGAAAGTAGATAACACATGGAACGTATCAAGAGTGGTACGAAACTAATGACAGTACATAATACATGGAAAGTATCAAGAGTGGCACGACACTATTGACTGGTATATAATACATGGAACGAATCAAGAGTGGTAGGACACAATTAACAGTAGATAAAACATGGAACGAATCAAGAGTGGTACGACACTATTGACTGGTAGGTTATACATGGAACGTACCAAGAGTGGTACGACACTATTAAAAGTAGATAACACATGGAATGTATCAAGAGTGGTACGACACTATTGACTGGTAGATAATACATGGTACTTATCAAGAGTGGTACGGCACTATTAACTGGTAGATAATACATGAAATGTATCAAGAGTTGTACGACACTATTGTAGATAACACATGGAACTTATCAAGAGTGGTACGACACTATTTACTGGTAGATAATACATGCAACGTATCAAGAGGTGTACGACACTATTGACTGGTAAATAAAACATGGAACGTATCAAGAGTGGTACGACACTATTGACTGGTAGATAATACATGGAACGTATCAAGAGTGGTACGACACTATTGACTGGTAGATAATACATGGAACGTATCAAGAGTGACACGACACTATTGACAGTATATAACACATGGAACGTACCAAGAGTGGTACGACACTTTTGACAGTAGATATCACATGGAACGTGTCAAGAGTGGTACGACACTATTGACAATAGATAATACATGGAACGTATAAAGAGTGGTACGACACTATTGAGTGGTAGATAATACATGGAACGTATCAAGAGTGGTAAGAAACTATTGACTGGTAGAAAAAAATTCGAAACGTATCAAGAGTGGTACGACACTATTGACTGGTAGATAATGCATGGAACGCATCAAGAGTGGAACGACACTATTGACTGGTAGATAATACATGGAACGTATCAAGAGTGGCACGACACTATTGACTGGTAGTTAATACATGGAACGCATCAAAAGTGGTACGAGACTATTGACTGGTATATAATACATGGAACGTATCAAGAGTGGCACGACACTATTGACTGGTAGTTAATACATGGAACGCATCAAGAGTGGTACGACACTATTGACTGGTAGATAATACTTGGAACGTATCAAGAGTGGTACGACACTATTGACTGGTAGATAATACATGGAACGCATCAAGAGTGGTACGACACTATTGATTGTTTTATAATACATGGAACGTATCATGAGTTTCACGACACTATTGACTGGTAGATAATACATAGAACGTATCAAGACTGGCACAACACTATTGACAGTAGATAATACATAGAACGAATCAAGAGTGGTACGACAATATTGACTGGTAGATAATACACGGAACGTATCAAGAGTGGCACGACACTATGGACAGTAGATGATACATGGAACGAATCAAGAGTGGTGCGACACTATTGACTGGTAGATAATACATGGAACGTGGCACGACACTATTGACAGTAGGTAACACATGGAACGTATCAAGAGTGGTACGACACTATTGACAGTAGATAATACATGGAACGAATCAAGGGTGGTACAACACTATTTACTGGTAGATAATACATAGAACGAATCAAGAGTGGTACGACACAATTGACAGTTGATAACACATGGAACGTATCAAGAGTGGTCGGACACTATTGACTGGTAGATAACACATGGAACGAATCAAGAGTGGCAAGACTATATTGACTGGTAGATAATACATGGAACGAATATAGAGTGGTACGACACTATGGACTGGTAGATATCACTCGGAACGTATCAAGAGTGGTACGACACTATTGACAGTAGATAATACATGGAACGTATCAAGGGTGGTACGACACTATTGACTGGTAGATAAGACATCGAACGTATCAAGAGTGGTACGACACTATTGGTGGTAGATAACACATGGAACGTATCAAGAGTGGTACGACACTATTGACTGGTAGATAACACATGGAACGTATCAAGAGTGGTACGAAATTATTGACTGGTAGATGACACATGGAACGTGTCAAGAGTGGTACGACACTATTGACTGGTAGATAACACATGGAACGTATCAAGAGTGGCACGACACTATTGACGGTAGATGACACATGGAACGTATCAAGAGTGGTACGACAATATTGACAGTAGATAACACATGGAAAGTATCAATAGTGGTACGACACTATTGACAGTAGATAATACATGGATCGAATCAAGAGTGGTACAACACTATTGACAGTAGATAATACATGGAACGTATCAAGAGTGGCTCGGCACTATTGACAGTAGATAACACATGGAATGTATCAAGAGTGGTACGACACTATTGACAGTAGATAATACATGGAACGTATCAAGTGTGGTACGACACTATTGACAGTAGATAATACATGGATCGAATCAAGAGTGGTACGACACTATTGACAGTAGATAATACATGAAACGTATCAAGAGTGATACGACACTATTGACAGGTAGATAATACATGGAACGTATCAAGAGTGGCACGACGCTATTGACAGTAGATAATAAACGGAACGTGTCAAGAGTGGTACGACACTATTGACAATAGATAACACATGGAACGTATCAAGAGTGGCACGACACTATTGACAGTAGATAATACATGGAACGTATCAAGAGTGGTACGACACTATTGACAGTAGATAACACATGGAACGTATAAAGAGGAGTACGACACTATTGACTGGTAGATAACACATGGAACGTATCAAGAGTGGTACGACACTATTGACAGTAGATAACACATGGAACGTATCAAGAGTGGCAAACACTATTGACTGGTAAATTATACATGGAACGTATCAAGAGTGGTATGACACTATTGCCAGTAGATAACACATGGAACGTATCAAGAGGAGTACGACACTATTGACAGTAGATAATACATGGAACGTATCAAGAATGGTACGACACTATTGACAGTAGATAACACATGGAACGTAACAAGAGTGGTACGACACTATTGACTGATCGATAATACATGGAACGTATCAAGAGTGGTACGACACTATTGACTGGTAGATACTACATGGAACGTATCAAGAGTGGTACGACACTATTGCCAGTAGATAACACATGGAACGTATCAAGAGGAGTACGTTACTATTGACAGTAGATAACACATGGAACGAATCAAGAGTGATACGACACTATTGACAGTAGATAACACATGGAACGTATCATGAGTGGCTCGACACTATTGACTGTAGATAATACATGGAACGTATCAAGAGTGGTACGACACTATTGACAGTAGATAACACATGGAAAGTATCAAGAGGAGTACGACACTATTGACTAGTAGATAACACATGGAACGTGTCAAGAGTGGTACGACACTATTGACTGGTAGATAACACATGGAACGTATCAAGAGTGGCACGACACTATTGACTGGTTGATAATACATGGAACGTATCAAGAGTTGTACGACACTATTGCCAGTAGATAACACATGGAACGTATCAAGAGGAGTACGACACTATTGACAGTAGATAATACATGGAAAGTATCAAGAGTGGTACGACACTATTGACAGTAGATAACACATGGAACGTATCAAGAGTGGCACGACACTATTTACTGGTAGATAATACATAGAACGAATCAAGAGTGGTACGACACAATTGACAGTTGATAACACATGGAACGTATCTAGAGTGGTCGGACACTATTGACTGGTAGATAACACATGGAACGAATCAAGAGTGGCAAGACTATATTGACTGGTATATGATACATGGAACGAATCAAGAGTGGTACGACACTATGGACTGGTAGATATCACTCGGAACGTATCAAGAGTGGTACGACACTATTGACAGTAGATAATACATGGAACGTATCAAGGGTGGTACGACACTATTGACAGTATATAACAAATTTAACGAATCAAGAGTCGTACGACACTATTGACAGTAGATATTACATGGAACGTATCAAGAGTGACACGACACTATTGACAGTATATAATCGATGGAACGTATCAAGAGTGAGGCGTTAGTATCGACTGGTAAACAATATATGGAACGAATCAAGAGTGGTACGACAATATTGACAGTAGATAACCCATGGAATGTATCAAGAGCGGTACGACACTATTGACAGTAGATAATATATGGAACGTATCAAGAGTGGCACGACACTATTGACAGTATATAACAAATTGAACGAATCAAGAGTCGTACGACACTATTGACTGTAGATATTACATGGAACGTATCAAGAGTGACACGACACTATTGACAGTTTATAAGCAATGGAAAGTATCAAGAGTGAGGCGATAATATCGACTGGTAAATAATATATGGAACGAATCAAGAGTGGTACGACAATATTGACAGTAGATAACCCATGGAACATATCTAGAGTGGTCGGACACTATTAACTGGTAGATAATACATGGAACGTATCAAGAGTGGCACGACCCTATTGACATTAGATAATACATGGAACGTATCAAGATTGGTACGACACTATTGACTGGTAGATAATACATGGAACATATCAAGAATGGTAAGACACTATTGAAAGTAGATAACACATGGAACCTATTAAGAGTGGTTCGACATTATTGACTGGTAGATAACACATGGAACGTATCAAGAGTGGTAGGACACTATTAACAGTAGATAAAACATTGAACGAATCAAGAGTGGTACGACACTCTTGACTGGTAGGTTATACATGGAACGTACCAAGAGTGGTACGACACTATTAAAAGTAGATAACACATGGAATGTATCAAGAGTGGTACGACACTATTGACTGGTAGATAATACATGGTACTTATCAAGAGTGGTACGACACTATTAACTGGTAGATAATACATGAAATGTATTAAGAGTTGTACGACACTATTGTAGATAACACATGGAACTTATCAAGAGTGGTACGACACTATTTACTGGTAGATAATACATGCAACGTATCAAGAGGTGTACGACACTATTGACTGGTAAATAAAACATGGAACGTATCAAGAGTGGTACGACACTATTGACTGGTAGATAATACATGGAACGTATCAAGAGTGGTACGACATTATTGGCTGGTAGATAATACATGGAACGTATCAAGAGTGACATGACACTATTGACAGTAGATAACACATGGAACGTACCAAGAGTGGTACGACACTATTGACAGTAGATATCACATGGAACGTGTCAAGAGTGGTACGACACTATTGACAGTAGATAATACATGGAACGTATAAAGAGTGGTACGACACTATTGAGTGGTAGATAATACATGGAACGTATCAAGAGTGGTGCGACACTATTGACTGGTAAATAATACATGGAACGTATCAAGAGTGGTACGACACTATTGACTGGTAGATAATGCATGGAATGCATCAAGAGTGGTACGACACTATTGACTGGTAGATAATACATGGAATCGATCAAGAGTGGCACGACACTATTGACTGGTAGTTAATACATGGAACGCATCAAAAGTGGTACGACACTATTGACTGGTATATAATACATGGAACGTATCAAGAGTGGCACGACAATATTGACTGGTAGTTAATACACGGAACGCATCAAGAGTGGTACGACACTATTGACTGGTAGATAATACTTGGAACGTATCAAGAGTGGCACGACACTATTGACTGGTAGATAATACATGGAACGCATCAAGAGTGGCACGACACTATTGACTGGTAGATAATACATGGAACGTATCATGAGTTTCACGACACTATTGACTGGTAGATAATACATAGAACGTATTAAGAGTGGCACGACACTATTGACAGTAGATACTACATAGAACGAATCAAGAGTGGTACGACACTATTGATTGGTAGATAAAACACGGAACGTATCAAGAGTGGCACGACACTATGGACAGTAGATAATACATGGAACGAATCAAGAGTGGTACGACACTATTGACTGGTAGATAATACATGGAACGTGGCACGACACTATTGACAGTAGGTAACACATGGAACGTATCAAGAGTGGTACGACACTATTGACAGTAGATAATACATGGAACGAATCAACAGTGTTACAACACTATTGACAGTAGATAACATATGGAACGTATCAAGAATTGCACGACGCTATTTACTGGTAGATAATACATAGAACGAATCAAGAGTGGTACGACACAATTGACAGTTGATAACACATGGAACGTATCTAGAGTGGTCGGACACTATTGACTGGTAGATAACACATGGAACGAATCAAGAGTGGCAAGACTATATTGACTGGTATATGATACATGGAACAAATCAAGAGTGGTACGGCACTATGGACTGGTAGATATCACTCGGAACGTATCAAGAGTGGTACGACACTATTGACAGTAGATAATACATGGAACGTATCAAGGGTGGTACGACACTATTGACTGGTAGATAAGACATCGAACGTATCAAGAGTGGTACGACACTATTGAATGGTAGATAACACATGTAACGTATCAAGAGTTGTACGACACTATTGACTGGTAGATAACACATGGAACGTATCAAGAGTGGTACGAAACTATTGACTTGTAGATGACACATGGAACGTATCAAGAGTGGTACGACACTATTGACTGGTAGATAATACATGGAACGTATCAAGAGTGGCACGACACTCTTGACGGTAGATGACACATGGAACGTATCAAGAGTGGTACAAAATATTGACAGTAGATAAACCATGGAAAGTATCAATAGTGGTACGACACTATTGACAGTAGATAATACATGGATCGAATCAAGAGTGGTACGACATTATTGACAGTAGATAATACATGGAACGTATCAAGAGTGGTTCGGCACTATTGACAGTAGATAATACATGGAACCTATCAAGAGGAGAACGACACTATTGACTGGTAGATAACACATGGAACGTATCAAGAGTGGTACGACACTATTGACAGTTGATAATACATGGAACGTATCAAGTGTGGTACGACACTATTGACAGTAGATAATACATGGATCGAATCAAGAGTGGTACGACACTATTGACAGGAGATAATACATGAAACGTATCAAGAGTGATACGACACTATTGACAGTAGATAATACATGGAACGTATCAAGAGTGGCACGGCGCTATTGACAGTAGATAATAAACGGAACGTGTCAAGAGTGTTACGACACTATTGACAATAGATAACACATGGAACTTATCAAGAGTGGCACGACACTATTGACAGTAGATAATACATGGAACGCATCAAGAGTGGTACGACACTATTGACAGTAGATAACACATGGAACGTATCAAGAGGAGTACGACACTATTGACTGGTAGATAATACATGGAACGTATCAAGAGTTGTACGACACTATTGACAGTAGATAACACATGGAACGTATCAAGAGTGGCACGACACTATTGACTGGTAGATAATACATGGAACGTATCAAGAGTGGTACGACACTATTGCCAGTAGATAACACATGGAACGTATCAAGAGGAGTACGACACTATTGACAGTAGATAATACATGGAACGTATCAAGAATGGTACGACACTATTGACAGGTAGATAACACATGGAACGTATCAAGAGTGTTACGACACTATTGACTGATCGATAATACATGGAACGTATCAAGAGTGGTACGACACTATTGACTAGTAGATAATACATGGAACGTATCAAGAGTGGTACGACACTATTGGCAGTAGATAACACATGGAACGAATCAAGAGTGGTACGACACTATTGACAGTAGATAACACATGGAACGTATCATGAGTGGCTCGACACTATTGACTGTAGATAATACATGGAACGTATCAAGAGTGGTACGACACTATTGACAGTAGATAACACATGGAACGTATCAAGAGGAGTACGACACTACTGACTAGCAGATAACACATGGAACGTGTCAAGAGTGGTACGACACTATTGACAGTAGATAACACATGGAACGTATCAAGAGTGGCACGACAATATTGACTGGTTGAAAATATATGGAACGTATCAAGAGTGGTACGACACTATTGCCAGTAGTTAACACATGGAACGTATCAAGAGGAGTACGACACTATTGACTGGTAGATAATACATGGAAAGTATCAAGAGTGGTACGACACTATTGACAGTAGATAACACATGGAACGTATCAAGAGTGGCACAACACTATTGACAGTAGATAACACATGGAACGTATCAAGAGTGGTACGACACTATTGATTGGTAGATAACACATGGAACGTGTCAAGAGTGGTACGACACTATTGACAGTAAATTATACAAGGAACGTATCAAGAGTGGTACGACACTATTGACAGTAGATAATACATGGAACGTATCAAGAGAGGTACGAAACCATTGACAGTAGATAATACATGGAACGTATCAAGAGTGGCACGACACTATTGACTAGTAGATAATACATGGAACGTATCAAGAGTGGTACGACACTTTTGCCAGTAGATAACACATGGAACGTATCAAGAGGAGTACTACACTATTGACTGGTAGATAATATATGGAACGTATCAAGAGTGGTACGACATTATTGACAGTAGATAACACATGGAAAGTATCAAGAGTGGCACGACACTATTGACTGGTAGATACTATATGGAACGTATCAAGAGTGGCACGACACTATTGACTGGTAGATAACATATGGAACGTATCAAGAGTGGTACGAAACTATTGACTGGTAGATGACACATGGAACGTGACAAGAGTGGTACGACACTATTGAATGGTAGATAACACATGGAACGTATCAAGAGTGGTACGACACTATTGACGGTAGATGACACATGGAACGTATCAAGAGTGGTAAGACAATATTGACAGTAGATAACACATGGATCGAATCAAGAGTGGTACGACACTATTGACAGTAGATAACACATGGAACGTATCATGAGTGGCTCGACACTATTGACTGTAGATAATACATGGAACGTATCAAGAGTGGTACGACACTATTGACAGTAGATAACACATGGAACGTATAAAGAGGAGTACGACACTATTGACTGGTTGATAACACATGGAACGTATCAAGAGTGGTACGACACTATTGACAGTAGATAACACATGGAACGTATCAAGAGGAGTACGACACTATTGACTGGTAGATAATACATGGAAGGTATCAAGAGTGGTACGACACTATTGAAAGTAGATAACACATGGAACGTATCAAGAGTGGCACGACACTATTGACAGTAGATAACACATGGAACTATCAAGAGTGGTACGACACTATTGACAGGTAGATAATACATGGAACGTATCAAAAGTGGTACGACACTCTTGATTGGTACATAATATATGGAACGTAGCAAGAATGGCACGACACTATTGACAGGTAGATTAGACATGGAACGTATCAAGGGTGGTACGACACTATTGACAGTAGATAAGACATGGAACGTATCAAGAGAGGTACGACACTATTGACCGTAGATAATACATGGAACGTATCAAGAGTGGTAAGACACTATTGACAGGTAAATAACACATGGAACGTAGCAAGAATGGCACGACACTATTGACAGGTAGATTAGACATGGAACGTATCAAGGGTGGTACGACACTATTGACAGTAGATAAGACATGGAACGTATCAAGAGAGGTACGACACTATTGACCGTAGATAATACATGGAACGTATCAAGAGGAGTACGACACTATTGACTGGTAGATAACACATGGAACGTATCAAGAGTGGTACGACATTATTGACAGTAGATAACACATGGAACGTATCAAGAGTGGTACCACACTATTGAGAGTAGATAAAACATGGAACGTATCAAGTGTGGTACGACACTGTTAACAGTAGATAATACATGGATCGAATCAAGAGTGGTACGACACTATTGACAGTAGATAATACATGAAACGTATCAAGAGTGATACGACACTATTGACAGTAGATAATACATGGAACGTATCAAGAGTGGCACAACGCTATTGACAATAGATAATAAACGGAACGTGTCAAGAGTGGTACGACACTATTGACAATAGATAACACATTGAACGTATCAAGAGTGGCACGACACTATTGACAGTAGATAAAACATGGAACGTATCAAGAGTGGTACGACACTATTGACAGTAGATAACACATGGAACGTATCAAGAGGAGTACGACACTATTGACTGGTAGATAACACATGGAACGTATCAAGAGTGGTACGGCACTACAGACAGTAGATAACACATGGAACGTATCAAGAGTGGCACGACACTATTGACTGGTTGATAATACATGAAACTTATCAAGAGTGGTACGACACTATTGCCAGTAGATAACACATGGAACGTATCAAGAGGAGTACGACACTATTGACTGGTAGATAATACATGAAACGTATCAAGAATGGTACGACACTATTGACTGGTAGATAATACATGGAACGTATCAAAAGTGGTACAAAATATTGACAGTAGATAACACATGGAACGTATCAAGAGTGGTACGACACTATTGACAGTAGATAACACATGGAACGTATCAAGAGGAGTACGACACTATTGACTGGTAGATAATACATGGAAGGTATTAAGATTGGTACGAAACTATTGACAGTAGATAATACATGGAACGTATCAAGAGTGGTACGACACTATTGATTGGTAGATAACACATGGAACGTGTCAAGAGCGGTACGACACTATTGACAGAAGATAATACATGGAACGTATCAAGAGTGGCACGACAATTTTGACAGGTAGATAATACATGGAACATATCAAGAGAGGTACGACACTATTGATTGGTAGATAACACATGGAACGTATTAAGAGTGGTACGACACTTTTGACAGGTAGATAATACATGGAACGTATCAAGAGTGGCACGACACTATTGACAGGTTGATAAGACATGGAACGTATCAAGAGTAGGACGAAACTATTGACTGTTAGATAACACATGGAACGTATCAAGAGTGGCACGACACTATTGACAGGTAGATAATACATGGAACGTATCAAGAGTGGTACGACACTATTGACTGATAGATAATACATGGAACGTATCATGAGTGGCTCGACACTATTGACTGTAGATAATACATGGAACGTATCAAGAGTGGTACGACACTATTGACAGTAGATAACGAATGGAACGTATCAAGAGGAGTACGACACTATTGACTGGTTGATAACACATGGAACGTATCAAGAGTGGTACGACACTATTGACAGTAGATAACACATGGAACGTATCAAGAGAAGTACGACACTATTGACTGGTAGATAATACATGGAAGGTATCAAGAGTGGTACGACACTATTGAAAGTAGATAACACATGGAAAGTTTCAAGAGTGACACGACACTATTGACAGTAGATAACACATGGAACGTATCAAGAGTGGTACGACACTATTGACTGGTAAATAATACATGGAACGAATCAAGAGTGGTACGACACTATTGGCAGTAGATAACACATGGAACGAATCAAGAGTGATACGACACTATTGACAGTAGATAACACATGGAACGTATCATGAGTGGCTCGACACTATTGACTGTAGATAACACATGGAACGTATCAAGAGTGGTACGACACTATTGACAGTAGATAACACATGGAACGTATCAAGAGGAGTACGACACTATTGACTGGTAGATAACACATGGAACGTATCAAGAGTGGTACGACACTATTGACAGTAGATAACACATGGAACGTATCAAGAGTGGCATGACACTATTGACTGGTTGATAATACATGGAACGTATCAAGAGTGGTACGACACTATTGACTGGTAGATAATACAGGGAACGTATCAAGAGTGGCACGACACTATTGACAGGCAGATAATATATGGAACGTATCAAGAGTGGTACGACACTATTGACAGTAGATAACACATGGAACGTATCAAGAGTGGCACGACACTATTGACTGGTTGATAATACATGGAACGTATCAAGAGTGGTACGACACTATTGACAGTAGATAATACATGGAACGTATCAAGAGTGGCACGACACTATTGACAAGTAGATAATATATGGAACGTATCAAGAGTGGTACGACACTATTGATTGGTAGATAACACATGAAACGTATTAAGTGTGGTACGACACTTTTGACAGGTAGATAATACATTGAACGTATCAAGAGTGGCACGACACTATTGACAGGTTGATAAGACATAGAACGTATCAAGAGTGGGACGAAACTATTGACAGTAGATAATACATGGAACGTATCAAGAGTGGCACGACACTATTGACTGGTAGATAATACATGGAACGTTTCAAGAGTGGTACGACACTATTGACTGATAGATAATACATGGAACGTATCAAGAGTGGTAGGAAACTATTGGCAGAAGATAACACATGGAACGAATCAAGAGTGATACGACACTATTGACAGTAGATAACACATGGAACGTATCATGAGTGGCTCGACATTATTGACTGTAGATAATACATGGAACGTATCAAGAGTGGTAGGACACTATTGACAGTAGATAACACATGGAACGTATAAAGAGGAGTACGACACTATTGACTGGTTGATAACACATGGAACGTATCAAGAGTGGTACGACACTATTGACAGTAGATAACACATGGAACGTATCAAGAGGAGTACGACACTATTGACTGGTAGATAATACATGGAAGGTATCAAGAGTGGTACGACACTATTGAAAGTAGATAACACATGGAACGTATCAAGAGCGGCACGACACTATTGACAGTAGATAACACATGGAACAATCAAGAGTGGTACGACACTATTGATTGGTAGATAACACATGGAACGTGTCAAGAGTGGTACGACACTATTGACATAAGATAATACATGGAACGTATCAAGAGTGGTACGACACTATTGACAGGTAGATAATACATGGAACGTATCAAAAGTGGTACGACACTCTTGATTGGTACATAATATATGGAACGTAGCAAGAATGGCACGACACTATTGACAGGTAGATTAGACATGGAACGTATCAAGGGTGGTACGACACTATTGACAGTAGATAAGACATGGAACGTATCAAGAGAGGTACGACACTATTGACCGTAGATAATACATGGAACGTATCAAGAGTGGTAAGACACTATTGACAGGTAAATAACACATGGAACTTAGCAAGAATGGCACGACACTATTGACAGGTAGATTAGACATGGAACGTATCAAGGGTGGTACGACACTATTGACAGTAGATAAGACATGGAACGTATCAAGAGAGGTACGACACTATTGACCGTAGATAATACATGGAACGTATCAAGAGTGGCATGACACTATAGACAGGTAGATAATACATGGAACGTATCAAGAGTGGTAAGACACTATTGACTGATAGATAATACATGGAAAGTATCACGAGTGGTACGACACTATTGACTGGTAGATAATACATGGAACGTATCAAGAGTGGTACGACACTATTGACAGTAGATAACACATGGAACGAATCAAGAGTGATACGGCACTATTGACATTAGATAACACATGGAACGAATCAAGAGTGGTTCGACACTATTGACAGTAAATAACACATGGAACGTATCAAGAGTGGTACGACACTATTGAATGTAGTTAATACATGGAACGTATCAAGAGGAGTACGATACTATTGACAGGCAGATAATACATGGAACGTATCAAGAGTGGTACGACACTATTGACAGTAGATATCACATGGAACGTATCAAGAGTGGCACGACACTATTGACTGGTAGATAATACATGGAACGTATCAAGAGTGGTACGACACTATTGACAGTAGATAACACATGGAACGTATCAAGAGTGGTACGACACTATTGATTGGTAGATAACACATGGAACGTATCAAGAGTGGTACGACACTATTGACAGGTAGATAATACATGGAACGTATCAAGAGTGGTACGACACTATTGACAGGTAGATAATACATGGAACGTATCAAGAGTGGCACGACACTATTGACAGGTAGATAAGACATAGAACGTATCAAGAGAAGTACGACACTATTGACAGTAGATAATACATAGAACGTATCCAGAGTGGCACGACACTATTTATAGGTAGATAATACATGGAACGTATCAAGAGTGGTACGACACTATTGACTGATAGATAATACATGGAACGTATCAAGGGTGGTAGGACACTATTGACTGGAAGATAATACATGGAACTTATCATGAGTGGTACGACACTATTGACAGGTAGATAACACATGGAGCGAATCAAGAGTGATACGACGCTATTGACAGTAGAAAACACATGGAACGAATCAAGAGTGGTACGACACTATTGACAGTAAATAACACATGGAACGTATCAAGAGTGGTACGACACTATTGACTGGTAGATAATACCTGGAACGTATCAAGAGTGGTACGACACTATTGAATGTAGTTAATACATGGAACGTATCAAGAGGAGTACGACACTATTGACTGGTAGATAATACCTGGAACGTATCAAGAGTGGCACGACACTATTGACTGGTAGATAATACATGGAACGTATCAAGAGTGGTACGACACATTTGCCAGTAGATAACACATGGAACGTATCAAAAGGAGTACTACACTATTGTCTGGTATATAATATATGGAACGTATCAAGAGTGGTACGACACTATTGACAGTAGATAACACATGGAACGTATCAAGAGTGGCACGACACTATTGACTGGTAGATACTACATGGAACGTATCAAGAGTGGTACTACACTACTGACAGTAGATAACACATGGAACGTATCAAGAGTGGCACGACACTATTGACTGGTAGATACTACATGGAACGTATCAAGAGTGATACGACACAATTGACAGTAAATAACACATGGAACGTATCAAGGGGAGTACGACACTATTGACTGGTAGATAATACATGGAACGAATCAAGAGTGGTACGACACTATTGACAGTAGATAACACATGGAACGTATCAAGAGGAGTACGACACTATTGACTGGTAGATAATACATGGAACGAATCAAGAGTGGTACGACACTATTGACAGTAGTTAACACATGGAACGTATCAAGAGTAGCACGACACTATTGACTGGTAGGTAATACATGGAACGTATCAAGAGTGGGACGAGACTATTTACAGGTAGATAATACATGGAACGAATCAAGAGTGGTACGACACTATTGACAGTAGTTAACACATGGAACGTATCAAGAGTAGCACGACACTATTGACTGGTAGGTAATACATGGAACGTATCAAGAGTGGGACGAGACTATTGACAGGTAGATAATACATGGAACGAATCAAGAGTGGTACGACACTATTGACAGTAGATAACACATGGAACGTTTCAAGAGTGGTACGACACTATAGACTGGTAAATAATACATGGAACGAATCAAGAGTGGTACGACACTATTGGCAGTCGATAACACATGGAACGAATCAAGAGTGATACGACACTATTGACAGTAGATAACACATGGAACGTATCATGAGTGGCTCGACACTATTGACTGTAGATAATACATGGAACGTATCAAGAGTGGTACGACACTATTGACAGTAGATAACACATGGAACGTATCAAGAGGAGTACGACACTATTGACTGGTAGATAACACATGGAACGTATCAAGAGTGGTACGACACTATTGACAGTAGATAACACATGGAACGTATCAAGAGTGGCATGACACTATTGACTGGTTGATAATACATGGAACGTATCAAGAGTGGTACGACACTATTGACAGTAGATAATACATGGAACGTATCAAGAGTGGCACGACACTATTGACAGGCAGATAATATATGGAACGTATCAAGAGTGGTACGACACTATTGACAGTAGATAACACATGGAACGTATCAAGAGTGGCACGACACTATTGACAAGTAGATAATATATGGAACGTATCAAGAGTGGTACGACACTATTGATTGGTAGATAACACATGAAACGTATTGATTGTGGTACGACACTTTTGACAGGTAGATAATACATTGAACGTATCAAGAGTTGCACGACAATATTGACAGGTTGATAAGACATGGAACGTATCAAGAGTGGGACGAAACTATTGACTGGTAGATAATACATGGAACGTATCGAGAGTGGCACGACACTATTGACTGGTAGATAATACATGGAGCGTATCAAGAGTGGTACGACACTATTGACTGATAGATAATACATGGAACGTATCAAGAGTGGTAGGAAACTATTGGCAGTTGATAACACATGGAACGAATCATGAGTGATACGACACTACAGACAGTAGATAACACATGGAACGTATCATGAGTGGCTCGACACTATTGACTGTAGATAATACATGGAACGTATCAAGAGGAGTACGACACTATTGACAGTAGATAACACATGGAACGTATAAAGAGGAGTACGACACTATTGACTGGTTGATAACACATGGAACGTATCAAGAGTGGTACGACACTATTGACAGTAGATAACACATGGAACGTATCAAGAGGAGTACGACACTATTGACTGGTAGATAATACATGGAAGGTATCAAGAGTGGTACGACACTATTGAAAGTAGATAACACATGGATCGTATCAAGAGTGGCACGACACTATTGACAGTAGATAACACATGGAACGTATCAAGAGTGGTACGACACTATTGATTGGTAGATAACACATGGAACGTGTCAAGAGTGGTACGACACTATTGACAGTAGATAACACATGGAACGTATAAAGAGGAGTACGACACTATTGACTGGTAGATAATACATGGAACGAATCAAGAGTGGTACGACACTATTGACAGTAGTTAACACATGGAACGTATCAAGAGTAGCACGACACTATTGACTGGTAGGTAATACATGGAACGTATCAAGAGTGGGACGAGACTATTGACAGGTAGATAATACATGGAACGAATCAAGAGTGGTACGACACTATTGACAGTAGATAACACATGGAACGTTTCAAGAGGAGTACGACACTATTGATAGTAGATAACACATGGAACGTATCAAGAGTGGTACTACACTACTGACAGTAGATAACACATGGAACGTATCAAGAGTGGGACGATACTTTACAATTGTAGACGCATAATCATATATCAGTAATGACACAACCTTTAATGGTAGAAACACAGTAATAAAGCATTCGGAGCTCCTCGGTCCTTTTAATCGAAAACAACCTCGGACGTTATTAACATACTCAAAAAGTGGTACGTTTAAGTCCGCAGCAAGTAGATCGAGTTTAATTTAGCATTAAATTTTATGACTTAACTTTTGGGAATCTTAATTATGTTTGCAAAAAACACTTCACTGGCAATCAATTTAAACTTGGATCAATAAATACAACTCTAAAAAACTAATATAAAAAATTACGAACTACTTCAACTGATGTACCGGCATACATCCGAGGTTGTTTTCGATAAAAATGGCCGAAATGTTCCGAATGAGAAAAAGGTAATCTTAAACTAATAAAACAGTGAGTTTACATTTTATGAAATGCATTGGGAGCTTGAGATACAATACTGAGCATTACAATTTTTTTAACACGAATAGTTAAACTATACCGAATATAACTCTTGTGGAGGGAACATAAAATGTTTCGGGCAAAAAGATTGAACCTCTGTTGATTTTTGTAGAATATTTAAAAAAAATTATGTCGTACTTGTATATGTGCAATATAATGTTAAATTTTCACTTGTCAATGGGCATTTATTTAAAATATTTTTTTTAAATGATTAGTGGGTAAGATCGTCGTCACTTCATTTGCATTTCACTCGAAGGAAAGGTAACCATTGTGGAGAGCAACTATAAAATGGGTACGTGTCATACCAACAGTCTGAGGCAAATAACTGTGATTTGTAGAAATCGGGATCATTAATTAACAGCAAACATGCAAGCCATAATGCAATATTGAAAAAAAAACATTCCCCGGTATACCCCCGGATCTGGGGGGCCGTGGATACGATTGACTAGTGCATTACCATTTATATTGAACGTGTTCATATTCATAATATGTTAGTTGCAATCAGTGTGTCAGGATGCATATGTATATTTTTTGTGAAGCAAGTTAATTTATGATACATCTGTTAATGAATTAAGATCGAAAGTACCGATAAAAAGCAGGTGATTTAGGGTATTTGACTATTTCACAATTAAGAAAAGCAGGTTGACTATACCAACCTTTAAATTTACCTAATGGGGAGAATGGTCAGGATAACCGACTAATGCATTTGCAACTGTAACAAAATGTGATGCATTTCAGAGGAAGCGTGTTTAATCAGATGAGGATGAAAAAATGTCAGTGACAACACCACCAAGGCATTCGAAGGTGACAGTGGCGATGGCAGGACTGTTCTGCAGGCATCACAACAGTTACAATAAGATCCCCAAACAGTTGCACCATCTCTACAGGTATATACCGCTTTTAACCTTTGTTTAAAGCACAGTTCAATATATAATCCCTCCAGAAATATGCGAAGGGATGTAGGCAAATTTTATACAAACAACACACAAAACAAAAACATTTCACATTTAACAAAAACACAATTAAAATTAAGAATACCAACTTCCTTGAAAATTCATTATGTAAATACCCATATCCTGGAAAAGACCTATCTCGCCTATTTATTAAAGTGCAATTATTCCAGAGGGTGTCGCGAAATTCCGTCGTTTCTCACAACAGAGGTGCGAGCGAAAAATGCCGCCTGGTTGAAGACAGCATCGGACGGAGATGGTGGGAGGGAAATGAGGCAGACGCAAATATCTGAGTGCATCCTTGGAACACCGGGATGAAAAAAACAAAACAATATTATGTTAAAAACCCTTAATGTTTAATGCCGTAGTGTTACCTTAAGTATTGTTCAATGAAATAACTTTTATTTCAAGTCTTATTTTGTTTGTTTGTTTATTTATACAGTAACAGCCTGTGTGTATTATGGCATGTTTTTGTATTTTAACTTGATTTTGATAAACTATTCAGGGGTATTATCCACATTCTGTGATAATTCAATTGTTTAAATATTTATAGCAATGATAATAATAATAAAAATTTATAAGATGAAATAGCTTATTTAATTATGTAGTAATTTTTGAGTATATAATATGCATGTAGGTTTACGGTTGATTTTCTCTGCATTATTATTTTTTCTCTCAGAAGATAAACCAGGACAAAATCTTGTGTTTTAACTATCTTGTTCTGTTGTCATTGAGCATGACAATCCATCTGTATAAGAATAGGGACGAAATAGGAAGGATATCGGTATCATGCTGGCTAAATGTCGGCTATTAAAAATATGCCGACATCGGGCCGATGTCGAGCCGTGTTGCACATCCGACATCGGCCCGATGTAAATGCCGATGTCGGGCCGATGAAGTGTTCCATATCGGCCCGACGTCGGGCCGATATAAAATGTTTGCTGGGTACTAAACATGATTCTTAAAATGGTTTTTGTACTTGTCTTCCATGTAATTGCGTATAATTAGATATGAATATGTTCCTTTTTGTCATCTTAAACGTTTTGTTTACTTTTACTTATCTCTTTATTGCTTTAATAATAACCGTTTGCCACAATTCTAACACTCTTTAAACAATGTGTTTCAGACAATATTCAGCTTAATTTGTAGTCCACTTAATTGGCCATCAACGAGCTGTAAGTAGTAAGCGGGCGTTCCGCGAAGAATCTTTGCGGAAATTATTATGAAATTATTTCCGTTATAAATTCCAAATTCTACGAAAATATTAATGTCTACTATTAAAGACATATTAATCTATGGTTTAATACGAAAAAAAAACGTGTTCAGATAACATTAAACACTTACCTGTGTTGATTGGTTATCAAGTTTCCCGCATTCTGTCATAACTGACTGTTAGTGTACATATTTAAATATATAACGATATAAAGCGTTTGGATTAGTTCGGTCATTGTAGGTTCAGTTAAATGGCACCATGCTAAATAAACGATTTGAAGGCGTTGAACACCGCCATGTTTGTTGGGTCGAGTTTGGGGTAATTGTCTAATACGCGAATGCATAACCCTTTTCCATGATATGAATGTTGATTGGTCAATTATGATATGAAAAGGGGACAAACGTCAAATATGAGGAGTAATTGATCACGTCATTAAGGTAGTTACACTTAAAAACGTTCAGAGCTGCTTTAATTTTTGTTGATACACTATGGATCCTGTCAATTACTGCATAGAAGTGAAGTTATGAAACTTATCAATTAAGATTGACATGGCAATTGCCGCAACATTTTACATTTGCAGATAAATAGGAAATGTATTACGATTGACGAAACACTTTACTATAGCAGATATACAGGAAATGTATAAAGAGTGACATAAAAACTATACACGGGCAGATAAAAAGAAAATGTATTAAGAGTAACGCAACACTATACAGTGGCGGGCAAACAGGAAATGCATAAAGAGTGACGCAACACCATACAGTGGCTGAAAAACAGGAAATGCATAAAGAGTGACGCAACACTATACAGTGACTGAAACCAGGAAATGCATAAAGAGTATCGCAACACCATACAGTGGCTGAAAAACAGGAAATGCATTATGAGTGACGCAACACTATACAGTGGCGGACAGACAGGACATTCATTAAGAGTGACGCAACACTGTACAGTGGCAGACAAACAGGTAATGTATTAAGAGTGACGCAACTCTTTACAGTGGCAGAAACACAGGAAATGCATAAAGAGTGACGCAACAGCATACAGTGGCAGACAAACAGGAAATGCATTATGAGTGACGCAACACTATACAGTGGCAGATAAACAGGAAAGGTATTCAGAGCGACGCAACACTATACAGTGGCAGATAAACAGGAAATGTATGAAGAGTGACGCAACACTTTACAGTGGCAAATAAACAGGAAAGGTATTAAGAGCGACGCAACACTATACAGTGGCAGACAAACAGGAAATGTATGAAGAGTGACGCAACACTTTACAGAAGCAGATAAACAGGAACTGTATTAAGAGTACCTTAACACTATGGATTTCATTTAGGGCAGATTAAAAGGAAATGTGTTGAGAGGGACGCAACACTATACATTTGCAGACAAACAGGAATTGCATTAAGAGTGACGCAACACTATACAGTGGCAGCTAAACAGGAAATGCATTAAGAGTGACGCAACACTATACAGTAGCAGGCAAACAGGAAATGCATTAAAAGTGACGCAGCACTATACAGTGACAGATACACAGGAAATACATTAATAGTGACGCAACACGATACGGTGGCAGATAAACATGAAATGCATTAAGAGTGACGCAACACTATACAGTGGCAGACAAACAGGAAATGCATTAAGAGTGACGCAACACTATACAGTGGCAGACAAACAGGAAATGCATTAAGAGTGACGCAACACCATACAGTGACAGACAAACAGGAAATGCATTATGAGTGACGCAACACTATACAGTGGCAAATAAACAGGAAATGTATTAAAAGTGACGCAACACTATACAGTGGCAGATAAACAGGAAATGTATTAAGAGTGACGCAACACTATACAGTGGGAATTAAACAGGAAATTCATTAATAGTGACGCAACACTATACAGTAGCAGGCAAACAGGAAATGCATTAAGAGTGACGCAGCACTATACAGTGACAGACACACAGGAAATACATTAATAGTGACGCAACACGATACGGTGGCAGATAAACAGGAAATGCATTAAGAGTGACGCAACACTATACAGTGGCAGACAAACAGGAAATGCATTTAGAGTGACACAACACTGTACAGTGGCAGACAAACAGGAATTGCATTAAGAGTGACGCAACACCATACAGTGACAGACAAACAGGAAATGCATTATGAGTGACGCAACACTATACAGTGGCAGATAAACAGGAAATGTATTAAGAGTGACGCAACACTATACAGTGGGAAATAAACAGGAAATGTATTAAGAGTGACGCAACACTATACAGTGGCAGATAAACAGGAAATGTATTAAGAGTGACGCAACACTATACAGTGGGAATTAAACAGGAAATTCATTAATAGTGACGCAACACTATACAGTAGCAGGCAAACAGGAAATGCATTAAGAGTGACGCAGCACTATACAGTGACAGACACACAGGAAATACATTAATAGTGACGCAACACGATACAGTGGCAGATAAACAGGAAATGCATTAAGAGTGACGCAACACTATACAGTGGCAGACAAACAGGAAATGCATTTAGAGTGACACAACACTATACAGTGGCAGACAAACAGGAATTGCATTAAGAGTGACACAACACCATACAGTGACAGACAAACAGGAATTGCATTATGAGTGACGCAACACTATACAGTGGCAGATAAACAGGAAATGTATTAAGAGTGACGCAACACTATACAGTGGCAGATAAACAGGAAATGCATTAAGAGTGACGCAGCACTTTACAGTGACAGACACACAGGAAATTCATAAATAGTGACGCAACACGATACGGTGGCGGATAAACAGGAAATGCATTAAGAGTGACGCAACACTATACAGTGGCAGACAAATAGGAAATGCATTAAGAGTGACGCAACACTATACAGTGGCAGACAAACAGGAAATGCATTAAGAGTGACGCAACACCATACAGAGACAGACAAACAGGAAATGCATTATGAGTGACGCAACACTGTACAGTGGCAAATAAACAGGAAATGTATTAAGAGTGACGCAACACTATACAGTGGGAAATAAACAGAAAATGTATCAAGAGTGACGCAACACTATACGGTGGCAGCTAAACAGGAAATGCATTAAGAGTGACGCAGCACTATACAGTGACAGACACACAGGAAATACATTAAGAGTGACGCAACACGATACGGTGGCAGATAAACAGGAAATGCATTAAGAGTGACGTAACACTATACAGTGGCAGACAAACAGGAAATGCATTAAGAGTGACGCAACACTATACAGTGGCAGACAAACAGGAAATGCATTAAGAGTGACGCAACACCATACAGAGACAGACAAACAGGAAATGCATTATGAGTGACGCAACACTATACAGTGGCAAATAAACAGGAAATGTATTAAGAGTGACGCAACACTATACAGTGGGAAATAAACAGGAAATGTATGAAGAGTGACGCAACACTATACAGTGGCGGATAAACAGGAAATGTATTAAGAGTACCTTAACACTATGGATTTCATTTAGGGCAGATTAAAAGGAAATGTGTTATGAGGGACGCAACACTATACAGTGGCTAATAAACAGGAACTGTACTAAGGGTGACCCAACACTATACACGGGCAGACAAACAGAAAATATATAAAGAGTGACGCAAAACAATACATTGGCAGGTAAGCAGGAATGGATTTGAGTGTGACGTAACACTTCTCACGGGTATATAAAATGGAGACGAACTAAGAGTGACGCAACACTTTACATTGACAAATAAACAGAAAAAGTATCAAGAGTGACGCAACACTTTACATTGGCAGATAAGCAGGAAAGGTTTTGAGAGTGACGCAACACAATACAGTGGTAGATAAACAGGAATTGTATTAAAAGTTACGAGACACTTTATAGCGGCAAAGAAACAAGAAAGGTATTAAGAGTGGTGTAACACTATGCAAGGAAAGATTGACATTAGGTAATACGATTGAGATACCATATTAAATTTTACCATTTAAAAATGCAGATTTTATCTTGAATACATGAATTTGATCAGCATTCAGCTTACACTTAAGCCATATTGCAAGGGTTGGTTTTATTTTCCAATAACTTCTAAGGCAAATAAAAACACTGTGATTCTACTCTTATATTCAAGTTAAATATAAAATTTGTTTTGAATACGACCACCGGCCGTGGCAAAGTTTCTTTTCATGCTATTTCCAGGTGAATGAAGCTGCCAGATGCCTTAATGGGGACCGTTTCAAATTCAAAATACGTATCGTTTAATGTATAAATTAAAGTGTTTTTGTTTCGGCAGCGTGTTTAAATGTTAAGAAACTGCCACCATATATAATTTAAAATCTTAATTTTTAAGTAAATTCGAGCGAGCGAAGCGATCGAGCCTCTTTAAGTTATGCAAATTGTTCATAAGACCATATCCTTTGGGAATTTTGTATCACACTTAAAACAGTCGCTATTTTGTCTAGACTAATTTTAAGCAGAGCGTTGTATAAAAAACAATAATATTACGCGTCTTTTCGAAGCGGGAATCCATCGAAAAGATGTACTCAGCAGGACTATATTTAATATGATTCTTAAAACGGTATTGTATGTGTCTGCTATGTAATTGCTTATTACAGTTTTCTTCTGTAGGAGACTTAGGTCGACTGTCTAAGGTGTAAAAATATGCCTTCGACTAGTTCTCTATTGTTTTCTGCCGAAGCCATAGTGTCTGATTTTTTATCTGCTTTTTGCTGCAAGACTTAAAACTTTTTTCTTTTTTTTCAAATTCAAGTGATCCTAATTGCTCCAGTTCTTTGGAAAATATATTTAAAAAAGTGCTATCCCTGTTTGTCATGTTATTTGTTAAATTAGATAAAAAAAATGCTGTCCTAGTTGGCAAGATGGTACCTTAAATTACAGTTAAAAGTTATCAATAAGGACATTTGAACTTTTTAACTGGATTAGCGTCGGGGGTCAGGTAAGATTGGTACAAATGGTCGAAAAAAGAAAACATCATTATTGTTAAAAACCATATATTGTGAAACAGATTCAACAGTACTCTTTAATGTTTGTGATTTGTACAAAAAGTGTTACTTTTGAATATAAATTGGGCTAAACATACATTAAAAAAACGTATTTGTTAATATTGTTTCAAACATATTGGATGTTCTTGAGTATTTGGTATGACATCTAAATAGGTTTTTAGATTCTGGATAAGCGATAATCGAAACTATTGTAAATGACCTAACAAAATATGACCTTGTTAAAAGGCATAAGGGCGCAACCTCGTTCCAGTTTGTTTAATCACACCATAATTCAATTAGTTATTTTTTTCTTAAAATGGAAACTGAATAGTGTTTCCACGCAGTGCCTTTAATCAGTGGCAATCATTCCGGTGTAAATCCTTTTAATCCCATTTGTGAATATCTTCTTGATGGAGTGCTTCTATGAATAGCATTCTTTTCCTGGGCGTCACATAGAAAGGAAATACAAATGTATTCAAAATGATAAAACAGGTCTATTTCTTAAGTTGTTTAAAGTAAATTCAACTTTAAGTTATTTGGGGACAAAAGACGTATTTGCAGAAGTGGTATAATTTGCACTTGTCACATTAACTTTAGAACTTCATATCTCTTCTTGAAAAATAATTACATTGTCCGTGAACAAGCCATGATGTGATTGGGCTGGATGGGATTCTTAAAGTTTTTCTCTATTTTTACTAACCTGTTTATTGCGTTGTGTCTTACCGACAAGCATAGTTCGCAAACTCTTAAAGCCACTTGTTTTACAAGAATAGAATTGAAGTTGTTAAATAAACAATATATCGAGGAAAAATGCAGATCAAGTCTTTGAAACATAAATGCGCTAATCTTGTGTAACGTGATGAGACTATTAGACCAATTTCTCGGAGGTTCAGAAAGACGCAGACGATATTTATTTGATTTCAATAATTTAGAATAGAAGAAAACAATTTCATGAAATTACTGACGTTCAACCTTTACAAAGAACACTAATTCATCATCAACAACCTCTACATATATCTCATCAACTACAATAAATAGCAATTTTATGTGCTGTATATGTATGTGTTTGTTGATCTTGAACTATTGAGACATATTTTGTGGTTGATGATTGTCAACTTTGGAGTAATATACTGTGGTTGTTGATGGTGATCTGTTGCTTCATATTTTGTGGTTGTTAATAGGGAATTATGGAGACATATGTTGTAGCTGTTGATGGTTAACTATGAAGACATATGTCGTGGTTGTGGATAGAGAACTATGGAGACATATGTCGTGGTTGTGGATAGAGAACTATGGAGACATATGTCGTGGTTGTGGATAGAGAACTATGGAGACATATGTTGTAGCTGTTGATGGTTAACTATGAAGACATATGTCGTGGTTGTGGATAGAGAACTATGGAGACATATGTCGTGGTTGTGGATAGAGAACTATGGAGACATATGTGTTTTTGTAAATAGTTAACTTTTGAGACATATGTCGTGGTTGTGAATGCAGCACTAAGGAGACATATGTTGTGGTTGTGAATGCAGCACTAAGGAGACATATGTCGTGGTTGTGAATGCAGCACTAAGGAGACATATGTTGTGGATGTTGATTGTGAACTAGGAAGAAGTATGTTGTAGCTGTGGTTGGGGAACTATAGAGACATACGTCGTTGTTGTTGTTGGTGAACTATGGAGACATACGTCGTGGTTGTTGATGATAAACTATGGAGACATCTGTTGTGGTTGTTGATGATAAACTATGGAGACATACATTGTGGTTGTTGATGATAAACTATGGATACATCCTTTGTGGTTGTTGATGATAAACTATGGAGACATATGTTGTTGTTGCTGATGATAAACTATGGAGACATATGTTGTTGTTGTTGATGACAAACTTTGGAGACATACGTTGTGGTTGTTGATGATAAACTATGGAGACATTCGTTATGGTTGTTGATGATAAACTATGGAGACATACGTTGTGGTTGTTGATGATAAACTATGAAGACATACGTTGTTGTTGTTGATGATAAACTATGGAGACATACGTTGTTGTTGTTGATGATAAACTATGGAGACATCTGTTGTGGTTGTTGATGATAAACTATGGAGACATACGTTGTGGTTGTTGATGATAAAATATGGAGACATACGTTGTTGTTGTTGATGATAAACTATGGAGACATACGTTGTGGTTGTTGATGATAAACTATGGAGACATACGTTGTGGTTGTTGATGATTAACTATGGAGACATACGTTGTGGTTGTTGATGATAAAATATGGAGACATCTGTTGTGGTTGTTGATGGTTAGCTATGGAGACATACATTGTGGTTGTTGATGATAAAATATGGAGACATACGTTGTGGTTGTTGATGATAAACTATGGAGACATTCGTTGTGGTTGTTGATGATAAACTATGGAGACATACGTTGTTGTTGTTGATGATAAACTATGGAGACCTCTGTTGTGGTTGTTGATGATAAACTATGGAGACATATGTTGTGTTGTTGATGATAAACTATGGAGACATACGTTGTGGTTGTTGATGATAAACTATGGAGACATCTGTTGTGGTTGTTGATGATAAACTATGGAGACATCTGTTGTTGTTGTTGTTGATGATAAACTATGGAGACATCTGTTGTGGTTGTTGATGATAAACTATGGAGACATATGTTGTTGATGGTGAAGCATGGGGACATATGTTGTGGTTGTTGATGGTTAGCTATGGAGACATACTTGTGGTTCTTGATGCGGAACTATCGAGACGTATGTTGTGGTTGTGGATGGTGAACTATGGAGACATATGTTGTGGTTGTTGATGGTAAATTATTGTTACATATAGTTTGGTTGTCGATGGTGAACTATGGCTACATATGTTGTGGTTGTTGATGGTGAACTACGGTGACATATGTTGTAGTTGTCGATTGTGAACTATGGAGACATAAGTTGTGGTGGTGGATGGTGAACCATGGTGACATAAGTTGTGGTTGTGGATGGTGAACTATGGTGACATATGTTGTGGTTTTGGATGGTGAGCTATGGTGACATAAGTTGTGGTGGTGGATGCTGAACTATGGTGACACATGTTGTGGTGGTGGATACTGATTATGGTGACATATGTTATGGTTGTGGATGCTGAATTAAGAGGACATGTGTTGAGGTTTTTGTTGCTTAGCTTTGGTGACATATGTTGTGGTTGTTGATGTGGAACTATAGAGACATATGTTGTGGTTGTTGATGTGGAACTATAGAGACATATGTTGTGGTTGTTGATGTGGAACTATGGTGACACATGTTGTGGTTGTTGATGGTGAACTATAGAGACATATGTTGTGGTTGTTGATGTGGAACTATAGAGACATATGTTGTGGTTGTTGATGTGGAACTATAGAGACATATGTTGTGGTTGTTGATGTGGAACTATAGAGACATATGTTGTGGTTGTTGATGTGGAACTATAGAGACATATGTTGTGGTTGTTGGTGTGGAACTATAGAGACATATGTTGTGGTTGTTGATGTGGAACTATAGAGACATATGTTGTGGTTGTTGATGTGGAACTATAGAGACATATGTTGTGGTTGTTGATGTGGAACTATAGAGACATATGTTGTGGTTGTTGATGGTGAACTATAGAGACATATGTTGTGGTTGTTGATGTGGAACTATAGAGACATATGTTGTGGTTGTTGATGGTGAACTATGGAGACAGATGTGGTGGTGGTTGTTGCTGAACTATGGTGACGTGTCATTCAATCACTACATTTGTCTTCATAGTTCACCATCCACAACCACGACATATGTCTCCATAGTTCACCATCCACAACCACGACATATGTCTCCATAATTCACCATCCATAACCACTACATATGTCTCCATAGTTCACCATCCACAACCACTACATATGTCTCCATAGTTCACCATCCACAACCACTACATATGTCTCCATAGTTCACCATCCACAACCACTACATATGTCTCCATAGTTCACCATCCACAACCACTACATATGTCTCCATAGTTCACCATCCACAACCACTACATATGTCTCCATAGTTCACCATCCACAACCACTACATATGTCTCCATAGTTCACCATCCACAACCACGACATATGTCTCCATAATTCACCATCCATAACCACTACATATGTCTCCATAGTTCACCATCCACAACCACTACATATGTCTCCATAGTTCACCATCCACAACCACTACATATGTCTCCATAGTTCACCATCCACAACCACGACATATGTCTCCATAGTTCACCATCCACAACCACGACATATGTCTCCATAGTTCACCATCCACAACCACTACATATGTCTCCATAGTTCACCATCCACAACCACTACATATGTCTCCATAGTTCACCATCCACAACCACTACATATGTCTCCATAGTTCACCATCCACAACCACTACATATGTCTCCATAGTTCACCATCCACATCCACGACATATGTCACCAAAGTTCAGAATATATGTCGGCCATTTTTATCGAAAACAACCTCGGATGTATTTGGACGGTTTACATACTCAAAAAGCGGTACGTTGAAGTCTGCTGCAAGTAGATCGCGTAGTAATTTTATTAAGTAGTTAAACTTTATGACTTAACTCTTGGGAATCTTAATTATGTTTGCAATAATACACTTCACGGGCAAATAATTTAAACTTAGATCAATAAATACAACTCTAAAACACTACACTTAATTAATGATATAATTAAAAAAAAATCGAACTACTTTAACTGATGTCTGTCAACACACCCTATTAACATCTTTTCAAGAATCACTTACTATAAGGAATAAGGAGTTAGCCTTAACCTATGATCTGATCGACATATATCTTTGGACAAAATCTAAATCTAATATTTAAAAAAAAAGAACTACTTCAACTAATGTACCGGCATACATCCGAGGTTGTTTTCGATAAAAATGGCCGAGGAGTTCCGAATGGCATAAAAACTGTACGCAGTAAAACTATTTTCAATGCCCTGGACTTGATGATCAGTTTTCTTTGCATAAAAAGATACCAAGAAATCTAAATATTTTCTGTTTTTTGTCACTTGGGACATGAGATTTATTTGCTAATTCTGATATCATTATCTCAAATTCAATTAACTTGATTAGTCAGTAACGCTTTTAGCCGAATAATTGCATTATCTAGAACAACCGCCATGATGTAATGGAGCTGATGCGTCTAATAGAGTGCCTTGTTTTCTATTGTTACACATCCATGGAACAGCCGAAAACAATAGTAGATGCACTTTTAAGATAGTACAGTTTTATCTTTTTCAATAAATGGAGGATAATTGTTAGTTTCACTGTAAGATCGACATACATTTCACCGATTGTGCACCAAAAGGTATATTTACTTTTGGTGTTCACCATGTTATTTTTAGCTCGACTATTCAAAGAATAAGGAGAGCTATCCTAGTCACCCGAGCGTCGGCGTCGGCGGAACCACTTAGGTTAAAGTTTGCGTACCACCTCAAATATTTTCAAAGACCATCGACATCTGGCTTTGAAACCTTTCACGCTTATTCACCATCATGCCCCCAACCTGTACACAGGAAGAGTTAACTCTATCAAGCATTTTGACAAAATTATGTTCCTTTTTCGACTTAAAATTAACGTTAAAGTTTGCGTACCACCTCAAATATTTGCTAATGATACAATATGCCTTAATTTCTATTATCTAATTATAATGTTCTTACTATTGACCATTCAACAAGCCTTTTTTATTTACACTCTTTTCTATTTACAAGTTCCTGTTATTACACTTTAACAATATCCTCCAGGATGGATATTATTTAAGGATTAAAATTCGACATGTTGCATTTTATTGGGGTATGGTATGCAATGGGGCTGTTCAAAATGGGTGGAGTCCGAAATATAATCGGATTTAAATCTACATTTCTGCTAAAATAAATTGATTATTCAAGAGCATTTTCTCTTTTTTCTTTCTCTCGTTGTTCTCAACGGTGGGTAAATTAGAACAGCTATCGTAACCTAATTTTATACGACAATAAATGCACAGATAAAATAGTTCCTTATTTATATGTTTATTTTCTATCTTTTCAAGGTCAAGAATACTATAAATACGTATTATTGCATAAAATGTGTGTTTTCGGTCCGTTATCGTGGTGTATTAAAACGCAAAAACCCGGGCGTTATCGGTAGAAAACGTGCATTATTCAGTAAATTCACGTGCCGTTAATGCCCGGTTTTTTGTTTTACATATGAGCTATCAGGGCAACAATGAAGGCTGAGCGACCTGGTTTCTGACCGAAAGTTGGTCAACGATGCAAAGTTTTGCACAAAAACATATTTTAGCATATATAATATAGCTGCATACAATTACCAAAATATGAAATAAACCACATATAACTTACATATTTTCTGCTGAGTTGTCTTTTCCTGGCAAGCTGATGTGTTTACTAAATAGTTCTTCCTGCAGTTGTTTTGACTATTAAAAGCACTAAATTATGTCTAAAACGACTAACTCCTCCGAACTTTAGTTATTTCTGTCGATTTTATTCAGAACATACGACTTATATGGACATGATTCCATTACGTCGTATGCAATGAACAAACAAATTTCAAATATTCTTTTCTCTGATGCTGAAGATGCTGTACATTTTATCAAGAACATGTTTACAAAATGTTCAGGCTTAAATTAGTTATCAGAACAAATAATTGTTAAAGTAGGACTGTATAGGTAATTAATTGATTACCCAATAGGTATTGTGTGTAAATAATCCCAGTAATCCAGTCAATTTTTGAAAAAACAACACTTTCAAAACGAATGAACACTGCAAAAAAATGGCGTCGAGACAAAATGCAGCTGCTGAGTTATGTTGCGGCCCGAATCGAGCTTAATGTAAAACTTTTTCAATGACATCATTCATGACGTCATACAAGCACCCGTTATAGGCGTTATTTTGACCTAACTCTTTTTGCGTTTTCGTGACATTTAACAGCCTTTTTAAACACAAACGTTTCTTCAACTGTTCCATCCATCATGAAATCATGTACATTAAAATCAATCAAATTATCGTTGCTTATTTTGTTTTAACTGCTTTACTGTGGATTACAGTTTTGCATGTTGCCAATAATTTTACTACGATTTCATTGAAAAAAATATTTCCGTAGTAAATATGCCACGCCCACTGGTATTATTGCGCCCAATGACAGGACAGAAGTATCGAACAAACGCACGCGATATCGATGGGAAATGCCATTGCACTTTATACAGAAATAAAGTGCAATTGATAAACAACAACCATCGTTAAGGAATGAAGTGTGAATGTAAATATTTTATATTGTCAATCACTGAGAATAGTCGAGCGCGCTGTCTACTGACAGCTCTTGTTTATATTATTCCTAAAAAGGATATAAAATGAAATTTCATTGTAGTTTTTTAGAAAAGCGCCCCAAATTGTATACGACCGTTACGTCATTTCTGGAATGACGTCGTTGAAAATGTGTTCCAGCCCTGTTCGCGCGAACAGGAGAAACTATTAAATTGATATTTTCAGTGTTTGAACCAATGGATTATCATTTTTTATATTACTAATAACTTTCTTTAAGTCACCGGAAAGCATATAATGAACATTGCCAATCAAACCGAAGTTTTATTCACAGGTTTGTCTTTGAATGGACATTCAAATGATGATGATGATGATGATGATGATGATGATGATGATGATGATGATGATGATGATGATGATGATGATGATGATGATGATGATGATGATAAGCTGATTCTAAGCATTTGTTCACAATGACATTGTATTCGGCATCTGAGTGTAATATACAAGGCATAACTTAATTTCTTCGATCAACATTCTCATGGACCTTAAATTATGAATTACTTTATCCTGAAATCGTTTTGGTTGTCTAAGGACGATAACATTTTTATCAGTAAACTCGGTCATTATGTAGAGTGTACAAACAATTTTTGTCAACTGACATTGTCATGCAACCTCCACATAATTCACAAACAGTAGGTATCATTTGCCCCGTAATTTAACTAGGCCCCTGCTTCAATTAACCATGAAACAATGTCAGTGCTCAGTGGTGTCCAATTTCTCAAAGTTGATTATTGCTTGGCATGTTTGAATCAAGAAGAATGTTTATACATGCAAATTGGTTACATTTGCGCGATCTAATTTGCTTCATTAGTGTAAGAAGGAAGAGAATCTTCAAAATATGTTTTTATTAAACATGTGAACATTTACTTTTAAACTCTGTAAGAAAATGATGTCGCAACCATGTAATAAGAACCAACATGAAGCCAAAACCTTTATGGTACAACTTGACTATGTTTGTTTATAAAACACATGTGCTTTGTATTTGCGGGAGGGCTGATGTGGACTAAATTCGTTGCTCAGTTCCAATTGCATGCACTAGAGTATAATTAAATTGAATTTATCTTACTAAAATCATCGTAAAGTTTAGGTGTCGTGTGTGTCCCTCGCGGTTTAAGTGTCATGTGTGTCTCTCGCTGTTTAAGTATCGTGTGTGACCCTCGCGGTGTAAGTGTCGTGTGTGTCCCTCGCGGTGCAAGTGTCGTGTGTGTCCCTCGCTGCTTAAGTGTCGTGTGTGTCTCTCGCTGTTTAAGGGTCGTGTGTGTCTCTCGCTATTTACGTGCCGTGTGTGTCTCTCGCTGTTTAAGTGTCGTGTGTGTCCCTCGCGGTTTAAGTGTCGTGTGTGTCCCTCGCGGTTTAAGTGTCGTGTGTGTCCCTCGCGGTTTAAGTGTCGTGTGTGTCCCTCGTGGTTTAAGTGTCGTGTGCGTCCCTCGCGGTGTAAGTTTCGTGTGTGTCCCTCGCTGTTTAAGTGTCGTGTGTGTGCCTCGCGGTTTAAGTGTCGTGTGTGTCTCTCGCTGTTTAAGTGTCCTGTGTGACCCTCGCGGTGTAAGTGTCGTGTGTGTGTCTCGCGGTGTAAGTGTCGTGTGTGTGTCTCGCGGTGTAAGTGCCGTGAGTGTCCCTCGCGGTGAAAGTGCCGTGAGTGTCCCTCGCGGTGAAAGTGTCGTGGGTGACCCTCGCGGTGTAAGTGTCGTGTGTGTCCCTCGCGGTGTAAGTGTCGTGTGTGTCTCTCGCGGTGTAAGTGTCGTGTGTGACCCTCGCGGTGTAATTGTCGTGTGTGACCCTCGCGGTGTAAGTGTCGTGTGTGTCCCTCGCGGTGTAAGTGTCGTGTGTGACCCTCGCGGTGTAAGTGTCGTGTGTGTCTATCGCTGTTTAAGTGTCGCGTGTGTCTCTCGTTGTTTAAGTGCCGTGTGTGTCTCTCGCTGTTTAAGTGTCGTGTGTGTCTCTCGCTGTTTAAGTGTCGTGTGTGACCCTCGCGTTTTAAGAATCGTGTGTGTCCCTCGCGGTGTAAGTTTCGTGTGACACTCGCGGTGTAAGTGTCGTGTGTGTCCCTCGCGGTGTAAGTGTGGTGATTGACCCTCGCGGTGTAAGTGTCGTGTGTGTCTCTTGCGGTGTAAGTGTCGTGTGTGTCTATCGTGGTTTAAGTGCCGTGTGTGACCCTCGCGGTGTAAGTTTCGTGTGGGACCCTCGCGGTGTAAGTGTCGTGTGTGTCCCTCGCGGTGTAAGTGTCGTGTGTGACCCTCGCGGTGTAAGTGTCGTGTGTGTCTCTTGCGGTGTAAGTGTCGTGTGTGTCTCTTGCGGTTTAAGTGTCGTGTGTGACACTCGCGGTATAAGTGCCGTGTGTGACCCTCGCGGTGTAAGTGTCGTGTGTGTCTCTCGCAGTTTAAGTTTCATGTGTGTCTCTCGCGGTTTAAGTGTCGTGTTTGTTTCTTGCGGTTTAAGTGTCGTGTGTGACACTCGCGGTAAACGTGTCGTGTGTGTCTCTTACGGTTTAACTGTCGTGTATGACCCTCGCGGTATAAGTGTCGTGTGTGTCTTTCGCGGTTTATGTGTGTATTTTGGCTTATCACTGTGCCGTAAAACAGAACCCTCGTAATGTGTTGTCTTTTTTACATAATGCTTTTGTAATATTTTGTATTGCATATATTAACTGAATACCATTGTCCTGTTGTTGTTTTTTATATCTCCTTGTTTTGTGTAACCTGTTTTCAGTCGAGCTTAATTGTGATGGTAAAGGCCATGGCCATTTTGATAGATATTAGTACCGAGAATGAGAAGGACATCGACATTTTCGCTGCTTATTACTTATATTAACATTTTTATTCAACAATTAAGCTATCGCTCTGGTAATGAAGCCATTTATACTCCGTTCAATAACCTTTAACGGTTGATAACACACTCATAGAACACAGTCATAGGAAGTAAGTAATTTGCAAAAAAGGTATATCATTGGGTGGTAAAGTCTATTTGCGGGTTAACAAACATATAACCAAACTAATATAATAATCACGGTAATCTCGGTATCACCTTCATAAAGGATTATAGTTGTGTAAACTATTCGAAATGATATCAGTATTTTTTTAAGAAAACCGTGATAACTCCTAGATCACAAAGACAATAGCGCAAAATTAGAAGAATAGTAATAGTTGATAGAACATGAAAGATACATTTTGTCCGTTTTACTTCCATTCAATGCTACTGTGCCTGTGTGGTCTGGGATAAGTACTGCTCATTAAGAAACAATACCTGCACAAAGATTTATTAAGCAGCCGCTAGATGAACGGACGGGTATCTTAGCAAGTACACTGTAGTTGATTTGATCAGCCACACAATATCTTAAAGGATTTTACAAAACCATGTTTTGTTTAGATTGACACTCTTATTCAAAATCAATACATACACATGTATAACAAACATAAATCTTGAGTGATAAACCCTCAACTACTTACTAAATAATGCATTTATGGAAAATATTAACTACTGATAACAATTTTATAGCCGTGTATTTAATAGCTGGAAACGCAAAAATATTAAATGATTGGTGAGTGCAAAACGATTTTCTATGATCTGCTATCGTCTCATAAGGTAGACAGCCGCTGCACATTTCTTTCAAATTGAACTCGGAATCCTTCATAAGAACCATTGTTTTCGTCATTATTTGGTTAATTCTTTTTCATATATATATATATATATATATATATATATATATATATATATATATATATATATATATATATATATATATATATATATATATATATATAATGTGTTTAATCTTTTTTGGGGAGTAATAATATATCTTTATTTTCAACATGGCAGATTGTATGCATGTGATATCAAACAATAAAGCATATATTTAATTAACATCAAATAAAACAGTTAACAATAATATCAAGCACAATTACTTTTCCAAGCAACATCAGTGACACTATGAAGTAATAAGACATATCGGAAAGGTATTGTAATTATGAACAGTAGTAGATCGTAGTAATTTCAGTAAGATAGCTTCACAGAACAATGCCAACTAAATTAATTTAGTTCTAGTGTAACAATTTATAAGTTCGTCTAATTAAAAGAGTTTGGATGTCGATTGAAATAAGGGACGACTAAATTTTTACGTATCATGGTAAAAAAGTGTTACTTTCACGAAAGTAATGTAATTCGTCACCAATAACATTCTGCATAACTGACACATTCTTTGGCATCTCTCAGTGTTCAAATGTCTGCCCTTTCAAGTGGCAAAAATGGTTTGTCGTCTTAAATTTAAAAATTAGTTTACTAATATTTCTAGGTAACAAGTCAAGATAATATTCAAAACAATGATTATTATTTCAACAGTACTAGTTAAGTTTTGCAAGAAATGGTTATACAGTCAAAGTTAAACAGTCGACTTAAAATGATCAGGAATAATTGATTTATTGACTCCTTAACTAATCAGAGAATCCAAGTTTGTTTCACAAGTATTGTTAACAAATAGTATCCATTGATGAAAAGTAACCTTACTATTATGCAGCTTTAGAATATAACAACTTAGATATTTTACACTATTTTTCGTTCAAAATCCTGCTCCTTAATTTTTATGGGTTTTATACCAATCCGCCATACACCATGCAGTTAGAAATGGAGGCTTTACAATTGAGTATTTATTTTCAATGTCTCATGTGAAACTGTTCAATTATTCTGATATGTTCAAAACCCCACAATTCGTAGAGTATAAAAAAATGGAGCAATCATAGAATCAAACAGATGCAACTGAACTGAGGCACAGTATTTAACTACACGGGCATTTCCGTTTTAAATAATCAATTTGTAGTCGGTAAGGCTCTAAATGTTTGACTCATTTGTAGGTTCGATCCTTAACTATGCGAGTTCTGTCTGGGGGTTTTCAAAATTGAAAAATATTGAAAGGATACACCTAAAATTTTGCAAATCGCTTCTAGGGGTTAAGCAAAGTACATGTACAGCGGCTGTTTACGGAGAATTAGGGCGTTATCCAATATATATTAACAGATACGTGCTAATTATTAAATATTGGTTCAAAGTACAACAGTCCAATAATATTTTATTAAATTTGTTATACCGTAAATCAGTTGATTTAAGCGAGGAAGGCCTTACAACTTGGGCATCTAACGTTAAATGTTTACTTGAGGAGAATGGGTTTTTAGATGTCTGGGTTAATCCCGGGAATTATAATGTCAAACTCTTTGCTCAAGTCTTTAAACAACGTTTAATCGATAGTTTTCTACAAAAGTGGCGTGCTGATATTGAAAACAGTGCGAAACTTAATATTCTATACTTGCATCTGCACAGTACGTTTGGTATGGCTGAATATCTTAATTTACTATATAACAAAACTAATAGAAAATACCTCACTCAATTACGTGTATCAGCTCACAGGTTACGTATTGAAACTGGCTGGTACGGACAAAACAGACTGCCAAGAAATGAAAGATTATGTTTATTATGCCATACACAGGAAATTGAGGATGAATTTCATTTTGTTATAAAATGTAACTGTTTCGATGACCTACGTAAATTTTTTATTAAAAAGTATTTTTATGTAAAACCCAGCATGTTTAAATTTACTCAACTACTTAGTAGTAATAACAAAACAACTATTGTAAATTTATGTACATTTTTGGTACAGGCAAATAATAGAAGAAACCTATTAATCAATGATATTGTTTAAGTCGTAACCGTACAATCACTGTCGTGACCACTAATCATCTGCATTTCCATAATGTATCTAAATAACTAGATAAACAGCTTCTTATATCTATTATTATCAATATTGTTATACGTGAACATTCTCCATATTTCTTGAGCTATCTTGAATTGTTATTGATATTGGCTACCTTGTAACGATGATCACACGCATGAATATTTTGTTTAATTGTATATATTTGTTTGACGAGATGCTGTGTTGCATAAGTCGAAATAAACTTCTGTTCTGTTCTGTTCTTAATCTAAAACAATCTCAGATAATTGAAAAATGGTCTGCTATTTCCCTTAATGTTCAATCCAATTCGTTTTCAGTTCGCTGGCAATTTTAAAGTCTGGTTAGACTGAATTTGCCAAACACCTTATACATTCAATACATTCTGATGTTTTCTGAGTGAAAATAAAACTGTATACACCGTTAGCTCTTGGACATCAGCCTGAGCATGTATGAAAAGAATCCAAGGATTTCGAACTATCTCTCTTTTTTAAATAAAGTTGCACAATTTGGCTTCGTGCATAGTGTAGGTTAAAGCTCCACCAATCTCTTGGGGAGATGAAGGTTAGACTGTTTCACTTTGTGATCAGAGCATCCAGGTCGTAGGCTTGATATTTCCGACCTACAAATAAGCATATAATATCTATGTTTAATCGCTTGGTGACCCTATACGATTTAGATATCGTTTAAAAGAGTTTCTTGTGTGTGACTCTCGGGATTTAAGTTTTTTCGTTCAAGTGAAACGCTTTCAACTGAGAGAAGAACAAGTGAATAATGATTTACTTTAAAAGCGTATAAAAGTGTTGTGCTTATTTTCTTTAATTTAAATCGAAAGGCTGTTTGAAATGATTGTAGTTGTGTATATGGTGTTCATATGGTTGTGACTCTAGTGAATTGTCTTTTTGATCCTAGCCTTGATACTCAGGGTTAATTGTTGAATTTTCTTTACTTGGTTTGTTCCCGTAGTTGTCATTGTATTATTAAAGTTTGCATCTTTTTAACATTTTAACAATGAACTGATTTGGTAAATAGTTTATATAGAGTGTTGGGTTCCGTGAATGGTTTTCTAGTTCTACTAGCCGATGCCGCCTAATAAAAAGAGATTGTTCTTATATATGTTATCGTTTTACTATAATTCTATTTGAATGTGTTGTTCCTCCTGGTTTGTACAATAATACTTCCATTATTAAACAATATGGAGCCTAATGTTTAAACCTTGCTAAAGTTAGCAATGTCATATGGCTTTCCTACCACTGTTTCTCCGGCTTGATTCATTCGTTTAAATGTGATTTTGTTATTCGGTCGTTGAGAACTTAAAATAAAGGCAGTGTATATGTGCGCTTTTTACGTTATTTTTTTACGATGCTGGCTTTGATGTGGTTGATATTTTTCGAATCCGTACAAATAATCTTTATTAATGTCACACCATTACGCGGTTCCAGGAGATGCGATCGATTCCCTCGTTATTCTGACGAGAGACCTTTACTGCGTAATCAATATGCAAAAATACTGGGGGAGGTCCCGTGAACCACATTTACACCATTTATCGGTTTCGGGGGAAGGGGAACATATACCGAGCTTCGCCCCATAGTTTCTTTCTCTAACGTCAATCGTGTTTCATTGACGTATTTTGGGAACACAAGCGGTTCCAGTGTATGCATTCGAGGCCATATTGGATGCGTAATATCCTAGCTGTAATCCCCGACCGCATCATATAACACTGAGACCTCTTTAAACTTGTTAGACAGTTTGGTTATGGCCAGTAGATGAACCATATCAATTTTGAGGTGAATGGGTCAGAGGACAAGTCAATGCGACCATGAGCTTTAAATCTTTTTCCTCAGTAGGTTGTGATGATTAGAAGATAAACCTTATTACTTCTGTTGTCAGTTGGTCAAAATATAAAGTTGTTGTGATCTTGACTTGACAATATGTTTTCGGTCAGAAACTGAAGAATGCTGGGACCAAGGGACCCCGCACTAAGTAGGCAGATTGGTCATGACCAGCATATAAACCCTATTGATTTTTTATATCAGTTGGTCAAAAGTCAAGGTCGTGGTGAATTTGCGCGAAAAGTTTGGTTCCGATCAATGATTAAAACACGCTCGTTCCAAGGTATCTCAAACTTGCTAAGCAGGTTGGTCATGACCAGTAGTAGTCCCTTTTGATGTTTTGTCAGTGGGCCAATGTGGTGCTGACCATGAAGTAGAACTGAATCATATTTGACAACTTAAAACCGTTTGCGTTCAATAACTCAAGAACGCTCTGTTCCAGGCACATTCAGATGTAGCTCTATTTTAGATGATGTCTGTGATTAAAGGTTAAAGTCAATAAGTGATGAACGCTTGGGTCTATAAACCTCGTTACCTGGGAGGCAATTTTAATACTTAACCAGCGGTTAACACCTGTTGATATTTGTCGCGTAATGCCACCGTTCACTTAACTTTCGTGATAGTTCTTAAGTTCACAACCAACAACAGTTCCCGTGTTTAAAGTCTTTATTCATATTCTGTTCATTCCTAAATATCATATCGTCTATAAGTCTATTCCATGCCCAAAACCTACTCTCTACTAACATTACAACATGCGTTCATATATACTACTTTTTTCGTCTAGCTCGTGACAGGTGTGCATATTTAATTTCTTGTTATATACAAAAAGAACGTATTCTACAGTCATGAACTGTCAAGCTAATTGGACTAATAGCCAGCGGCTATCACGAACTGTCAACAGCTAAGTAAATCTACACTTGATAATCATGATGAAATATTTGCTTTTTGTTCCAAATAATCTTTGAATTCTACTATTGATTTTTGTTATTACTTTAAAGTGTTTCATACGTAACTTTTATGTTACGTGACACTTTAAAGTGTTTATACGTAACTACGTTACGTGACATTAGTCCGATTTTTCTTAAAATAAATATTTCATCATGGGAATTATTTCATCGTACTTAATATACTTTAATTAAATTTCACTTCGAGATCTGAAACCAGAGAAAATAAAAAAAAATGTTTTGTTTGCCACCAATAACCCTTGCGTTATACTTTTTTATCACAATTTAACAAGCGCCAATTTAAATCTTACAAGCGTTGAAGTTCAACGCGTTCGTTCGTTCCCGCCCTTATCTTATTTTTAGGAAGTGTCATAAATAGGTGAGAATTACTTCGGTAAAGATCGGAGAAATTATCATTACTTAAACCCGCAGGGTTAATTGGTGTCAAAGTTAATTGCTGGTGAGGATGATGACACTTGCTAATGATTAGGTGTCAACAGGAATGGTGTTAATTGAGACTCCTGATCAGAGAGAAATACTCTTCGGTATTTTAACTTGATAAAAACCCGTCAACTATAATTGATTAATGATAAACTAGATGATCGGAAACAATTTTTTTTTTAGTGAATATGAAGGTACGGTTTTTTTTTTTTTATATGAACAATGAAGAAAACAATAATACATGCAAATAAGTTATACCCGAAACCAAATATGAAAATTAATCAATAGAAACAAACACAATACCCTAAAACAGAAATAAAAATCATAAATGAAGCCAACACTTGGGAATAGGTCACTGAATTAGTCCCTAGTCGACACTGTTGACGTCTACGGTACTGTTCGTTGATGGTGACCAGGGGCGGTCACTCGAGCATCCGGTGCACGTCCATGTAAGCGGCAAGACCGGAAGGACGGGCGACGCTGCTGGTACTTGGGGCGGCAGCTCGAGATTCGCTGTGGAACGTGTCCAAACGCTTTGGAACACGGCCGTTTTCCTGGTGAGGGCTCTCACCGACCTGCGAGAAACTGTGGCCTCGCAGCAGCAGACGCAGACATGGACCTGGCGTTGGGCCGCTACCCGGTGAATTTCCGCATGAACTCTAGTGAAGAAGTCCATAAATAGATAAACAATTCTTATGTACTAGTCCATTAATGATGTCCATCACTATTGTAGTATCGTCGGCTGACGATCTTTTTAGTGACATTTCAGAAGTCCCGGTGGCTGTCAACAATTTTAATTGTGGCCCTCAGGGTTTAAATCCATCCGATTCAAGCAGGGATAAAGTCTTTTGATGGCTTCGGACAGCGGGGTTGCAGCCGACGTTGATTTGTTGCAGATACCCGGTTTTTCAGGCCTCGCCTCTGATTGGACGAGAGTAGATTCCTCACTGGCCTTGTAGACCACCTGACTGAATTGTGGGTGGGGTTTGGGACGCGATCGGTCAGGAAGACATTGGAGAAAGGCAGAATGATATTTACAAAGAGTGAGAACGGTCACACTGACAAGCAGAACACCAGCTGCTATGATTGTAATTAATTTCCATAGTGGCCACCCAGAGGATACGTCAAGGACAGAATTAGGTAAGTAAATTAATTTATTCATTAAAGCTCTTAAGGGAAGTTCGTGTATTTGTTTCAATTCATCAGGCATTTCAATTTTGGAGACGTTAGTCAGAATTTTTTGGAGAGGATCCCAGATTTGAAGTGGTGTGAAATTGGGAAGTACTTGATAATGTTCATAATTATTTAATAGCAGTCTTGAACTATTTGTAAACCATGACCCCAGTGTAAAATGTTCATTATGCGCTTTGCAGTTCATTTGCAACGATAGCAAACTTAAAGGAGCTTCTACTGTCTTTTTGCTATGAGTTTGAATGGAGTTTTGGCATATGATTACAAATGTTAAGTCAGTTTTGGAAGCGATCATCCAAATACCATTATATAGATATTCCGCGGCTGGTAGGCGTTTATTTGGTCTTGTTTTGGTAGAGCATTGACTTTTGACTTTATTGTCTTGTTTCATAAATAAGGCTGTAATACAGAACTGGGATAAACTCATTTGATAAAGCGCCGAGCGAACTTCGCAGAATGGACTAATGCTTTGTACACAAGATTGTAATTCCAATTCAGTTAGGATGGAGAATTGAGTGCGTTCTTTATTTATAATCATTCGCGTAGAATCCAAATCGTAACGAGCAGTCATACTGATATTGTCTGCTTGGGTAAGACTGCGGTTTCTACTAATGAAAGGTATGTCGAAATTGTAGGCTTGATATAATTCATATTGATTGTTAAGTTCAGAAAGTGGAATTTTGATCGTTACAATTATGTCGTCATTATACATTATTGTGTCACATGAGAGGATTTGATAGAATTTCCAAACTTGTATTTGAGGATCGGCAGGAAGGGTATATTGTTGAGGTAAATTCGAGACTATGTCTAAAAGTATTTCTCTCAAATGTAATGGTGGGATCAGGCTGGGAATATTTTGCGTGTACTAAGCTTATCTAACTTAGATTTAAATTCATCCAAATACATTGTCGCGTACATTACTAATTGTTTTATTTCTTCCACAATGAGTTTTAAATTGTTGTAGCTAATCGCGTATCCTTGCACCATTTCAAGTTGCTTTTCTATTCTACCCTGCCAACGTTTCATTTTGATATTAACCATTTTTAATGCTTCTATTAATCTATTGATTGATTGCCTGTTTTCTGATATATGGGATTGAGATACGTTTAAACCCGTTAAACTTCTTTCAAGGATATGTATCACCGTTTGTTGTGTATGCGCGATTTTAGCAACGTTATGTCTCAAAGCTTGAACGTCGGAATCGTCTCCTACCCCGAATAGAAATTTGAATATGCCTCCCAAAGGTAATAAAGACCGTTCAGATCGTTGGCCTAAAGTTTGTAAATCTGTATAGCTATTTAATACTTTCGCGTAAGTGTCTTGTACATTTCCCAAATCTAATTGAATGTTCCTAATTGTTTCAATAAATGCGTCCTTATCAGTATACCTATCATTTTCCTCAAAATGCATAATAACCTGATTAGCCATTTCGGTAGAATTTATTAATCTCTGATCAACTTGATCAAGAAAGTTTGCAAACACCTTAGTGTCAATTACCAGTGCTAATTGCCAGTGTGACTTAGTTATTGAAATATCTTTAAGTTTTTGAAATATGACATTATCGTATATCTCAAAAGTATCACTCATGCCAATTGCGTACCAGAGTTCAAGGTAATGAAGGTAATTCATCCTTGTTTCTGAAAATAGATGATTAATATAATTGATAACAATCAATCATTAATAATCGATGTGTAGGTATTTACAGTATTTACAAACAATAACAGTATTTTCACACAATTACAGTATTTTCACACAAGGCACTTCTACAGTGCGAAGTCTTCTACATATGTCAACATTCTTAAAGCAACTCGTAGTCGCAAGTCGTAGGTGTCTGATGTTTAGCACATCGTACTCATAAGAAAGGAATTATGATTACAGCATAACGGCCAAACATTTTAACATTGTTTTTATCGTGTTCTTTTTATGCCTCGAATCCTTCTTATGTTTTTTGACGTTAAGTGGGGGAGCTGAAACAGCCTCAATATTCATTGCTTCATCGTCGCTAGACTCAGGGGTTATCAAATTATCAGAATCAATATGATTTGTATCTGCGGGTGGGTTATTTAGATTGATGCCGCTCATAAGGGATTCAGAATCAGAACTGCTTAGAGTATCATTCGTCACCTCTGTTGGCATTTCTGTGACTTTATATCTGTTTCGTAGAAGCTTTTGGAGTTCTGAGAGGGAAATTTCATTTTCACTCTCAGATTCGGTGCCAAGTTCTTTCTTAACCCTTTTTGTTATAGGAGGTAAATTAACTTGATGGGGTTCTGAATCAATGGGCTCAGAATCATTTGAATCGTTTTCGTTTAGATTTTTTAAGCTGTCTGCGGACTTCTACGAATGCTTTATGTTGTGCATTTAGCATGATTTTATAATATTGTTCTCCATGGTATTTCATTCTGGGCTTAAGTAGATTATCGATTGGAAGAATCGGATCTCGATTAAAAAGAAGGAAATAGGGTGAATGTTTAGAACTCTCTGATGTTAAGAATCTCATTGTGGCCAAGGTCATGTTAAGATGTACATCCCATTGTCGGACATTACCCTCTACTAGTTTTGATAAAATGTTATTGATAGTTGCATGAGATCTTTCATTTTGACCGTTTGCCTGGGGATGATAGATGGAAGTTTTTACATGAGCTATATTTAATTCTTTCGGAACGACCTGGAAAGCACCGCTAGTTACTTCGCTACCATTGTCGGAGACTAAATGAAGGGGAGTTGAGTATCTACAACAGATTTCTTCTACCAGTAAGTGTATTAAGGTATCTGAACTTTTGTCAGGTGCTGGAAAAGCCTCTACAAAGCCTGAATACATATCTAAGAAGCAAATAATATAACAGTTCCTCGAACTGGCCATGTTCAAACGGTCTTGCATAGGAGCTTTTATTTTTGTTAAATTCCGACTTTGACAGGTTACGCATTTTTCAACATATGCGTGTAATTCTTTAAACAGACCAGGCCAAAAGTATTTTTGTTTAATGGTTGAAAATAACCTTTGGCTACCCGGGTGCCCGTTATTATCATGATATTGCGTAATGACTAAAGGTGTTAAATGGCTGGGTATTACTAATCTTAAATTTGGCTCCTCATCGGCGTTTGACAAGTAATACAGAATGCGGTCTATTTCAATATATTTATTCTGCTCCGTTTTGCTAGGTTGACCATGTCGCAGTTTCATCTTTAATTGTAAAAGATTGGCATCAAGATCTTGTTCATTAGCCATTGACATATTTTCAAATTGTTTTACCGGTTCTACGAAAGAATCTTGTTCTTCATATTCTTTATCAACAACCTGTTTTTTATTTAGATAATGGGAATTAATGGCGTTGACTTGCTTAATATTCTCTGGAACATAATTTTCGGAAATTTGAAAGGTGTTATCAATTATATCCGGTTCGTAATCAGTGGGTGGGTCAATTTTGATAGCATCGGACGATGGGGGGCGACTCAAGCAATCTGCTATGATATTAGATTTTCCGGGTATATATTCGATTTTACAATTATAACCAGCTATGCCTAACGCCCAGAGTTGAATTTTCTTGTTTTGCATGGGTGATTCTAAAAGATATTTTAAGGGTTTATAATCGGTTCTAATAACAAACTCAGCATTGTGCAAATAATGGTCTAATTTTTGTAATGCGTAATGTATGGCAAACGCTTCCTTTTCCACGATACCCCACCGAGTTTGTGTATCGGACAATTTATGTGAAAGCAGATAAATTGGTTTTTCATTAGCATAATCCCCAATCTCATTTTCTTCACATTTTTGTGTGAGGCATGCTCCGATATTTTTATCTGAAGCGTCTGTATACACAATGTATGGCTTGTTTATGTCAGGATAATATAAATAGGGATTTTTTGTCAGATTGTCTTTAAGTAGTTGAAAACTTCGTTCACAGTCTGGTGACCAAAATAATTTGACTGTTTTTCTAGTTAAGTTAATCAATGGCTCAACCATTTCAGAATACTTTGGACAAAATCGGCGGTAAAAGCCGGCAGCTCCCAAGACTGACCTAACATCTCTTACACATTTAGGAGTTGGAATTTGTCTAATTGCTACTACCTTCTGAGGGTCTGGTCTGATTCCTAACTTATCAATAACAAAACCTAAGTACTGTGTTTCTTCTTGCATGAATTGACATTTTTTTCATTTTTAATTTGAGTTTATGTTTTTCAAGTAGTTTGAATACTTTTTGGAGATGTACCAAATGTTCTTCCTTTGTTTTTGAAAAGATTAAGATATCGTCTAAATACGCAATGGCAAAACATTCACAGCCTTCTAATACTTGGCTAAGTAATTCCTGGAACCGTCCTGGAGTTCCAGAGAGGCCTCAGGGAGCCGTATTCCACTCATAAAGACCTCGGAATCCGGTCGTAAAAGCAGTCTTTTGTTTATCTTGTTCTGCATGTTTCATTTGAAAATATCCTGATTTAAGATCAAGCGAACTGAACCATGAACGTTTACCTAAAATAGCCAATATGTCATCTATGAGAGGTAAAGGATAAAATGTGGGTTTTGTAATTTTGTTTAATTGTCTGAAATCTACGCAAAATCGTTTAGTGCCATCTTTTTTTATCTACTTTTACAATGGGAAAACTCCAAGGACTATGTGACTTCCTAATTATATTTGCCTCAAGCATTTCGTCAATTGCATTGCCAATAATTTTCCTATTATTCAAAGGTGTGCGGTATGGTCGTAATTTAATTGGGGGGTGATCTCCCGTCTCGATTGTCATGGTAACGGTTTCAGTTTGAGTAAGATCGGAGTCATTTTTAGCGAAAAGTTTTCGATTTTGCATTATAATTGTTAAAATCGTTTCAGCATGATCTTTGGGTACTCGTAAGTCTGTCAAACCTTCATCATCAGTCATTGGATTACCTTTAACCGAAGTATTTTGAACAGAAGCAATCTCTTGAGCCTCTAATTTTTCTATTTTGCCTATAGCACTGCCTTTCCTTAACTAATTCTTTTATGAGTGTTATTTATAATTGCAATTGGAAATGTACGTTTGCTTTGAAATTTAACCACGGAATTAACAATTACAAGGCCTGGTTCAGAATCTAAAAATGAATTGTTTATGTTTATCAGCTCATAACATTTTTTTTTGTATCTATATTGGGATTTGATTTTACCTTACCTTTTAATAAGTACCGTGTTTGTGGTTTCAAGACAGTACATTTTTGAAGTCTCACAATTGATGCAATATGTAAATCTTCTTCCAAAGGTACATAACTATCATCGATGCGCATACATTCTAAATCAAAATAGAGTCTTACCCCATTTTTTGAAAAAAAAAATCCCTGCCTAAAATGATATTTCTATTTATATTTGGGACAACATAGAATTCGTGCACTTTGTGAACTCGGCCGATTTTAAATTTTAATTGTACTGAGCCATCAACTTGTAGCGAATTACCGTTAACTGATTGTAAATGAGCGCGTTTATTTGAGAGTTTAGGTTTGTTTTGCAATAACATAAGAGACTTTCGACTAATTAAACTAACTTCAGCACCTGTGTCTACTAAACTTTTAAAATAAATGTTTCCTATTTTTATCAGACATGAATTTGGATTCCCACAATATTTGGTCTATCACTAAATTGGTTATCTTGAACTTGAAATTCTTTACCTATGGCATTTATTTCGCGTTTTCTTGACTTACAATCTTTTATTTTATGACCGGGCCGTCTACAGTATATGCAGTATTTATTTGGTCTCAAATGATCAATTTCCATAGGTTCATGCCTATCATTGTGACTCATACCATGTCTGCTAGGTTGACTCGGCGCATTACCTATTCGAAGATTAAATCTAGTTCTAAGATTTTGTTCATTTGTAGCACTACGCACCGCAGCTTGAAGAGTATCTGGATTTTCTCGCATTACTTTCATTTTTAGGAAATCATGTGCAAAACCATCTATAAAGAACCCGATTTATTGCCTTTCAATAACTACTAGGTCGCCGTTATGTCCTACGAAAGCTTCTTCCGCCATAGTTAAAAGTCGTTCTGCATATATTTGAACATTTTCTCCTGGTGTCTGTTTTATTGCCCGTAATAGACAGAAAGCATGTTGTGGATCTTGTACTTCCGAAAATCTTGATTTTAATTCCCCTTTTAGTGTATCCCAGTTATCATCAGGGTTACTTTTTAGATACCTTTGTATAAAATCACTAACTGCATTTTTGCTAGACTGATATGCTACCATTTTTAATCTTTCGCTATCGAGACCCGTGAGAACGCCGTATTTTTCAATATTTTTTATCCAATATTTAAATTGTTTGGTATCCCCGTCAAAATATGGTACTACTTGTGATATACTCTACTACAGCCGATACATTTTGTAATTGTTCCCCTAAATTTGGAAATATTCTACTAATATCTGGTTCTGCCATTTCTCTATGTTATCCAATATAACCGAAATTGTCACTCACCCCTTTTTCGTTTCAGGTGGTCGTCAGTACTTCGCCGTTGTGTTTCACGTCAACCCTGTTCTTGAATATCCTGGTCACGGCACAAAACATTTACTTGTCGCGTAATGCCACCGTTCACTTAACGTTCGTGATAGTTCTTAAGTTCACAACCAACAACAGTTCCCGTGTTTAAAGTCTTTATTCATATTCTGTTCTTACTTAAATATCATATCGTCTATAAGTCAATTCCATGCCCAAAACCTACTCTCTACTAACATTACAACATGCGTTCATATATACTACTTTTTTCGTCTAGCTCGTGACAGGTGTGCATATTTAATTTCTTGTTATATACAAAAAGAACGTATTCTACAGTCATGAACTGTCAAGCTAATTGGACTAATAGCCAGCGGCTATCACGAACTGTCAACAGCTAAGTAAATCTACATTTGATAATCATGATGAAATATTTGCTTTTTGTTCCAAATAAACTTTGAATCCTACTATTGATTTTTGTTATTACTTTAAAGTGTTTCATACGTAACTTTTATGTTACGTGACACTTTAAAGTGTTTATACGTAACTACGTTACGTGACATATTGGACACTATAGCTTCTATAAAGTTAAAATAATTAAGCCATTAACCTACATCATTCACTTCAAAGTTATCCATTGCTTGTAATTTTGTTTCTTTATTTTCTTAAGTTTTTTTTATTTCGTGTTATTGTTTCTATTTTAGGTTTTAATTAAACACTTGCACATCCTGGCAAAAATATTTCTTACATAATGTAAAATATTTACATATATACATGTTCAAAAGTGTCTAACATTCGCATTTAAAAGTATAACTGACACGAATTTACATCCATTCAATCTTACAGTGACTAACCTGCTCCATGTACATTCTTTGATTTTTTTAGAATGTTAGCGATCAATATCGTTAAACTTCACGGGAAGGTAGGGGAGGTCGTCAAGAAAAAACGTTCGATACTTTCATCTGTCCATATATGCCTTACTACTAAAGACTGTCGGTCCATTAAGGCATTTTGAGACCATTTGTAACGTCCCAGTGACAAATGGGTTTGTCCCTGTAGTGTTATTGTCATTTTAGAGTCATAAATCAAGTTTAGCCATAACTTGTCAATAACAGCGTAGACTTAATGTATAAGAAGAATCTTGTAGAACAGTTAATTGTTTCGGCGCAATAAAGACCACATAAATTTCTGACGAACTGATTACAATATAATTGGATATACTAGTTATCGATATACTATTTATTGCAATAACAGGCCCCAGATTTCATCACATTCAGTTCAGTGAGAAACTACTAATGTTTACCATTAATCTTCCTGTCATAACACAATAAGAAAGTCACAGTAACAGGGAGCTTACAAGACGTAATCATCCGATGGGAAATTTTGTTTTATGACAGGTCCCACATCCAAATTGCATTAAGACATTAAGAACTAATATTTATTTTCCATTTATTATTAAGACCATTTATTCCATTTTTGCTTTGCAGACAACGGTATCATTTCAGTTAATGTGGGGAGTTTCAAGGCGCTTATCTGGAAAATTATATGTAACGATATTTTCACACTCATGCAAACACTGTTATATGTTTCCGTGGCGTTGCATGTCTCATTCAGTGCCTGTTTTCTTAAGGCGTTGTGTACCTAGTTGAAAGGCTGTTTTCTTGTGACATGTTGTGACTCGTTCAATGCCAGCTTTCTTAAGATTTTTTCATCTCGTTCAGGGACTGTGGCGTTGTGTTACCCGTTGGTGTTCTGCAACATGGTTGCGTTGTGCATCTAGTTTTTGTCTGTTGTATTGTGGCATTGTGTGCCGCATTGAGTGTATCTTGCCTTTAAGCGTTGTGTAACACGTTGAGTGCATGTTGTCTTGTGGCGTTGTGTATCTAGTTGAGTGTCTGTTGTCTTGTGGCGTTGTGTGTGTCGTTGAGTGCATATTGTCTTTTGGCGTTGTGTATTTCGTTGAGTGTATGTTGTCTTATGGCGTTGTGTATCTCGTTGAGTGCATGTTGTCTTGTGGCGTTGTGTATCTAGTTGAGTATATGCTGTTTTGTGGTGTTGAGTATCTCGTTGAGTGCATGTTGTCTTGTGGCGTTGTGTGTGTCGTTGAGTGTATGTTGTCTTATGGCTTGTGTATCTCGTTGAGTGCATGTTGTCTTCTGGCGTTGTGTGTCGTTGAGTGTATGTTGTCTTGTGGCGTTGTGTGTGTCGTTGAGTGCATGTTGTCTTGTGGCGTTGTGTGTGTCGTTGAGTATATGCTGTTTTGTGGTGTTGAGTATCTCGTTGAGTGCATGTTGTCTTGTGGCGTTGGTTATCTCGTTGAGTGCATGTTGCCTTATGACGTTGAGTGCATGTTGTCTTGTGGCGTTGTGTGTGGCGTTGAGAGCATGTTGTCTTGTGGCGTTGTTTGTCTCGTTGAGTGCATGTTGTCTTGTGGCGTTGTGTATCTAATTGAGTGCATGTTGTCTTTGGCGTTGTGTGTCTCGTTGAGTGCATGTTGTCTTGTGGCGTTGTGTGTCGTTGAGAGCATGTTGTCTTGTGACGGTGAGTATCTCGTTGAGTGTCTGTTGTCTTGTGCCGTTGTGTATCTCGTTGAGTGCATGTTGTCTTGTGGCGTTGTGTGTCTCGTTGAGTGTATGTTGTCTTGTGGCGTTGTGTGTCTCGTTGAGTGTATATTGTCTTGTGGCGTTGTGTGTCTCGTTGACAGCATGTTGTCTTGTGGCATTGTGTGTGTCGTTGAGAGCATGTTGTCTTGTGGCGTTGTGTGTCTCGTTGAGTGTATGTTGTATTGTGGCGTTTAGTATCTCGTTGAGTGCATGTTGTCATGGGGCGTTGTGTATCTCGTTGAGTGTATGTTTTTTTGTGGCGTTGAGTATCTCATTTGGTGTATGTTGCCATGTTGCGTTGAGTATCTCGTTTGGTGTATGTTGTCTTTTGGCGTTTTGTGTGTCGTTGAGTGCATGTTGTCTTGTGGCGTTGTGTATCTCGTTGAGTGTATGTTGTCTTGTGGCGTTGTGTGTCCCTTGAGTGTATATTTTCTTGTTGCGTTGTGTGTCTCGTTGAGTGCATGTTGTCTTTTGATGTTGTGTATCTCGTTGAGTGTATGTTCCGATATCTGGTTATATATAAAACAGTTTCTTCCGGATTTCAGGTCATATATTATAGCAGTTTCTTCTTGATATCAGGTTATATAGAAAACAGGTTCTTACGGATATCCTGTAAATATAATATAGATTCTTCCGGATATCCGGTCATATAGAATATAGTTTCTTCCGGATATCAGGTCATATTTAAAACAGTTTCTTCCGGATATCAGGTCATATTTTAAGTAGCTTCTTCTTGATATCCGGTTATGTACAGAACAGTTCTCCGGACATCTGGTCATAAATAAAATAGTTTCTTGCAGATATCCGGTCATATACAAACAGTTTTTTTAAGAATATCCTGTCATTTATAAAGAATTTTTCCCGATATCTTGTCATATATAAAACAGTTTCTTCCGGATTTCAGGTCAAATATTATGGCAGTTTCTTCTTGATATCCGGTCATATATAAAACAGTTATTTCTGGCTATCAAGTGATTATAAAACTGTTCTTTCCTGGTATCAAGTCGTATATAAAACAGTATCTTTTACAGTTAATACTTAAGTTTTTTTTTAAGGAATTATTGCAGGATTGATGTCATTATCGTGTTATGAACGCAATTGGGTTGTTTGAAATGTGCTGATGACTTACCACTTCCTGCTTTTCAGATTAAACCCTGTACGCTCACTTTTTCAGCTCGAAATGGAACTTTTCTTACTGGAAACTTATTTTTCTGTCCCGATACACCTGTTCTAATTGCGAAACTCGCTATAATGAACGGAAAACTCACATTAGAAACTCGTTTTTTTGACTAGAAACTCTTTACTAGAAAAAAGTAACCCTCATTCTTAATGCCTGATCTTGATTTAAAATTATTTAGGAAATATTTGTTGTAAGGGTACGGACAAGTTTTCTTTCAGAAATTACTAGAAAGAACGAAATGGTTTTGATGAAATACAGTTCTAGATTGTTATGCAAACTTAGTGAGTAGCTTTTATAAGCTGAAATGAAGGCACATTATAAAAAGTAAAAACAGAAGAAATGATGGGACACATATTTTAAAAGTCCTGGTGGAGGGATGATAATATGAAATGAAACAAATCAACAGAATCTAAAAAAAGACAACCAGCAAAATACACAATACACAAAAACACCATGGGAAACCAACCAACAAATAAGCTTGTTTTTTGAAAGCTCAAATTAATCCTATTAAAAAATTCAATTTTGATACCAATTCAATTTTGGTATCATTTGAATATTTTTGTTTATTTGATATTTATATGAAAATAAAATGCCCGACAGTTACTTAGACATATATTTATTTCAGTTTTTGAATATTTGCTCTTTATAACAACGGACTAAAATGACTCATTTGCAATTTTTGACGTCCAGCAATATGTTTTTGTAAAACATTTTAACCTTATTTTCTTCTTCAGACAAAACCCATTCATATTTACAGAAACTATTATGGGTTCACAAGGCATAACAAATCACACAGTTATGAGTCAGATAGGATAAAAGTAAATATTGAAACATTGATGATAATAATAATAATATAACTTACAACGAAGAACACTATTCTTTATTTATCATTCTTTTTCACCATGATAGTTATCCGGCACTAATTAATTTAAACTCATTTAACGTCATTGTTCACATGCCTTAAGTCTGTGTATATGATATCTTAGAATGCTGGAATGAAAGCGCCGGGGCCAACGGTTTAGGCGCGGCATGCTACATGCAGGGGCGTTGACTTCCTTTCAATGGTCAGCGCACTGCAGGGTCAAATTGTTTTTTTTGTATTATTAAAAGGCCATACCATTTTAGAGCTAGTTCCAGTTTGGACAGCCTTATACATTTCGGCCCCTCGTCTCTCCGCTAAAAGACGAGTAGTTGATCATGTAATCTGACAATATGGGCCTAGTGAAAATACTTAACAGTCATCAAATTCAAAGCGCGTGGTGCACCTTCTCCGCCCTTTAATTCTGCAAATCATGGCCCATGACATTGTTTTTAGAGCGCGTTACATGCCAACCAAAGAAATACAATTCGATAACACGTAAGGCCCATTTCCGGAAGTTTTACTTGCGAAATTCCTCACCCTCATTTACTCGCCGAAGCTTAAAGACTCTTAAACTGGGCTAAAGCCCATAACACGTATGCACAGGGTCTGGCAAAGTTTTGCGAGTTTGGAACATAGTACTCTTCATATCATTTATGTAACTTCAGTCAAGCGCTCCGGTCACTGCACGATTATATGTTACAGCAATCGGTTATAAGGGCAAAAGGATGGGGGCACTAGATCCGTCAACTCAGTTTAAAGTGATAAAACTCCTTAAAGGCTACCACCGTCAACGAGCGGGAAAAGACATACGCATGCCCATCACACCACCTATTTTAAGAATTCCACGTTCGAAGTTATCCATTGTTTGCACCAATAGATATGAATCTTCCCCTTTTCTACAGCCTTTATTATTATATTTGTTGGATTCTTCTGGATAAGGAATCGTCAACATAATATTTTTTTTTATAAATGACGTCGCGTTTGAGAAGGTACACTTAACATTACATTCCGTCATTCAAAAACAACCCAGCATGGTGTTCCGGAAACAATAAGCATAAAATGTTCTAAAGACATGGTTTGTCCCGTAAGCTCTCTCGTGCAGTATCTGCGAGTGCGCCCAAAGTTCAAGGACCCCTATTCTGCCATTCCGATGATTACCCTGTCACTAGGTATCATTTCAAATCGGTGCTCAAAAAGGCATCGGGAGTGGCATGTCTTGACTACGCGGTTCAATTCTCATATGTTTAGGATTGGTGCGGCCACCACAGCATCTATTAAGGTTATGTCTGCTGAGCAGACACAGAGGGCCGGTCGATGGCGCTCACAGGCCGTCCGCAGATACATTCGCCCCAATCTGGTTAATGTCCCCGATCTGTTATCAATTCATTACAATGAACTATCAGGATTTGGCCATAGCTGACTAAGGTTTGACCCATTTTAACATAGTCAGCATAAACGATTAAAGTTTAAGTTCTTGTGTATTGCAAATCGTCAAATGATCAGCTATAGCATTATTTTAATGGGCTCCCCTATTACTCTTTATTTTAGTCTGGTGTATCGGTCTATCGATCATATTAACACTTATACCAAGGTAAAGTTTGCGGGCAGGCAGGTCTAATCTCCGCCCCAAAAACGTTGAAATCGTCTGGCAGGCATACGGGGGAATGTCCCTTAATCAAGTCAAATATGTTTGGTCTTTTTTGCTAAACAATCGGGTTCGCCCTTTTAGTAAATTGCGGTGCTAATGATATAGGTCGGGAGCAAACTTTCGATATTATGTCCGAGTTGATAATCTGTTGGAATTCAGGAAACAGCAGCTGCCCAGAACTAAGTTCATTTGGTCTCAAATGCTACCGCGTAAAGTTTGGCGATTTTCGATCGACGTGAAAGCCATGTAATCCGTCCGCATAAGGGTGAATAGCTATGCTGCAACTCTTATTGGAATCTGATGGCTAGTATTTAACATTTTTGTCTGACCTTTCTAGTCTCAGACTTGCTTTAAATGACATTTCAGCAGCTTGTACGAAGTCATACATCTTGGCTCGCCTGCTTTCGAATGTTTGAAGTACTTTAAACCTAACAAATGCATTTATGGCTACACTAAACTTGAACTTTTTTCCCCAATGCACGGCGTTTTGGCATATCGACCGCCCAAAAGGTATTTTGTGGGGTGTTCCTGGATCCCTTACGTTCCTAGATTAACCTTTTCGGCGGTGGATACCTACGGGCTCCATATGGCGGCTTCGATGTGCCAAAACATTTTACATAATTAGGAAACCGCCTTACGCAGTCCGGTACCGCTGATAACCAGGGTCAGCTGCGGACGGTGATTCTAAGTTTCAATACGTTTGTGACTTTGTGATCGGTTGCGTATTTTGTAAACATTCGTGACTTTGTAAACATTCGTGACTTTGTGAACATTCGTGACTTTGTGAACGTTCGTGACTTTGTGAACATTTGTGACTTTGTGAACATTCGTGACTTTGTAAACATTCGTGACTTTGCGAACATTCGTGACTTTGTAAACATTTGTGACTTTGTAAACATTCGTGACTTTGTAAACATTCGTGACTTTGTGAACATTCGTGACTTTGTAAACATTCGTGACTTTGTGAACATTCGTGACTTTGTAAACATTCGTGACTTTGTAAACATTCGTGGCTTTGTGAACATTTGTGACTTTGTGAACATTCGTGACTTTGTAAACATTCGTGACTTTGTGAACATTTGTGACTTTGTGAATATTCGTGACTTTGTGAACATTCGTGACTTTTTGAACATTCGTGACTTTGTAAACATTCGTGACTTTGTGAACATTTGTGACTTTGCGAACATTCGTGACTTTGTGAACATTCGTGACTTTGTGAACATTCGTGACGTTGTGAACATTTGTGACTTTGTGAACATTTGTGACTTTGTAAACATTCGTGACTTTGTGAACATTTGTGACTTTGTGAACATTCGTGACTTTGTGGTGAACATTCGTGCTTTTGTGAACATTTATGACTTGTGAACATTCGTGACTTTGTGAACATTTGTGACTTTGTGAACATTCGTGACTTTGTGAACATTCGTGACTTTGTTAACATTCGTGACTTTGTGAACATTCGTGACTTTGTGAACGTTCGTGACTTTGTGAACATTTGTGACTTTGTGAACATTCGTGACTTTGTAAACATTCGTGACTTTGCGAACATTCGTGACTTTGTAAACATTTGTGACTTTGTAAACATTCGTGACTTTGTAAACATTCGTGACTTTGTGAACATTCGTGACTTTGTAAACATTCGTGACTTTGTGAACATTCGTGACTTTGTAAACATTCGTGACTTTGTAAACATTCGTGGCTTTGTGAACATTTGTGACTTTGTGAACATTCGTGACTTTGTAAACATTCGTGACTTTGTGAACATTTGTGACTTTGTGAATATTCGTGACTTTGTGAACATTCGTGACTTTTTGAACATTCGTGACTTTGTAAACATTCGTGACTTTGTGAACATTTGTGACTTTGCGAACATTCGTGACTTTGTGAACATTCGTGACTTTGTGAACATTCGTGACATTGTGAACATTTGTGACTTTGTGAACATTTGTGACTTTGTAAACATTCGTGACTTTGTGAACATTTGTGACTTTGTGAACATTCGTGACTTTGTGGTGAACATTCGTGCTTTTGTGAACATTTATGACTTGTGAACATTCGTGACTTTGTGAACATTTGTGACTTTGTGAACATTCGTGACTTTGTGAACATTCGTGACTTTGTTAACATTCGTGACTTTGTGAAAATTTGTGACTTTGTGAACATTCATGACTTTATGAACATTCGTGACTTTGTGAACATTTGTGAACATTTGTGACTTTGTGAACATTCGTGACTTTGTGAACATTTGTGACTTTATGAACATTTGTGACTTTGTGAACATTTGTGACTTTGTGAACATTCGTGACTTTGTGAACATTCGTGACTTTGTGAACATTTGTGACTTTGTAAACATTCGTGACTTTGTGAACATTTGTGAAAGGGATGACATATATTGTCAAGTTACGACCCAGTCTCCCGCTGTCCTTAAAAAGCCGTGCCTTCCTCTGCCAAACCTTAAGATTAATTTTATTCATAAATAGACATTATCAATTAACATGTGTAGCCTTTTATAAATCAACAGTTAAGATAGTGTGATGTGTAAGTTTGTATAATAAATACATACTGTGGTGTAACGTGAACAGTCTTGATTCCTAGTGTTCATAGTTTAGCGTCTAGAAACATAATATGAAGACGTTGGTTAAACCATATAAACTGGACTTTGAACAGTTTATACAAGATGTCCGTCAATTATCCGAACGTGCATGATGTCTGTCGATAAATGACCAGATATCTGGATGAAACTGCTTTATATATATAACCGGATATCATCGTCATCGTCCAATTTTTAAATGTAGTGCAGATACTATCTTAGTACCGTTCTTCATTTAGTTGAAACGTATAAAGACTCGATGGCCAATATCCACAATCCTCCTTCTTCTGAGTTAACTCGTGCATTTTTATGCTATTTGAAAAAGGTATACCTTAGCAAACATTGTCTACAATGCTAGATATGTTTTAAATAATTGGTATCAATTTTGATTATACGCTTCAAAGATGTAGTTATACTAATCGGCTGGTAACAGGTGAGTAAAAATAGACATCAAAGTAAAAGACGCAATTATTTTTCTAAAAGGGATTTTATCAACTCAACTTAAGAAACAGACAGACAGACAGAAGTATTTATTTCGATTCGTACAAAATACAAAGTCACTCCAAAACAAACAAGTTTCACAATATATACACTGTTTTATACAACATAATACAACAATATGTTTAATACTAAATAAAGGGGATGTTCACGTGTCAAGTAAAGATACATTATCGTATAGAAAGGTTAAATAAGACTTTAATTGATAACGCGGGTGTAGCGTTCAGAATATTCATAAAGAGTGCCAAAAATAAGATTTCAGATTATTACGTTTATATCGTAATTCAATACATAACCAAATCATTAAGTAGTACACGCACATAACATGTATATATTTATAAGATCTATATACAACAGTAACATATTACAAGTGAATTTTCGAATATCAGTAACCGGTTTTTACATAGTTTGAGGTTGTTGGGTGGGGGCTGGTAAGGCTAAAGGTCCCTTGTCTTTATTCCGACTTGAACTTTAACCCGCTTGTTGAAAATTTGAATTGCTGGATTGGAGGTTATTTATGGCAGTGATCGGCTGATACCCCAGCGGTATTGGCGTGGGTATTTTCAATTTAATTGTAAAGACATGTTTTAGTCCCCCACCATTCAAAACGCCAATTTATCACTTTTTATTTGACCGCGTAAAATCCAATCTAAATCGATAAAACAATATTATTTAAAAAATAAATACTAGTAGTTTATATTCTCACGAATTAATCAAAAACGAATTAAATAAACTTGCAATATTAAAATTGTTTTTATCAAAACAACGACACACATTGAGTTCACTTGTTTCACAGACGTACAGCAAATAACAAGAGTCACACTGACAAGAATAGTTAACACAGGTAACAAAAGAGAAATATCAGCTGAAATTGTTTCAAATTAGACAGTATCCAGCAAGTAAGAAAAATAGTCGTAGCTTTGGTAACACGTTTTGCCACACAATACACAGTCGAATGTTCGCAATTTAATGTAGCATGGTCCATTGGTTAATTCAGTTTAAGAACAAACCTTTCATAGCATTACATAATAGGGTTATTTGTACTACGTTTTAATCTGGGTTGTTGTATTCGACTCGAGTGAATATTTTTCTTGTTGAATTGTGCAATAATCCACGAGAGTCGAACATGACATTTCGTCTAAATGCAGTAATGAAACATTTCATCCATTGGTCCGTCTTTAATCAACTGAAGGAAGCTCTACACAGTTGCGAGAGGAAGGGGAGTCCTTGTAGATGTCGTGTTGTTTCTTGAATTAAGGATTCTATCTTAAACGAGTTACTGTTTACACATGGTTGTACATATTGACTCTTGGTATAGATACTTGCACTTTTGATCACTTATTCATTTGCTTTATTAATGGTTCTTCGTTTTATTTCAATATCTGGGAAACTAATGAGACTCAGCGCCAAGGATTCTTGCTTATTTTTTTAGATATAATCTTTGTAAATGCTGATATCAGTTAGTTTTAAATATGTATAGTCTTTGGGCGCGGTTGCTTCCTTTCGCCACTTAAGTTTGTCTTGGGACGTGTTAGTGTATTTGAGTTAGTCGACGCAATCGGATGCAAGTAATCGTTTGATGTATTTTTGACGTCGCTTCCATCCTTATTCTCAGATCGAGCTATCTGCGAAGTTACATTGACTACTTCCTCGTCTTTCTCTTTTCCGTTTTCAGATTCAGTCCTGTTTACATCAAAGTCTTTTAATTTATCGTTTCCTGCGTCCAAATCCAAGTAAAGGGGTATTGTTTTATCCTCTCCATTTTTGTTAATTCCTACCGTCGGAATATTGTTTTCAACTTTCAACGTCCTCCTGTAGAGACTTCCAGTTGGGAGAGGTTCAATGCGAGTCCTTACGCTATGACTCCGAAGCATTGGAGTAACCCTCTCACGAACACATTTCAAGCAGGCGCAAGGTGGTCTGTCGTTGACTTTATCATATTCATGTTTTTCCTCACGATGGCATGGATACATTCCTCCAACATCTGCGAAAAGCACCATATAATCCTTTGTTATAAATAGTATTCAAGTTTTCCTTTTGTATGGGTTTTGTTGAAGTGCATATAAGGACTAAAATGTGTGCAGAATTAAACAATCAATGAACAACAAAGCAAGCAATAGATTCATGCGAACGAAGTTCAGGTGCGGACCCAGTTTTTTTATATAGTAAGAGGTTAAAACTGTGTGGAGCCAGGCCGTTAATAATAGGCCGGAGTGTCTCATAACGGCCCTAGATGTAGTCGAATGAATATTGTTTTCGTCCTTTTTAAGTTTACTATACTTTTGTAAAGTTTACCACAACTGCAGTTGCATTTCTATTACTTTAAGTCTTGATGGCACTAAGTTAACTTACTCAAAAATTAAAGTTCAAATTCGTTTTGAGAGGAGATCTATTCGGTAACAGAAAACTTTAGTGTGCTGCAAATGTATTTTTCCATCGATTCCATTTTTAATTAACGTCTGCTCTATTATTGCTGCCATGACATTGCACAAGTCATATCCGGTTATTTTTCTGTACTCACTGACAGTCTTTTTTACATTTTATAATTCACAATTTCCTTAATAAAACAAACTTGTAGCAAGCAGAAAAAACTTTTTGTTCTAACGCAAACAAATACTTCTTATTCTTCATGTCGAAATGATCTTTAGTCTATACAATTTAAGGGAGTACAATTTTATTTCGATATAAATGCTAAACAAAAAAACCCAACTCTCCTTTAAGAATACAATGATTAAAGATCACTGACATACTTTCCTGAACTTTGTCCACGTTTTTCTCCTTTAAAACTTCAATAGTTGTACTTTTTGAACGGGTAAAAAAATGCGATTATATGGTTAATACTGCACCCCATTATTTTGCCTGTCGCTATCCTGAATTAAAAACTTAATTCACATGCGAACGTTACACAGGCATAAAGCATATATATGGACCCCGTCTGTAAATATGAGAACAGACAAGGCAAGGTACTAATATTGGTGTCAGTCGATGTTTATGATTATAGAAATTTAATACAACAACACCAGGCAAACCTAATACTCGATAAGGGCCGAGGTCGCAAATCTGAAAATCGACGAGTCATGCATATAATCGCAAAAACACTATACAAATGTGTTATATAGTAACGCATGTATTAATATGTATTACTACATCTAGGGGCCACATTTATTGTTAACGATAATTTAATAATTATAAACAACTGAATTCAAACTAATATATATATATATTTTTCGGATTCAATTTGATTTAAATTTAACGCCATATTCTGTCAAATGGTAGTAGTTTTGTGTAATGAACTCAAGGGAGGCTACTACACCGAACCGAACTCAGAAGTTACAGAATTCACTTTATTGAGCAAAATAAGAACATACTATTTTATGTTTTAGCAAAATTAACAAAGTGCTTATACGAAAACATTTATTAAATGTCAAATCACAAAAACAACAACAAAAAAACCCGGTACTTTTTTCGAGTATACACTAATCGTCATTTCCTGTAGACGTAACGCGGCCATTTTTAACAAAGTAAATATTCGTGGGATTTTTTTTGACGATCATAATATGCAGAATTGAGGGAAGTTCGTGAGTCAATCGCTTATTCTATCGATGACGCGAATTCGCATTCTTCTTTGTATTGGCGAGCTGCTCATATTAATGATTATAAACATGGATAATGCAACAATTTATGAACTTCGAAATGGCAAACAACTAGTTCACTGAAGTAGCTGTCTAGATAGATTGGAAGTGTTCTGTGCTTCGTCCTTATCCTCATGGTTCTTTGAAGAACATAAGAACTATGTTCCTGAATATTGACTTGCTTCTGGAGCGTGAGTAAAGTTAGATCATTTTATGTTTTTAAAAGTTGACAGGTTTTACCATTTTTTGTCAAGCTATTTTTAGCAACGCGAAAGTAGTTCAGAGAAAGTTGTGTATAGACACGGTACTCGCATGATACGGAATCAGAAAACGACAGTATGGTGATACGGGTTTTCAATACGGCATGCTGTATTTTCACTGTTGGATATAGAAAAGGAAATTGATAGGCATATAATAAATATATATATATACTTATACATATATGGTTCGTGAATACCTTCGTCAATGTCCATGTAGATGACTTCGCTCCTGGTTCTGCGAATGGATGAGGCTGCCCTACGGGTAAACATAGCAGTTCTTTCTGATTGGGACACGGTCGCTGGTCTCATCATGGGGCATAGGGACCGTCTGTTAAGGTGAGCACAAACAAGGCAAGGTACTAATGTTTTCGTAAGACGATTTTCATGAAGATTATTCAAATTTAATACAACAAGACCAGGGAAACCTGACACGCATACTTTTAAATCATGTGTTCAATTAAGCAGCCCTTTTGTAAGTTTTGCACAGACCCGTATCACATCTCTCAAATGATGTTCATGTTCGTGACGGAATCGTTTTTTGAACTGAAGTCACAAAAGTCGTATACGTTGTTTTTTTCCTTTCCTGCCCGTCGTAAAGTGTATTCCGCCATTTTCAGACTAACACAACTTTTTGCAACGTATGCCCTTTCCTTAAAACTATGATTTTATGTATTTATATTATTGTTACAAGAAGTGAAATTGCATTTTATCCTAAAATCTATAACTGCTTATGTGAAGTGCGGCATGCATGGTGCCAGAAATTTGCGTATACTAGATGGAAACCAAATATGATATTAACATCCAAAAAGAACAGCGAAGGGGTATATGGGGTGAATCTTTTCAATTTTTTTTTTTATCTCAACTTGTGGACACACATGTGCGGATCTTAAACTTAAGGATATACAACAAAAGTGTTAAACAATAAGAAAATGCTATGTGAAAACAACTTAAAGAATATTCTCTCGCGTGAATTTACATGGAACAAAATATGGGCAATTTGTACAATGTGTACAATTTGGAGTGTTACGACACTCACAAAAAGTATTGCGATATATATCGCGCTAGGGGGGACGTGTATCATGATATACTGCGAAACATATAACATTGATTTTGCAATCTTAAATTAATGTCACAAACGCTTAAGACTGATGTTTTTATTTTATTTTATAAAGACGTTTTACTAACATGCTATTATTGTTTACGTATTAAGCTGACTTCATAATAAAGGAATGAGTATAGCAGTTGCATGCTAATTTAACAGTAGTAAGCAGTATTAGGGCGTTTTTAAAGATACTTTTAGGTTTCGGCGGTTTGGAAGTTTTTCTTGAATTAACAACTACATTGTTTTGTGCAAAGTTTCAACAACATGATGGAGCTTCAGTGTGCAGCCATTATTTCTGAATTTCTACAAAACAATGATTACGCAGATGGACGTTTGCCTGTTTAGCTTAATGATGTTTCAACACACGTGTTGGATCACTGGCCGCCATGTGCTTTTTTTTCAAAGTGAATTCGTTTTCAAAAGGAAAGAACCGACATCGGAGAGGGTTTCGATAGTTTCACAAGTAGTTTTATTTAAAAGTGTAACAACAAACACATAGTTCGTGAAACCGATATCAAACCAAAACATGTTTATTACCAACAAAACAAAAAAAGGTATTCATTTTGTGCAAACGTCGAAACGATACCGCGTTATTCAAGGCTAACTACGACTAATATTAATGATTAAACATAAAACGTGTTTTAAAATGCCTTAATGTTTATGATTGAATAAAGTCTTGACTTGAACGATGACATATATTGTTCGAACTTAATGACTTTAATTTTGAACTTAAAAAAATATAAAAGTTAAAGTTTCAAAATTACTTTAAGAGTTTATAGTTTGAAATGCATGGTTTTCATAAAATGGTATTATGTATATAAGGTTCTTCGTGATGCAGCAGATAACGTAAGCATGTAGTTAATCTTTCTCAGTAAGAGTCTACAATGCTTTTTGAACTAAAAACTAAATAGTCCACAAAAAAGATTATGTCATTGTGATTAATCAGCTTCGTTTGTGTTCATCTACAAATATCGACTATTCCAAATTATTCATTTAATTGTATATACACACCCGTTAAATGGCTTATCGGTAAGTAGTCAAATTTATTTGCTATAGTTCAAGAAAGGACAAATGAGAAATTGGCCGAGGCCTATAGCATATGTATGAATATCTTAGAAAATGTGTTTATTTAAAATAAATGTATGAATTCAAGCGTAAATAAATGTCTACGAAACACTCATAAGAACCTGATTTTCTAAGCACTTGAAACTTCACTATTCTGCGTATAGTGATTATTACGAATAGACTCAGTAGCATGAATACATTTACGTATATTGTTAGCTGATATTACCAAAGAACGAAGTACATGCTTTGTAAAACTTACGCTTTCTTGATATAAAAGTACGATCCCAAAACCAATATGGTTACAAACAACACTGGAAGTACCGTTGACAAAACAATGAGGACGACATTGTTGTTGTTTTTGTCTCCTTTTAGATCTGGGACCAAGTTTTCTGAAAGTTCTAAAAGGAAACATCATATTGTAACAAACGGAAAAAAACGTATGGTGAGGCATGTTTTAACAATTTGATACAATAGAAAGGAAAACATCGCAATTACCAAAATACCTCCCAATAAAAGCCCGCTCCAACTTCGTTGGCGTCTATTTAGACATTTTTCTTTTAAGCGTTTTTACTACTGCTACTGCTATTGCTGCTGCTGCTGCTGCTACCACTACTAATTATTCTACTACTAGAACTTCTTTCACTACTACTACTTCTACTACTGCTACTGCTACTACTACTACTACTACTACTACTACTACTACTACTACTACTACTACAACTACTACTACTACTACTACTACTACTACTACTTCTACTACTACTACTACCACTACCACTACCACTACCACTACCACTACCACTACCACTACTACTACTACTACTACTACTACTTCTAATACAACTACTACTATTTCTACTACTGTTTCTACTTCCTACTACTACTTCTACCTACTTGTTGTAGTGGGCGTGGGAGTAGGAGTACGACACGATTTGGCCGACTCATCCTCTTCTTCTGCACAATCGGCAACATGATCACAAACTTTGTCTATTGACAAGCACATCTGACTCGAAGAACAAAAGAAGTGTCCTCGACTCTCACATAAATTTTGTGCTGTAATGAAAATTGGGCATTGTTTTAATCCGTTGCACAAGTATGACAAGCTGACACAGGTGTCGGTTATGTTGCAGCGAAATTTTCCCTTTCGCTCGCACGTCTCTTTTTCTGTAATATTATAACAATGTATATTGAAGTTAAATATTCATACAATTGATTTGGCTCTAAACCTTATTTAATACTCTTTTGAATCTACACATTTACTGGTATAGCTAATTCATACATTTTATTGCATCAATATGTATATTAAAAACCTACAAAAACATGTCCAGTAGTCGAAAGCTTGAACATAAACACAAACAACAGACAGCATATATAATAATTATATGAACTAGGGGTGTTTATCAGGGATTGATGGGTAGCGCCTTAGAACGGTCAGCAAAATGTAAATTAACTGGGGTTAAATAAGTTAATGTGCTCAACCTCACACTTATTAGGTACACCCCAAGTACGATTGTGATAAGCGTCACTGTATTTGACCCTACTAATTATTTCAAAGAAATGAGTCTATGATAAGCGTTATAAATCCTTGTCATTTTTATTTCCAGTTAAACAAAAAATCGATCAAATGTTAGCATAGAATTTGGTAAACAATTTTTCAGGCAATTCAAAAATGAGGAGCAAGTATTAAGTGATTATCACACACTGTTATTATATATGAATCATCACAACATGTTACATAGCAACACCCAATACCCAGGCTCAATTGTTTCTCTAGACACTTAATAAACTCTGTCCTTATGCATTGTTGAAGCAATGCAAACACACGTTTTCCACCACTGACGATTCATGAGCTTCAACAATGCCTTATGACATAGTTTTTTGTTTTTTTTTGCAGTTTCCATATCGTTCAATTTTCTGTTGAATCAGATCAATTATGTTATATCTAAGCGTTTAATTATTTACAAAAAGAAGAGAAGAACAGCGTTGTTTAATGTCTGAAATAATTTCCTTACCTTCGACTACCGTATTTCCCCGCCAATTTTGCCCATTAAAACTGGTGTCTTTTGTATACAATACTCGTTTATAAGTCGCGATCGGTTTTTACAACAAATCAAGCACTTCAATTTCTGCAAATCTGTGATAATGTTCTACCCAAACAGTCAATTATTAACTAAATTTGTTAATATTTATTTTTTTACTTTTATGTCAAAGAAAAAAGATTAGGGTCGGCGAGGAAAAGATAGGATCGGTCGGGTAACCGGAAACACAAGTATTTTTTTGGCCTTAATACAGCGTCTAGGTAGACAGTTAAATTTGGGTCCTGGGTATGCTATGTAACAAACAACTTTAAACATAACCGGGAGGGGATAAACACTTTTAAACTTAATATTTTCCAAATTAAAACCAAAACGAGTTTGCCCATATACCCTCATAACATAATGCCCATGTTTCATCCTCTTTTCCCGGGCAATCGTCATTTCTGTTGCACATCAAAAGCCTGCTTATGCATCTACCATACTGTTCACAGTAAAACTTCTCCCGTCTCTCGCACTCCTCTCGAGCTGTTGAATGACAAAAGCCAAATATAAACATATAGTCAGGTACACAATATAAAGCACATGATACCAAATGATATACTGTTACAAATTTTAACTGTTAGGCTAAATGAATCATAAGACACTTTTTTAAAAATATTCATGACGACAGAGTTGAATGATGACAGGAAATGAGACTGGCCGTTACCATATTTAGATGCCAGTTATGTAGTATGCTACGCCTGTGAATTTTGCCACGTATTTCAAGGGCCCGTGCATTTGCATGCGACGGCTAAACGGTTTATGTCCGAATGCATACACTAAAGTTAATTTATTTTACTTGACTTATGACATAGCTGGTATGACATTGCCCTATTGATGAAAACATTAGAATATAGTATTTGCTATTTTTAGAATTGATGCCAATCTTTTGTTGATATATTTGCGTATTAGCTGGATTTGTTTTATAATCTTCTTTGACGTAGATTGTACATGTAGATGTAGATGTAAATGTAGATGTGTCTTCTATAATTTGCGTCATTTTTATTCAGTTTAGCAAATTAGGCAATGCGAAACCAAATATGTAAGGGTCTAGTTAAAAGTTATTGTTAAGAAAATATTCCTTTGTGTAATAACAAGAACTTGTTCTTACAGTATTCCAGAGTTTTTTCATACATAGGAACGCTTCTTGCAGTCTTGTTCGATTTGCTGGTGGCAGAAAGCTGAATCTTGTATACCGTATCACGTGTTAGCTCCGAAAGTAGGAAGTAACCGGCGGGGGGGGGGATAAAGCGTTTCAAAATAAATCAAATTTTTATCTGCATTTATGTATTGCAGTCTATAGCTGTCGACGTCACTTTCAGGAGAATTCCATGCGGCTTCGATTACAGTCGGAGAAACAGATTTAGCTTGGAAATGCTTCGGTTGAAGTGGATCTTAAAGAAGAATATGAAAATGTTTTAACTTGCTAAGTTATTAATCGCGTCTAAGCAAAAGAGTTCAATATTTAAACAAAGCATATTTCATGTGCTCTGATATACTTGTCTCCCCATCCAGACCTCGATTTCAGGCCATTTGATTCATGGAATATATACTATATCGTTTTTCAGGTAATGGATATACGCCCTGACTTTCTTTTCTGTCCTTAGTCACGTATTCTTTACGACTTGGTTTATTACCATATTTATATTCTGGAATAAAATTTCAAAATCTGAAAATCGCGCAAATTTATACGTATCCATAGATAAGTATATGCTGAAATCCCGTTCAATTCAGAGCCCTTGGGTTGGATATAACTACCCCTGGAAGATGCTTGTAATCGCAATCCTTGTCCCGGACAACAAATATTGAAATCAACAATGAACATTTTATAATGTTTTCATACACCGATGAACCACAATACCAATACATTCAATGATTAAATGGTTGTAATTAATGCGTATATACTTGCAGATCTGGTTGTCAACGTTTGTTTGTATACCAGCTAGTTTCAGAAGTCGTTCAAAATGCAATTTCCTTCTTATGAATTGTCCAAGTTGAACAATTTTATTAAATAAGTTTCATATACCTGGACACATTCTTTGTGGTGAGATTATCTTTCAGGAAACATGAAAAGAAACTTCCAATACTTAATGGGTTTTATTTCCAAATTTAATAAATGAATGCTAAAACGAATACAGACAAAATTAGCAGATGCTGAACATGCTTTTTGCACGCGCAGTGAATGAACCAGTAACCAATTTAAATCCCGTATCAAGCATAATTAGGACAAACCAACCAAATTATCGCTTTCAAATTTCACAGCTTTTGATGATTTAAACATTAAGAAACAAGAATGTTAATGTCAATATTCTTAGAAACGCTGCTAAGTGCAGGTGTACTACATACCTGGCAGGGTATTTACAGTCAGAACAATGACCGATGGAGTATACCCAGTTTTGTTGAAGGCTGCGATGCCAATATGATAGGCAGTGCCTGGATACAGCCCGCTAATAGTGGCCATCTTTGAGTCACTAGGGAAAGTAAAATATTTCCTGTTAACAACCACATGCTTTCCTTTCCTGTCTGACCTTAACTGGCAAGATATGCTGTAGCCCTGAAAGTATATTTGCGTTCAGTGTGAGTGTCTGCCTGCGTGCTTTTTAAAGTATGTTCAGCATTGCAGAATTATTTCACATTCATGTTTATAAGTCTACTTTGAATACAAAAACAAATGTAGAACTGAAGTATTTATCTATAAATACTGAAATCAACGTTTTCATAATATCGATTGTACTTAACTAAATTTTAATAGCACTTGGTCTACAGGACACCCAATAAAAGACATATACCAGGGGCGGTCCAGGGTTGAACGTTTGGGGGGGGGGCGTAACTAAGGGGGTTAACCTTTTGACTTGCCCCCCCTCGCTCAAACCCTTTTGACAGTTTTAGTCCAAAATAGTGCAACTTTTTTATATTCGTCCAATGAACGATCGAACTAGAAGATATATCTGAAAGTAACACCGGTTTTTGAAATATAAACCTCACATAGTGTTCCAACATTCACACGTGTTTATAAGCAATATTCAATGTTAAAGTTAACGTATAATAACCTGTATGTCCTCGGAGTAACCAGGAATTTCAGATCCATTCCAGTGAATCACAATCGAATCGGAACCAGCAATTTCTGTATAGTTAATAAGTAGAACACGTGTTAAAATGATACGGACTATTATGCATTTTTTAAATTTATGAAATCATAAATGACCTATACGTCAAGCATAAATCATTACCGGATTGAATAAAGAAGAATCATCATAGAATAAAACTTAGGCAATTGACACTTAAGCTACTCCGTGATTCCTAACATCTGTACTTGTCTTCTCATCTGCATGCCCTCCATTTGATTCAACCCCTGTTTTATATAAGGAGTAAAAAGACAAATGACGCGACGGGGCATCAAACATAAATAACACAACTATTAGATGGTTCAACTGTTAGGAAATGGCGCTATACATCAAGAAAACCCCCAATATCTCATTGAAATATATTCATTCAGTGCTGATTGTAAGTTGATTCAGTTTCGTTATTGCAATTGGTACGACAATTTATTTCACAAGGGTACAGCAATAATAAAAATCGACAAGTAGCATTTTTTTTATTTCTCCTGTTGCATGTACTTTTATTTATCCCGTATTGTTTATTGATTACTTTATGCGTTTAACACGTATTCAGTTAAACTTAATATACTTTAAAACATATTTGTTTACTTTATTGACCCATTTTGTAAAAGAATATATCAACAGATTCAAAGTCAACCATTCCTTCAAATTTAACCTGACGAGGAGGAATGAACATACACTTATCATTTTAGAATTATCCTTTAACACAGCCTCTGCTTTCGCGGAACAACGCAATTGTCTGACCATACGAGAGTGAATAAAAAGTCTTTTTTTAAATAACCTCAACACAAATTGACATTTTGGAAAGTATTCTTCGAAAAAATACAGAGCATTAAACATAATTCGTTAAATGTACGTGGTGTTTGTATGATTGTTAACACACTATAGCGGTAAGAAAAGTAAACGGAATAAAATTATTTTGTATATGAAGCGTATACTTCTTCCAAACCATCTGACTGTATAGTTTTACTCTCTATTTATAAGGATTTTAGCTCGCATGAAAAAAAATCATCAAATCTAGATCAAAAGTTCCGTCTTTTAGTTTTTATTGTTTTATTTAATCAAAACCATTTGAATGATACTTAGAAAACAAATTATGTCAAAACATGGAAGAGGATATTTTTCATTGTATTTTTTTTATAAAAACTCTTATTTCTGTTGGACTTCTGATTCAAAAGACCCCAAACACTATCTTGATGTGTTTGCTTTTTTCTATATTCTTTTTCGAGCAATTGAGACCGTATATTTTCCTTTTTTGTTCAGGTAACCTTTATTACACCTATGCCACGCGTTTTGAACTCAACGTTTGCTGTCAAACTAATATTCTGGTCGGAGTATATAATATAACATGACGACATTAAAAGGGGCTAGACACCAGATGATACAATTGCAAGAAAAACAAGAGAAAATTGTCAAAAACGTACAAAGAATTGAATCTTTCTTACGGATGTATCCCATCGCTAACATCACATGCATCGTTCGAAGTTTTTTCGCATTTTTCCAATTTGAAATTTACTAGAATTGTCTACCACGTAAATCCTAGAAAGTTTAAAAAAATCGACTATATTTATTTGTACTCATAAAGATATATGATATAAACCTGGAAACCATTATGTGCTTTTTAAACGGGGAAACACAGATGAGACAGCAACATGATTGTTGCGTTTATTATTTATACCATATAAAGTGATGTATTATCGGCCTCCTACTAGCTCGCATTGCCAAGTCTAGACTTGTTATGAGGAAGTACTGTAATTGCCGATATTGGGACCATCTGGTGTGTAGCTCCTTTAAGGTGGCCTTAACATTATGCAATTAGTTGGGAAAGGTATAACGAGTATCGATTGAATATGCAATGTAGAAACAATAACACTGTCTTCATAATGTGTAGTGGCGGCCGATAAAACACACTTAGTTCTCCTGTGGTCTAAAGATCAGTTAAATGAACTCACCTGATAGTCCCTGAGTGGAAAATACCCGCAAAGCGGACAGCAACCCCTATAAAAGGATTTTGGAAAACAACAATACAAGAAATTATATTTAGCAAACGAAAAACAATAGAGATTAATAATAAAATGAACAATTTTAACTATGTAAAAAAATGATTATAAATGGATTCTCCAGTTAACAGTATATCTGGAATTTAGAATACATATATATATATATATATATATATATATATATATATATATATAAGATATCGTTACATTTTTTATATCATAAACATAAGCATGTATACACTCTTATGTTTATGTATGTGTATTCATTAGCTGTGAAATATGCAGTTCATATTGACAAACAAGTATCATTTTTAACCGAGGCAGCATATTTCACACCTTTATAAGTGAATATTGTATTATAGTATTAAACTTTACCACTATGAACCACATTTATTCCAAACCAATTAAGTGAATGTTTTATAATTCAATAAGAATCGATACAACTAAAATGTTTATCTACTTGTTTTCAGCCCATTTTTGTTGAAAACAGGATCTAGGAAAAACGTGTGGTAAATTTGATAAAATAAATAAAAAGTAATTTCCGCTAATCGTTATCAGAGGCAACAATATGGCAACATTTTGTGGATATTTGAATCTTGTCTATTTTTGTCAAGTGATATCCTAGACTCGAAAAAACATCCGTGACCATAATCTTTAAGATCAGTCGATTCTTTAATTTTTAAATGCCCTAATTCATTTTGGTCCGGGTTTTAAGCATAACACGTTCATAAAATGTAAAATTTTTCCCATTCTTTACTTTAAATGCGTAGGTTATATAGAAATAATGTTATTTTATGCAGAAAAGAACCACCAATCCAACATGATTTACGTTGCCTTTTCGGACAATTACATGTGTATAAATTAGACCAAGTACATAACGTATCAGCACTATACACTCAGAATAGATTATATCTGAATTTAAGAGTTACCTCCACTCTTTGAGCCTTTAGTTATTTTGTCTAAGATACTTAAAATTCTTCAACATTTTTGCTCTGAGCATTCTAGCACTATACCCACAAGCATTGCACTGTTTTTAAATACAAGATGTTTTCTTTCTTTTTTGCTGAGTATAGATTGATGAGGATATGTTTTATCATAAGGAGTTAAATGCCCCAGTAAGTCGATATCTATGGACAACTGGATTATTTTACTACGCCATTCCTTTTATCAAATTGTTATCAGGTTCTACTACCATAATTATAGCGCAATAATTCATAAACAAATATGAATCGTATGTTGTAAATTGCGTATTATCAAGTTATATTCAATTACGTTCTAATAAGGTGACCAAAACATTTATTGATAAATAAATTGCATGTGCTGTCTGTCTGTGTTGTGTGTATGTCGTGTGCCCCTCGATTTGAGAAATAATGTATTATAGTGCTGACTAAAAGGTCATATTAAGTTATCGCGACAGACAAACAAGATTTAAACCCTTATTGTGATATTTTTATTTTATTTTCGTGATTATTTACGACTTCGTCTTTTTGGTATAATCAAGGGTGCAGGCAACAGTATTTGTCAAATTGACAAAGGGCGCCGAGTGGTTCAAACTAAAAAATAACGCCGCTGGAGGCTATGATCAACCTAATTTTTTGAAATAAGAAGACCACATTTACAACTTTCACCAGGATGTTGCTTTACCAAAATGCTGAAATGGAATAGTGGCATGTATCTTTAAATAACAACCCATTAAACCGATTCACTTGCAAATAATATAACCAAGCACATTCCTGTATTTTGGACAGTGGTCACTGATATTTCAAAAATTAAATATACTAGAAAGGTTATCTTTCGATGTTTTATTCAAGTTTCACATTTGTAACACACATGTAGACAACAGCTTTTCCAGCCGAACTGCAGATTCAAAGTTAGATGTGTTTTCCCACACAGTTGCTTCTAAGCATACTTTAATGTAAGACTTAATCAGAAAATTTGCATTTTTACTAAGAAAAATAGCATTATAACATTTTAACAGACATATTATGCCCAAATTGACTTCCAGTGCCTTCTATACAAATTCTTGAACAATATAATTATATTCGTAACTACAAACGCAAACTGTTGACTGCTCCACTCTTAACAAGTATCTCCCCTTTACACGGTAGTGCTCAGTAGTTGGCAAATCAATTTTACACTCCGATGAATGCATACAGATAGTATTTTTTAAACACAAGTTTAAGTAAATACGGTCCTTGGACAGGACATTATCGTACATACACTAAACCAATTGAAGGTTATTTTAACCGACAATATTAATTTCCCCCTAGATCCCCTTACCACAAGTTATATCGGATACCGTCTAGTCAATGACAACACTATAATTGACGCAAATTATTTTTTATTGCGTTAGCGTACATAAATTTCGAGTTAGATAAAGTTCATACAGTACGCTAGGTTGCTAAAATAGAATGTAAGAAAAAGCCTCCTTTTCGTAAAGTGCGTATTTTCAACTTTAAGAAAATGTGTATATTGTAACATCCGTCTCAAACGCTTGTTGGCCAGCGATGGAGTCACTGCTATCACTAGGCCTAGTGCCAAATGAGCAAGAGTTGTAGCTCTGATCATTGTAGACTTGTTATTTAATCATACCTCAGGCGTTCTGACTTTGATTTATTTCGGTAAATTAAACTAGTCTTAATACAAACCATTCAGTTATAAGCACTAAACAATTCAGTTATAAGCACTCGACATTCAATGGTGGACGGGTTAGGTGGGCAGTTGATAGGTTTAGAATAGCGCTTAAGCTTTACTAAGAATATATTTCTATTAAAACGGAGATTGATTTAGATATAATGATGACTAATTATTACAGTTGTTTCGAGAGATTAATTAAACTGTTGTTTCAGAAAAATCTACCTCAGCATTGCTGCTGAAGTCGTTATCAACTGATCAAGTGTATTGTCAAAATGTCAACTATCCCGAACTCGAACTTGGCAATGTGTATATACTCGCTGGATGCTGCTGCAGGCTGCAAGGCTTTTGATTGGCCCGTATGGCTGCAACTTGTACACGGCCTCTAAACGCCAGCTCCACCACTTTACGGTGGTGCAAAGAAAAAGAGCTGTCGACACTTCCGTGGTGGAGCTGTGCCCTATGTTTACATGAACAAACATGAGTATGATTTATATTTTATTTGATAATTTCATTTAACGGACATATTTCGAAAATAGGAGGTAAAACTGGTAATTATGACAGCATTAAATGGAAGTGAGGGGCGACTTTTTACAGCTTCTACACGGCACTCATAAAACTGCTGTAAATATAAATATTTATATGAAAAACTACAGAAAGAAGTACAGGTTTTTCCGAAACGGCTATTTTTCGTTTAAATAGCTTTAATTTTGCATGTGTATTATTGACGCTTGCCTGCAACACTTTAGAAAATCCTTCGACTACATGATCATATTTGGCATGAAAGTTTCTTCTCATACGGCATTAAAATGATAACACTTGACAAGAATTAATGCAAGACTTTAAGATTTGCATAAATGATTGTATATTAAGAATTTGTACTCTGGTATGACAATAGGAATATGTCACTTTATATGCAATCTTTGTGTGTAAGATATGTCACAATATATCCTGAATAAAACCTGGGCATTCGTATCATTTGAGAAGAGGAAATAACGTACACAGGGTGTATATCGAGCAGAATATAAAAATGGAGGAAGCAGTTTAATTGTATTCAATGTATAAAATAGATACAAACAATGTTCTTGGCTGATTTAAATATTACTAAAATAAATAGGATTTGTTTCTGCCAGTTATCGGATTCAAATGTTGTCAAATAAATGAAGTCGAAATAACTCGTGACGGATTGCTAGCTTCCGTGGAAACAATGAATCGGCACTCATTAATTAATCATTTTGATGCCTGTTGTCTCATTAATTTTTAAGCAAACTGGACATGTTAAATTTCCAAAGTGTAAAATATGTCATGCTTCTGTTTTAAAAGATATATACAACATTGACATTCCGTGTTAGGTCTGCATTAGCCGCCGGAATTTGCGACGGCAATGTCAATACTATACATAACTTGAAAAAGCAAAACTTGTTTCGGAAAAATACACTGGTGGACGACTTGTTTGCGTTTACAACACTAGTGTGTATACAGATAGTTGAATAATGAGTCCTCGATGTCTTCCAATGTAATGATTAATGAACGGCTCGTTGGTTATGTTACATGGGATGCAATACCAAAACAAGTACAAACATTATTTGGAATCGTATAGTTTTTATTAGTATATGTATTGTCTTAAATCAAATTCATTTGTATATTTCGATGTTTGATGAATACGAATTTATTTTCTGCGGACTTTTAAACGAAATGGTCTATTAAATGCTTATTTAATAATAATTTATACCTTTGACTTCGTTGCTCAAATTGGACAATAAAAGAATTTAGACCTTATGATGATTGATGTTTGGTTTGATCAAGAAAAGAATCTATTGTAGAAAAAGGTATACATATACGGTCAGTAAACGAATAATTAACCTTGAACATATAGAGCACAACGTGATATAATTTACTAGTAGTAAACAAGACTAATGTTGATGCAAAGCATCAAAGACGTCGTCGAGGTACGTGGAAAAAAGCATTCGTCAGTTATTGTACGAAATTGGGGATATATTATATATAAAAATATTATTTCAACACAATTAGATTAACCTTCAATTTTTTCACAAATATAATTATCTAATTTCAGGTATATGATAACAAGAAAACATAGATACACAAATTGGAACAAATATTTACAAAAGCTGTTCCTTATTATATTCATGCATACAATAACATACAGTTTACAGATTATTTCCAAATACATCTAGACAAAATTCCCATCCATTTACATATTATAATAGCGATACATGTTTCTTCACATAGTCTAGGTTCAATACATTATTATGAGCAACTGATCAAGTTATAAATATGTTATCAAATCAGGCGACCAAATGATATATCAACAATAAAGTTACATTTAAGCGTGAAGTAGTTAATGTTGACAATTAAATTACCCGTAATGCAATAAATATCTTTCTCTTAAATACATTGCCTTATATTCATAAATGGCAAAGTTACAGTTTGCGATTTAAATAATGCAATAAATTTAGGTTTATTCGGTGCAGTATGATTATATGTTTTCAAGTACTGCTTTCTTAGTTCTTCATACATTTGACATTCAAGAACATAAATGAAATTCATCTTAAAGTAAATTACATGCAAGACATTTTCTATCAAAGTGTGTTATTGCTACTGGTTTGTGCCACCGGTTTCCATTTCTACTTTATGTGCAGATACTCTTATTCTCGACAAAGCAGTCCTATATTTTACTATATTAATATTTGACAAATAAGATAAGTCTTAAATCTGCAAACAATATGTATGATTTGACTCTAATATAATCATTTAACCCGGATATCCACGTTGGTATAAATACATCAGTTTTTCGTTGTTTGACATAAATAAGTTAACATCTCCAACCCCTTGGTACATTCATACATCATTAAAGCCTAAGGTTTGGAGGAAATGCCTCACCAAAAATCCCCGGAATTGAAATTTGGATTATCATCTAAATCACAATAAATTTGATCACACACTATCCTACGTACCTAATAGTCTCCATTGGCATAATTTTCATCCAATATCGTATTTCACTTGTAGAACGTTAATAAGCTAACAATGTTGTTTTACCAAGCTCTCCATACACAAAATGTTTTGAGTCTTTGTTCTAACACATAATAAATCTTTACCATAATGAAGGTGTTATCTCACTAATTGTATACTATTGTGTACTCCCCATACTTCCGAACCATAGCTTAAAATTGGAAAGATTGGTTTATGAAACAGGTCTAATCTGCGCTTTATTGACGAAGTAGGGTATTCAGTTAAAACAACTCTTCAGTTTAAAAATCGCATTAACACCCTGTCCTGAAAATGTATCAAACGTCGTTGAAAATGAACCTTCAGGTGTAAAAACAATACCCAGATAAGTAAATTTATTCACTATTTCCAATTCCTGACCATTATACAAAAATCTAAAATTTCTTCTCAGTCTTCCTTTTTAAAAAAAATAAAACTTTTGTTTTCACAGAATTCACACTTAGTTCCATCTATCGCAATAAGCTTCCTTTCTATAGTCCTACCTATGACTCAGAAAAAAACAGTATCGTCAGCATACAAAAAACAAGAACAACTTAAGAACACCAATATCAACGCCACTAAAATGATTTGTAATCAAGTAATCTTCAATATCGTTTAAATACATGGAAAATAAGAAATGATATAATGATTCCCCTTGACATACACCAAGAAAACTATCAAAATCCTCACTGATTAAATTATCACACTTAGCACGTGATTAACACTTGTATACATAAAAGTAAGATGGATTTAAGCACTGAACACAATAATAACATCAACCAGTTTTCCTCATTCTCATTCATCAGAGGTTCGATCGTGATAAATTCTAACCTCACGTACGTCAATCAGGTGAAAGGTACGTATTTCTGGTGAACGAGAATGGTTTTCCTGGATGTAAGAGCAATAAACACGCGCACGGTTCCACTAGCTGACATACCAATTTATAATGGTTAGTTCTTTCAAGAGCATAATTAAAAAGAAATTATCATATACATTTAAATAGCAGAATTGTAAGTTTGGTTTATATACATGGGAACTACAGCATAGTACATTGATGTGTAGTTGTTAAACATGTTTATCTTAATTTAGCTTTATACGAAACATATTTGGGAGGTGCTACTAACAGGAGGTATTGTATTTATCATGTTATATAGATTTTGGTGATATTATCAGAAACAGTAGCGTACAAAAGCATAGTTTCTTCCATGACTAGGTCAATTGCTACCCACATGTAACCCCAAAACCTCTACCCGGCCACTTTTCTGACAAAATCAGCACCTACCACTGTTTAAGAATGTTACTATGTTGGCATATGTTATACTCCCCTCCAACACAATTAAGTATGAACCTCAGCTGCACCAACCCCTTTCACATACTCTATTGTATATACCTATAAACATTTAAGAGTTTTCCGGTTATTCTGTTTTCCGGTTACTCCTCGGACCCCTTTCACCACAAGTTTTTCTTGTTGGTAAACTCAAACCGGAAGTATCTTATTACTGAAATTCCTGCGATTTGATTGGCTGACGGGTTATCGTATGAGCCTTTTTAATCGTTAGGTTACGTGCAATTCATACATGGTATAATTTATAGTTGTATATGTAATGAATTGTCATTGACTTTTCTGGCACCACAGTTCGCACAATATTGGAACGAAATGGTAGCTAACCTGCAATAGACGGACGTGTGCTTACACGCCACCACATCCTATTTTCGAAAAATGTCCGTTAAATAAAATTATAAAATAAAATATAAACCATACTCAAGTGTGTTCATATAAACATAGGGAAATAGGGCACAGCTCCACCACGGAAGTTATGACAGCTCATTTTCTTTGCACCATCGTTAGGAGGTGGAGCTTGCGTTTAGAGGTCGTGTATGAGAAGAGGTTAATGTAATATAATTATACAGATGTATGTTAGAAGTGTTTACTTTTGTAATAGATTATAAAGAGTTTGATGACAGATATAAACAGTATTAAATGCTACCAAATAAAAGTCACACCAATACATTTTCAACGCGAAAGTCGTTTTTCAAACGAAATCATTATAATAAGTCATAAAAGTAAAATTTAGTTTAGTCATTTAATATTCGAACAATACCTATTATATACCGATCAGCAATCACTCTGCTGTACTGCATGAAGTTACATGGAACTTCATATCAAATAATTTTTATCGCTAAGAATAATGCCAACGTGTAGTTTCGGCAAACAAAGCTGATAATTTGTGACGATAAGAAGGTGTTTTAAAAACGGTTAAGTTCCATTACCGACTCATTCAGCAAGTAGAAATGCAATGTGTTACATGTCATTAAAGACCATCGTCGTTACGTGCAGTGCATTACCATACATCACTGGTATCCAACGACATAATATCCAGTTTTATCCAGCGGAAACATAAGATAATCAAGATTTGAGCGGACAAAATTTGCATGTGTGATTCCTTCTACCGTATAATATAATGAATACAAACACTCACGACATTCTTAAATGTAATTGGAAATTTACATTTATTATAAAAGATTGGACACTCTGAATCATAAAACGCCTATGCACACAGATATTTCATCAGTGTATATATCTTTAGAAATGGCATATTTAGAAGACAATCAAATCTATATCTATTCACATTCAATTGTATCACATGAAGTCTTTCCACCCTAATGCATTTATAATGAACGTGACCGGGGGTGCATATAATATTACTTCTGCATGACTGTATTGGATGAACGTTGTAAATGGTCATTTTAAAATACAAACTTGTAAAAATACAGTACAAAAGAATCGTGCAGTGCCAATAATTTACTTTGATTACAGTTTATTAACAAATGTTGTCACGATATTCGCAGATTACACACTAATACCAAGACAATAAAGCAAATGCTGGACACTCTTACACGATAATGTGATAAACAAACACGGCTGATATTAATTTTAAGACATAGACATAACATTTTGAGGTTCTATCGAAATTGAGATTTTTGCCACCATGGTTGTCCTTGTTCTTTGACATATGTATGTTTAACAGACAACGGACTGGTATTTCGAACATATGTTTATTTTGCGTTACAACTTTTGACGCAATCTCTGTCTAGGTCAGCATTTTTACACACAACTAGAACAGCGAATAAATGTACTTCGGACATTTGACCGAATCATCAATACTTATACGGTCATAAAACGAGTTCATAAAGATTGAGATATAAAGCACAACATGATATAATTTCAATAAAGCTCATTACAATACACCACCTTTTCTGACTTAGGTTTTATTATTATTATTTTTTTAATGTTTTTTGTTCCGTACTATGCGTAAAGTACCGCTGTTATTAAACATAAAACTGGGACTGTCAGATAGGAAATTAGTGTTGAGAGGAGTTGAAATCACAGTTGTTTAATTCGTGACTTTATCAGAAAAGCTGATGTGTTCTCTCACATAGCTTCATGCTAAATATGTTTGTATAAAAGAAATCTAATTCCAGTCTTTTTTACTTCAATAAAATAAAAGGATTGCTGTTCTGTATTTTCCGTTCTACATATCTATTCCGCTTTGTTGTAGTTTCTCTTACTCTGGTATAGAACGCTTAGTTCCTCCCTTTTAATCGCAAGTCATTTGATAATTCAAACTCTTCCAGGTTTTAACTATCATAGTATATCACATTGTTGTGTGCATATCTGATCCATTGAAACATATCTGCACAATACAATTAAATATTCTGTGATCTGTCATAAAATCCATTCAGAGTTACAGTGGCTTTTTCTGAGCTCTACCGTATAAAAGGTCTAAGCAAACGTGCTATTGATATGTTGCAATATGAAGATTAATGAAAATCATTGTTGCTTCTATGAAATTAATTCAATTAGACTAGGGGGAATTGATCTGTTTATTCCTTTCGTTGATCAATCAAATTGTTTTGCAATCAATCCAATGGCACGCCTGAAAGGTCGAACAATTTATGATGTATTTGTTCGCAAACCCGTTGCTATACTGATAAGGCAAAATGTTTGATATTTATATGAAAAACTAAGGAAACAAGCTCAGTTGCCAAAAGTTTAAACATAAACCCCGTTTAATGGCACAAGGTAAACGCTATAGAACACACAAAAAAAAACAAGAAACATAGAACAACAGCACAAAACTCCACAGACAACACAGTGCATATATACTTTATAAAAAATAACAAGGTGTGTCTATCAAGAATTAACGGAACGGTCAGTTAAATGTAAATTTACTGGCCGTTAAACAAGTCTGCGTGCACAACCTCACTTTTATCCGCACAATCCAGGATCAAGAAAAAAGGGTAAATCTTATCAAAGAATGCTTTAACTTCGGGAAACTTAATAATAATAAATAATAATATACTTAAAACAAAATAATAATTTTCAATTATAAGGCTGAGGAGACTGTAATAAAATATAATAATATAGATGTATGTAATTCGGAAGTCATTGAACTCAATATATTATTATAAATATAATATGAAAAAAGGTCTCTGATCTTTGATATAAAAAACCAATATGATTTGAAGATGAACGAAAAATATGATTCAGTTGTATAAAATGATGAGTAAAACACGAAAAGTTTTGTTTCTACTAATGTGCATAAAAGTAGAGTTTTAGATGCTCTAAGAAAATCAAAGAAAAATGGCGGAAAAAAGTACCCAAAAAATCAAACATCGTGGTTAAGGTTTATAAACACGACACAGTGCAACATGTCAATGTGTCTAGAATCTAAAGATAAAAGAACGGATAATTGTGTTCAATGCTTTCGCAATTGCGTTTGTTACGGTTTTTTGGCCGATGTTTGACCCATTAAATTTTCCGATTTGAGCCCCTAAGGCTGTTACACAAAATATGTATGAATTCCACCATTTAAGCATTAAAATTATGATTAAAATTCCCATTCTAAGCTAAATCAGTTACGAACGGAGCTTAACAAAGGGGAACTGGTGATAAGAAAAAGACAATTAAATCATTATGATTTTGCTCCACATGTGCTTATCCACACGTAAATAGTTTACCTGAAATCCATTGTATCCTTGTAGTCGGATATGACGACCTTGATATTTTGAGACAACACTGGCCTTTGTACAGTCTGTTCATGACAATTCTATTCAGTCTATTTACCTATGCTATGTATAATATACCCAGTCTACTTACCCTTTTGCGTATAACATGATAATAAAAGGAAGTGTAAGTGGCAAGAAAGAAAGAAAACATTTGAACTGTCCTCTGGTGTCGTTTAACGATGTTGTGTTTTAAAATTGCACTCATATTCTGTATCATGTATTGGCTTCAGTGCCATATATTGTATCACTGCGGAATGATATCATTGGAAATGCTGAGTTTGCTACATGCCGAGACATCCTTTGTCTTGCGATACACGTCTGCTGACGCGGGCGACATGTTGTATATCCTGACAATGTCTTTGAGCGCTTACCACTGCACCACGGGGTTCGAGAGGATCCAGAGCATCTTATAACAATAAATTAAAGACTCAAAAGTATCAAAACTGCGTTTTACCATATTCTGCAAAAAATGCTTTAGAAACCTGGAACGGTTTCTAATGCATACCGATATAATACTTATATATGCATTGGTTTTCTGTGCATATTAGTTCTGTGAACATGATATCAACGCTTGTCTTGGTTGAATTCTAGCTGATTTCTGCCAAACCACAATACGCCAAATGGAGTGGCGATAAAACAAACTACGACAATACGTCATATGGTGGGGCGAAAGTCTTGCAACCCCTTTGTGTTGTTTCTGAAATCTGGTTCCAATTATTATTGAGACTTTAAGAAATATACTAAAAACTATAATTATGCGCGCTGCAATACGCGAAATGATTTGACACATTTCTCATTCAAAAACAATTTCTTTGTCTTTCAGGGAATAACATGTTCCATGCATAACTATGATAATCTAAAATACAAACCTTATTTTGGTTAAATCATTTCCGTCTCATAAAGCGATGAATCGTTATGCCTTAATTGTTCGAGAAGAGTACTATTAATTCGAATGAAGGTTTATTACCAGTGTTCCAGTACAAAAGCATCGAAGGTGGAAGTTTAAATCATTTAAATTACTCCATGGGTATTGCAACTGGTTGTAAATCAAAATATGATTTACATTATTCTTTACAAATGTGCATGACGTACAATTCATACTGCACCCTCAAGGGACTACCCACTTATCGACATTACGATGTTGAATTATATAGATGGACGTTCAACGTTTGCAATTTTGAGTATCTTTAAAGGCTAACCAAACGGTAGCTAGAAATCTTAATAAATTTAATGTCATTTAACCGGACAAATCAACTCGTTTTCATATTCTTGTTCTATGTGTTGCTGTGTATGATATCCAGGTTTATCCTGAGAAGTTAGTCTGTGGTATTTGAAAGTAAGATTCATTGTATATGAAAAGGGCGCTATATAAGTTTTGTAAATAATAATAATAATAATAATAATAATAATAATAATAATAATAATAATAATAATAATAATAATAATAGTAATAATAATAATAATAATAATAATAATAATAATAATAATAATAATAATAATAATAATAGTAATAATAATAATAATAATAATAATAATAATAATAATAATAATAATAATAATAATAATAATAATAAAACTGACTACCTGAGCGTGTTTTTGTTTAATTCAGTTTGAAAGCAATCCGAGGCGTACATTTTTATAGATACAATCAAAAATTACAACGACAACAAAAGGAACAAGTCCTGGGTAGCCAAAATCTTGTTTAGAGGAACAAGGTCCAAGGCATAACGGACACTCAACGAATCACAAAATGTCACTATACAACAAAGGTAGATGTGGCATATATGTGCATTAAATATTTTTGGGTTACTAAAGTAGACTGGGCAATAAAACAGGGTGTTAACGGGGGATTAAACTACTTATAGTACCAAAACCTCACATATGTACCAACGTCTAAGCAAGAAGTAATGTGAGGAAAATCAAGTATAAACTATAAACACTTACATTTAAGTCTTATCTGAGCCAGAATCAATTGGAAGTCAATGAAGCATAAAGTAAAAAATATGAGCCATATCAAAGCCAGAATCAAAGGGACGAAAATGAAGCATAACGTATAAACATGTAAGCCATATCAGAGCCAGATTCAATGGGAAGAAAATGAAGCATAACGTATAAACATGTAAGCAATATCAGAGCCAGACTCAATGGGAAGAAAATGAAGCATAACGTATAAACATGTAAGCCATATCAGAGCCAGACTCAATGGGAAGAAAATGAAGCATAACGTATAAACATGTAAGCCATATCAGAGGCAGACTCAATGGGAAGAAAATGAAGCATAACGTATAAACATGTAAGCCATATCAGAGCCAGACTCAATGGGAAGAAAATGAAGCATAACGTATAAACATGTAAGCAATATCAGAGCCAGATTCAATGGGAAGAAAATGAAGCATAACGTATAAACATGTAAGCCATATCAGAGCCAGACTCAATGGGAAGAAAATGAAGCATAACGTATAAACATGTAAGCCATATCAGAGTCAGACTCAATGGGAAGAAAATGAAGCATAACGTATAAACATGTAAGCCATATCAGAGGCAGACTCAATGGGAAGAAAATGAAGCATAACGTATAAACATGTAAGCCATATCAGAGTCAGACTCAATGGGAAGAAAATGAAGCATAACGAATAAACATGTAAGCCATATCAGAGCCAGGCTCAATGGGAAGAAAATGAAGCATAACGTATAAACATGTAAGCCATATCAGAGTCAGACTCAATGGGAAGAAAATGAAGCATAACGTATAAACATGTAAGCCATATCAGAGCCAGACTCAATGGGAAGAAAATGAAGCATAACGTATAAACATGTAAGCCATATCAGAGCCAGACTCAATGGGAAGAAAATGAAGCATAACGAATAAACATGTAAGCCATATCAGAGTCAGACTCAATGGGAAGAAAATGAAGCATAACGTATAAACATGTAAGCCATATCAGAGTCAGACTCAATGGGAAGAAAATGAAGCATAACGAATAAACATGTAAGCCATATCAGAGCCAGGCTCAATGGGAAGAAAATGAAGCATAACGTATAAACATGTAAGCCATATCAGAGTCAGACTCAATGGGAAGAAAATGAAGCATAACGTATAAACATGTAAGCCATATCAGAGCCAGACTCAATGGGAAGAAAATGAAGCATAACGTATAAACATGTAAGCCATATCAGAGCCAGACTCAATGGGAAGAAAATGAAGCATAACGAATAAACATGTAAGCAATATCAGAGTCAGACTCAATGGGAAGAAAATGAAGCATAACGTATAAACATGTAAGCCATATCAGAGTCAGACTCAATGGGAAGAAAATGAAGCATAACGTATAAACATGTAAGCCATATCAGAGCCAGACTCAATGGGAAGAAAATGAAGCATAACGTATAAACATGTAAGCCATATCAGAGTCAGACTCAATGGGAAGAAAATGAAGCATAACGTATAAACATGTAAGCAATATCAAAGCCAGACTCAATGGGAAGAAAATGAAGCATAACGTATAAACATGTAAGCCATATCAGAGTCAGACTCAATGGGAAGAAAATGAAGCATAACGTATAAACATGTAAGCCATATCAGAGCCAGACTCAATGGGAAGAAAATGAAGCATAACATATAAACATGTAAGCCATATCAGAGTCAGACTCAATGGGAAGAAAATGAAGCATAACGTATAAACATGTAAGCCATATCAGAGCCAGACTCAATGGGAAGAAAATGAAGCATAACGTATAAACATGTAAGCCATATCAGAGCCAGACTCAATGGGAAGACAACGAAGCAAGAAGTATAAACATGAAAGCCTTAAGCCTTATCATAGCTTAAATCAATTCAAATACAATAAAGCATAACGTATAAACATGTGAGTTTTATCAGACAAAGAACCAATGGGAATACAATGAAGAATAAAGTTTAAACATGAAAGCCATATCAGAGCCAGAATCAATGGGAATACAATTAAGCAAAAGTATAAACTAAGCCAAATGTAGTTGCAGAATCAAGCTAAGGTAGTGTAATCATTCCAAAACAATGTGTATGATATTGCCAACAGACAAGGCAGAGACAAGAGAACAAACAACATGTATTTGCGTTTTACATACTCGAATATTAAAACAGACGACTCAAAACAGTAAACACAAGGTCCTATAATAAACTCGTTTTCATGTGAACTCGTGTTTTACTGACCGTTCCAAGACTGACATCCAATTATTGATCGGTAAAGATATTTTGATGAGTGTCTGGTCTGTGTGTGGTGTCTGTATTTGTGTATGTATGTTGTTTACTTTTGGGTCTGTAATTTATTGTCGCTTGGACAATTTTTTTTCTGGGCTTTTCCTTGTAGTTGTTATGTTTGTATTGCTCTGTAGCAAAATTTTATCTAACCTGTATTGTTGTCAGAATATTACATGATAAATAAACATTGCATTATATACGGTCTTGGTCACGGACCAAATTTAATTAACACTTAAACAATGAAATACAATGAAAGCTACAACATCAAACAATAAAAGGAACAGGGTCATGCCTAGAAGACTAAAATTTAACCCAGATCCTGATTGAAAGAACTGTAATCAGGACAATACAAATACCAAACAAGAAAATCAATGCAAAAAAGAAAACACACAATTCACAACTACAACACGAATCGTCTTTGGAAAATGTTAATTCAGCTTTTGGTGGGAAAAATATCTGAGTAGTTTATCTGACTTTGAAACGACAGAGGCATCCGATACTCGGAAAAAATAAGTATTGTGTTGAAAACAATCAGATGACAATAGTACACAATAGACGTATGGCAATCATGGTTGTTAACATTGCTTGTTAATATAGTATTACTAGTATCCCATTGTTAATTGATACTTGTATCGGTTTAATATCATTACTCACACTTAAATATTCAGAATAGCCTTTGCTAGCAATTCTCATGATCAATTATTTTCATTAAGTTGAAGTGGGAATACCCAATGTCTGGCAAACAGTTATAATTTCGAATGTTAAAGTGGTTCATATTTTATTTCATATATTAAGTTCAATCAACAAACATCGCTTGATTTCCTGGAATGATGCAAGGTCATTAATATTTTATAACTCAATTTGAAAACTTTTGCTGTCTCAGGAACTGTAAATATGATATCGCGTAATATGACGCAAGTACGATTCAAAGCAAATTTGTTCTAAGCTATTCTATCAAATTGAGATATTTAAAACAAGTGTTTGATAGTGACATTGTATATATACCGAGGATAGTTTCAACGGTATGATTTTTAATAAAATACAAGGTCATACACTCATTTATAAGGATCACTACGTATACAGCGAACCAACAGTTTGAACAGGTCAGCACATTTTACTTTCAAGTATTACGTCAAAAATTCAATTATAGCTATAGGAACACAAATAGTGGTCAAATATCAACAAATAAATCCAGTTTAAAGATACAAGACAACGGTCAAAACGACAATTACCTAGAGCCACACGCTTATCAACATGTCATACACAAATACATCAATTACCTAGAGACACACGCTTATCAACATGGCATACACAAATACATACACCGCAAACATACAACACATGCATCAAAAAATCTTTCCCGCCTAACGATGGGATAACCAACTTATTATAACAAAAACGTACGATAACCTTTACAGATACCGTTTTCGTGTTCGGGCTACCTAGTTCCTCGCATATGATGTCGATCCTTCACAGAATGTCCTCTTTAATTTATAATCACATAAACACTAGCACTAACTTGGCGATTAGTCTTTGCCATCAAGCTTTTGGATGAAACATAGAGTTTTATTAGTGAAATAACAACAAGGAAGATATCAAATTTATATTTTCACTGCAAACTAGGAGTGAAAATATCTACTTAAAAAACTACTTTAAATCAAGGGTAGTTAGTTCACTTGTTCAAATCAAAACTTTTTTATTTTTGAACAAGTAAATGGTCAAAATATTTAAAAAAAAAAACGGACGTTAACATGAATGTTCATAAAATGTTTACACTACAACACGAGTAAATAATAAACTATAAAAATAATTTCTGAAAACTACTTCTTCACGGACCGGAAATAGAAATGACAGCTGCGTCATTAGCTGTCAAAACTTTACTCGAGGAGTGTGCCGGGAGTAGCGACGTTGAAACATATCTTTTGAAGAAAGGGGTATATGCCAATCGTGAAAGCATGTTTATCTATGCCACTCCTCAAATAAGATACGATCTTACACTAAAATGAACAAACAAATATCCTCTAGATCATCATATACAATATAAAAGCTTTAGATCGAACGAAATCATGGGGTGCTGCTAGATGCTCACACGAAAATAGGGAACAGAAAGGGATCACTGCCACTGGAATGATATCCTCAAGAACCCACGGAAACCCTAACATCGGGAGCATGTGCATGGTAACTGTGCTGCTAAGTTAAGTAACGATTATTTGAAAAGTACCAACTGAAATGGCAACTGTTCGTGGTTATTAGTTGGCGTCTAGAAGGTATTATTGATTTTGTCTAAAATATAGCTTCAACTTAATTAGGGACAAGTTCATCATTTGCAGAAGAATGCTTTCGATATTTTGCACGCTGCACGATAAAATGGACAGTGTGTTTCATAAAAAATCGATACTTTAATTGATATCGAAGTATTAGATTTTTACTGCCCAGAATATTGTTTTTTCGAAAATATTGACTTATTACAACAATATCTCCACGAGTAGATAAAGGTTACAGGGTACTATTACATTTCCCTATATGTTTCTCAACCTCCTACGCAGTAATTTCCCTTGGAAAAACTAATATTACGCTTAATTGTTGTTTTGCAAATGCAATTCGAAAGAATAAATTCCACGATTTTTCTCACGAAATGTAGTCTTTATTATCCCCGATCGAGTTACTTATAACAGTAAAGTGAGTTTCCCCGAATAGATGTTGGTTACACGGTATTAAAACAATTTCTTATATGTTTCTCAACATCCTACGCAATAATCTCCTTTGGCGAGCAGCGAAAAAACATTAAGCTGAATTGGGTGTTATGCAAATGTCATTCGAAAGAATATTTCCAGAATATAATGTAAAGTCTTTTTTTAATTCCCGTTCTATTTACTCATTATAGTAAAGTGTGTTCACAATAAAACAAAACAAATTCACATGTAACACTATTGTCAACAATAATGTATTTTTATCATATGAATACCTTACATGTTATCATTGAAGTAACTAACAACTTTTTTAACAAATTTATTCTTTCATTGCTGGTGTTATGAATATTTTTGCGAAAAACTACAAAAACAAGGTCAGTAGCAAACAGTTAAAAAATTAACCCGGTTTAATGGCAATGAGTAAACGCCATAGACATAGAACTTCAACATAAAAACAAAAAAACACAAACAAGAGACATAGAAGAACATCACAAAACTCTACAAACAGCACAGTGCATACATACTATATATATATATATAAAAAACTAGGTATGTTTATCAAGGATTGTTAGATACCGCCTTGGAACGGTCAATGAAAAGTAAATTGAAACCCAACATTTTAAATGAATAGATTTGCGAAGGCCATTAATCTCTTTCATTGTTTTCGTCACATCAGAGTACACACGGCCTATAGACTCCATGTGAAATATTAAGATGCAGATACGCAGAACGATTAGCAACATCCTGTAATTTGTTTTTAAAACAGTTAACATATTTACTAAAACTCCGTTTTGAATATATTTTGAGGCAATCCAAATTACCAATTAAAATAAAAATCTAATCAGATTTTTCATGAGACACATCCTTGTTCGATTTGCGCATTTTCTATACTATTAATGGATATTGCTAAAACATCTTTATATTTCTGTTACATTCAATATTAATCATAGAAAAGGATATTTCTTTTCAATATTTTACACCAAGTTAAGCTAATGCAATCTCTTCCAAGGCGGTACCTAACCATCCTTGATAAACATACCTGTGTCGTTTGTGGAGTTTTTGCTGTTGTTCCATGTTTCTTGTGAATGTTTTTTATGTCTTTAGAGTTTACCCTGTGCCATTAAACAGGGTTTATGTTTAAACTTTTGGCTACAGAGCTTGTTTCTGTAGATTTTCACATGAGTATTGGCTCTACAGAGATATTTAGCTATATACATTCATTTCAAATGCATATAATGTTTAATGATAACCTAAATTAATCAAACTGAATTCCTGAAGATCTACAATTATTATTGGCATGGTAATGCGCGCAATGTGTCATTACATCGTCCATATTTGTTTCCTGAACAATTGTCCATAATATTGGTCCAACATCAATAAAACTTGGTTAGAATGTTTGTCGTTATACTGTCTAGGTCAAGTCCGATTCCGGGTCGAGTTGGTTACAAGAAACTAGGTTAAATCAATGAATACCCTTCTAGCAATCTGAAAGGCAAAATCTGGGTCCAAAAGTAATTAAATCTAGACCGAAGTTGTCATAATATCAAAGTAAATGTAACCGTGTTAACATTTGTATGCCCCAAATTGCCAATAAACATGGGCAGACTTGTTGATAATCTATGACATGTAGCTCACAGTATATAAGTAGTATAAAATACGAATCATATTAGTAATAAAGGTTGTAAAAAGGAGTATAACGTATTTTCAGACGAACTCAAATTTGCTAAAACCAATAGTTTGTAATTAACACAGTCCGTCTGCCGTGCGTATTCTGATATAACGTTATGTGTTGGCATTGTTATATTGTGCACAGATGATTAACTATTAATTCAAAACAGTGCCTAGTTTCATAAAACGAGTTGTGTTACAATATGTGCCGTACATATTTCAAGGAATATGATACTTCAGGAAATTATTGACAGACAGAAACTAATTTCCTGGTCTCTGGTGTTGCTTAGCATATTAATAATTTACCGAGTCTGTGTGATTCTGGCAAATAAATGCTATGTTTAAACGTTTAATAATTGTCTATGATCAGAACTGTTTGCGTTTACGTGCAATCAAATATTTGTTCCATTTCCATTCGTTGTAAATGAGTTGTTTTATTTTAATTTAGTTCGAAATTTATAGTCGAAACATTACACTAATAACACAAAAGCAATTACGTGTAATGAGATTATCCAATACTAAATAGTATTTCCAATGAAGTTTAATACATGATGATAAGAAATTAATTCTAAATAGCATCTGTAACAATTGATGTATAAAACGGAAACCGCTTCATTTAATTTAGCTTCAGTAAAACCATATTGTAACATTAGTTGTCTGATCAATTAGAATGTATCATTTTCTTCTGCCTTTTTTAAATGAATAAGTCGATGTTATTGTTGGTTAATCGAACACACCCCTTACACTTCTTATCTTTTTATGTGACAATTTAGCCATGATAATTTATTAATTAATAAGATCGACGAAATTTATCTACTATAATTGATTTTTTTTAATAAAACTTACAATATACGCACATCATTAGCATGCCACACGTACCTGCTGCTCTGCGCGTATGACCTCATTTTCAATAAGTTTATATCATATGAGACCCTTAATATGTCTGTTCGTTGTTTGTTAAGAATATAATTACGTTAATTATACAGATGTGTTTATCCAAAACAAAGCTGTCTTGTTAACAAATGCGTTTTGACGAAGTCCGCAAGCTGATAAACATTTTTTCAAACATACACGACAGCTAATACATACAAGCATGTACACAAAAAGATTTATGTTTTTTATGAGAAAGTGCAAATGTTAAAAAATGATTTACATAGTACTTTTTATTCCAGTACATCAAATGAATGACTAGCTTGTTCATGCGTTTCTTCTTTATATTATTCCATTGCCGTCTCGAGTAGTTCTTGTTTTTTTGGTGTTTATCTTAAAACCATGGCATTCGTGTTGCATTGCTGCATACTTAACTGTCTGTTTAGTACAATTAAAGTCATTTGACTTTTATAGCATAACCTTATTTAAGTTAATGTGGCTTGTCACGAAAATCGCTCTCAAATTATTGAGAGCGGCCCGCTATATTTAATACGTGGTAAGTAAAAGGTTTATGGAAACTTAAGCACAGTCAATTTTTCCCTTGAATACATGAGTTGTCGTTCTTACCATAATGATTGTCTCGTTATTAAATAAACGGTGTTACTTTTGACATTAATAATGTAGACACAGTCTATTTTTTACAGAGTTGTCTTTCGTACGTTTGTTTTCGGAACGTTTCTGGGCACGTACTAAAGTGCTGACGAGTTAGCTGACGATATAGAAATAGAGTAGAGTTGCTGACCAATTGCTGACCGACCATAGAGACAAAGAAGGAAAAATAAGTTTTGAAATAAAAGATTTTTTAAGACTTATTTTGTTTAATTTATTTTATATACTCCTTAAAGTGTACGTTAAGACGGATGTTTGTGTATTTTTATTGAAAATGGCAGTTCATTGAAATGAATCGAGTATTTTTTTTGCTGGTTTGATGAAAAGATGAGAAGATATCATGGATTAAATTACTTTTTAGGTGTTTCATTTACAATTGTTTGAACCAATATTTTAATTGTAAATGTAGCTTTAAATGTTAGCCTCACAACTTGTGGAAAACTATCTGCACTACATCAAAGAACGATCAAAAGAATGTTGTTTGCCAATCCATTATTGATCATTTTAAATGAAATAGATTTCTCTTTAATCTGTTGTATTTTCGAAGTTGTTTTGTGGAAAACAAGGCAAACTGTTGCTAATGAAATGTTCATGTGATGTAAAAAATAAAGCATGAATCATTAATGGCGAAATTAACTTGTATAGTCCATTAAGCCCCAAAGGCGTGTTGTCACATTTTGCACAAAGCCCCTCGGGGTGTTGAATTGTTGTATGGTCATTATATTTCATGGTCCAGTGCATAAAGATGCCCAATTACTGCCTCATTAAGAATTTAATGACCAATATCTTAGCTGACCAATGTATGTTTCAGGGAAACTTGATACTGCCGTATTGATAAATTACTGACCAATTCCTCAGATGACCAATGCAACATATATAAAAACTTGACTCTGATGCATTGTAAAGGTAGTGTCAATTTACATAGTGATTTAACTAATATGTTATTGAAACTTATTTTCAATATCAGTAACTAAATGTCCCGAGAATTGTTACTGAATATTTAAATGGGTACTAAAATAAAAAAAAAAAAAGTATTGTTAAAGCTGTGCTTGTGCAAGAACTGTAACTTTGGTTTGCCTTATTTATGTATATTCCCGAGCAAGCAAGAGACATATTGATTTAGTGCTGTCTGTCACAAAACTTTATCCCCTGTAAAACTTATAGTTGTACTGAAACCTGGAAGAAGTGTTTAATATGAACTGTAGTTGTGCATAGACTAATGTTTTACCAAAATACGTCTCTTTTAAGTCCTTCATAGCCTTGACTCGACATCAGCCATCACCAACTTTAAAATATTTACATGGTAGATCTGTTTGTGGGCCCGCTGTGATACTTTGTATCACAGTTTTTCTTGTTGATATCTGTGTCAACCTGTGAATGCCATGATGTGCCAGGAAGATAAATGATAACCATTATAGTTTTAAGTAAAAATACGTCCAAACGGCCAGGGGAAAAAAAGCAATGCTCTGTTACTTCGATAAACGTTCGATCATATTTGTGGAAAATAGAGACATTAATGTATTTAACGTTAAGAAAAATAACCATTTAACATTAAAAGTTATTTACGTCAATTAATCACAATTAATCACAAAATGTAAAAAGTAAATAACAACGATATTACTTGATATAACGTTTCTGATGTAAAAACACAAGGTGTTTTAATCGTCACAAATTGCACAGCATTATTATAAAACTGGACAAATAAGACTGAAAAATATGAAACTAATTTATGTGTTCATAAAACAAAACCGAACGTGATATGTTAATGCGCTTTGAATTTTCAGAACAATATTTACAATCGCTACTATATTTGTGCTATGTTGAGACATTATTATTTTACTTAAAATTGACATCAACGGAAATTTAAATGTCTTTAACATACCAAAAATGTACGTATCTAGTTAAGATGTAATCCAACGTCCGTATGTACTCTGCCATGACGCTCAAAACACACATATATATACGTTATATTTGTATATCATGTCTTAATACTGATAAAATGTGCACAGCTTGAAAAAAACATTTTATATCAGTAATTTTTCATGAATATCATCACAGCTGCAATGTATTATTTAGAGGCGGTGATCACGGTTTGCCTTGTTTTGATATCAGGCACTAAAATGGCAGTTCTCAGTCAGACATTTTGTATTACTCTCGATGATTTAATAAACAAATTTCCTACTTTTCTCTTTTGTTGGTACTTTCATTACGCCTAACAGTTCAGTAGTTGTGTGTTAAATTTGATTCGAGCCAAAATGAATTACGAAAGTCGGCCAAACAAGCAGGTAATCTCCATATCCGCTATATTCCGTTATACATACACATTGGATGTACGCCTATGTTTATACCATCAGTTCAAAAATCGAAAGCAACGTACGTTTGTTCAGAAATGATAACTTACTCATTTTATGAACCAAACATAAACGAAATCATATTTGAACCAAGTACTACTCAAGTGTTTAGTGTATATAACTGTTTAAGATTTGTTTATAAAATTGAATTAAAAGAAACTAAATGAAAAACCATAGCACCGATAATATCATTACACATTTAATGGTTAATCGGCCTATTTAATACCAAGTTAAGTTTCAAAACAATATAACCACTTTTCAAAACTTTCTTTATAATTTATTTAATTAAATTGAATAAACATTAAAATAAATTAAAATTTAAATTTAATTTTAATTTAATGTTTATGCAATAATGAATGGGTCGATTAATTATAATATGCTACGATTATGTGTATGGAAAGATATAATCAGGATATTCCCTGTCTACAAAATTGTCATTCCGTTTTAGGTTTCAACTTAGCCACCGAAACTTGTAAACACCGGCAACATCAGAACAGAACATAACAGCATGTTAACTACCTTATAAATTATTGAAAATTGATTATTTAAGTCGGCAATAATTCGAAATATTTAATCATGCTTTAACATGCTTGTTTTTTTCTTTACACAAAAGATTGAGGAATCGTTTACTAAGATATAAAGGTGTTCCAATAAATAACTGTTTCGTGTGTTTTTACAGATTGATATATACCATTGACATATGTCGTTCTGTTTATCAAGTGCGGCTGTCAAATCTATCTTTTTAATTAAATAACAATCATAACTTTGCATCTTCGAAAAGTACTCATTATTCACGCTTAAGACAGGTGCCCACCTGATCATGCGATAGATAGGCGACCGGGTAGGTGTAACCATCACACTCATAACTAAAACAATATCGAGATTTCAGTTTTTGTCCCCTTATTTCTTTAATACGACGTCCGTCAACTGTAATAAGTGTATATATCTATTTCGTTTTTCCGTCAAAGGAGACATTTTCGTGCCCTGCAACCGCAACAAAATCCTTAATAGAAACAGTCCGCAAAGATTCTATATTGAACTTACAACATGTATAAAAGCTTGGCACATCCTTGTTATTTTGTTAGGCACATCAACGATTGCTTTGGAACAGCCTCTTTCATTAAATGCACTTTTTAATGGTCCCTACGTAAGTGGTGTACAAGTGCCGTTTTTGTTACGCTTGATGTCTCGATATATCTTAAATCGAGTCTCTGAAATATACAGTAGTTTCTTAATACTAACAAATAAATTCAATATACCGGACATACTCTGTTTTATGGAAAATACACATCAATGTGTTAAAGTACCGTTTAATGAAGAAGAGCCCGACATCATTAATATTTTCCATTAGCTTGTTCCTTTTTGGCAATGTATATTGCATTGGTAAATTTATGATTGATACATTTTGCGCAGTTTCAATTACACAATAGGCTTTTGAACGGGCATGATGTGGCTGATTTGTTCTTGCTGCCAAATCAAACATAAATGAAAACGAGTTACACTGAAAGAGTTAGAGTTATAGGACTGACATTCATTTGGAGATCGCTCATTTATAGATAACAACATGAAAATATTAGACGTATGCGTGATTTTGATTCATTTCGTGGTGCTCGTGTACAGTAAGAAGAGTTTTAGAAACCTTATAAGATATAACGGAACAGAGACTATTCAAGGCAGGCTCGTGTATGAAACACAAACGAGCAACGCGCTGCGTTGTGTGGGGTTATGCTATGATCACGGGACGATGGAGAACGAGGTCTGCCAGGCTGCGCGCTACAGCGATACGACACATACCTACCGGCTGCCCCCTTCCCACAACAGTGGTCGACCACTGAATCCCAGTGGAGCATCTTTGTAGACAAGGTAGGAACAAATCATTACTCCTTGCACGAGTTTCCAGACATGAGGCCAGAGTAAAGTGTTCTTTCCCCGAGTGAATATTTGGTGAATTGTACCAAAACTGATTTTAACGTCAATATAAATGCAATTTGAAAGTTCATGGTAAGCAAAATAAATTATTAATCATGTGTTTCCGATACGGCTCTGAAAATTCTATCCTCGGACACGCAGCGCAATTCGTCAGATCGGATCTTTCAATCCGTCATGGTAACACATGAAAGAAACATACAGTCGGCGTTTTTTAAAATTTAACCAGATAAGGAAATATCTGACCATCATAAGTTAGACAACTCGCATTATGCTGTTTCACAATTTTCCAAAATCACTTTCTTTAAACATTTAAGGGATATATTTCATGTTGACATATACGGACAACGTTGCTCGTCATGGCGCCATTTAACAACTGAATTCTCAAATTTAAAAAAAAAGTTTACTACATAAACTTTTCTGAGAAAGAAACTAGAAATATAATGAAAGTACTAAGAATATTGCAAGGTCGGCTAGATGACACTGCAATTTTCATGCTGTCTGGAGAGGCCTTGTATCCATGGTGTTGACAATATATCAGATCTTGTGAAATGTTCCATGTTCCATACTATAGACTAATGACAATAACGTGTACTCATACACGATAATGTCACAATCACACAACACAAATCAACACAAATCAAGTGTGCCACGGAGCGAACACCAATAGACAAAACTCTACAATGAGTTAAATGGTTTGCTTTACAAAACGGTATTGTCCCTCTAAACATGTCTGCCAACTGCATATGTTCATTTTTACCGATTATTGATTTATGCCATGGTTATTATTTTTCACAACAAAGACGCCGACCACGACACCAAGGCTAAGTGCGTTCGGTACTGTATCACGAATATAATTGTAAAATTGTATAATAATATTCAGTTTTAAGGGGAGGCAATTACTGACCTAACAATGTTCTGCAAATAACACACGAGGCTAACAAAAATACCGCGGATCGAACGCTTACTCGTATCTGTTCTTGTTTTTCCATTAAAGGGCATCCGTAAGTATATCTTCGACAACATGTGTACACAATTTCATCAATAAATATAGATAATACGTTTCAAAGTCATAATCAGATTTAGTGTTGGTCTAGGTATATTTCGCGTACGGAAACATTCTACCTGTATTCTCGATATTCGTGGAAGAATAAATTCTTAGTGAAAACGTGTTTCAAATTAAACTCATTGTATATATATTATTTTGTTCATTTTATTACATTTGTATATTTTTTTAACAATGTTACAATCCCGTATACAGCTATTTAGTGCGTAGGTCAGGCGGTTTTTAAAATGTAAATAGCCCTTGACATTAACGTTCACTGCAATAAAGTGGTAAATACCCACTAGGCTATGATAGGTTTAACACAGTATCACACTTAAATGTTTAAATGCCACAGGAACTATGAAATTCGTTCGAATGTAGTGTAGATTGAAAAAATATCACAATGCCTGTCCGATGATTCTGCAAGCTTCCGGCTTATAAGATACTTATAGTTGTTTGATTCGTGGATGGAATTAAATTAATAATATTAAATAAAAGTGTTAAGTGTTACAGATCCGTTGTGTTCATGAGTCTAAAATAAATATAAATTATGAGTATAGCGAAAAGATATTTATAAAACATTGGCACTGCATTGATTATACAGAAATACCTAACATTTTATATTACCATTCCATATCTTTAAAGCGCTTTAGATGTGTTTTATTGAGCAAAGCTTATGATGTTTACTTGCGACACAAATGTTCGCCGTTGTGAAAAAAGCAAGACGTATTTACCAGTTGTTTGACGTCAGCGGTCAATATTACATTTTTGGCGAGGACCGGACCGGCCAAAAATTTGATATTGACCGCAGACGTCATTAATCTGCATTTCTATTAAAATACAGTGGTATACGGACCGATCTACTTTACATATACAAAGAAGAGACACATTTATGTAAGGAATAATATTATACTGTATACAGCTTCTGGTAAAATTATCCCAGTTTTAAATCCATGACACAATGACAAACAATCAACCAGCGTTTCAGCGTATATTTCTTTTCCGCCACTTTAAATTACGTTTAATTTAACAAGGGGACTCATTGAGAGTTGGTTGATTTCGTTAGCCTTGTTTTAAAACCTTTATTGTCATGAGACCAAACGTCTCAACAATTATGTTGAAATAGTATTTAGAAAATGTTTAGATATATTTACATATTTCTAAGAGGGTTAAGCTGCACTGTCACAGAATGACAGTTTTGACTTTTTTTTTCTTCGAATCAGCTGATTGTGGCATAAATGCATTCAATTCAGTTATATAAGATAACTCGTAATAGAAAAGATCTCAATTGTTTGATTTACGGCAGAAAAACTCATTTTTTAAGCGTTAAATAACGCTTTTAGCCTTTAAATTATCAATTTTCGAACATAAATATATACAACTACGATCTGATATTTTGTCAGCAATCTTATATCACTGGATCACCGAGGTACCTTGAAATATTGGACAATATTATTTCACAATTAACCGATAAGGTACTACGATTCGCTCAGTGAAAAAAGGGTAAATATAAATCCATCAATTAGTCCGGGTACCCAATAGCAGTCCGTCTAGAGTAGATATTTTGTTTTTGTAAACACTTATAAGATTTAAATCTTTCGGTGGTGTGAATTGAATGTGTCGAAGCGGCAAGACAATCTTTTCAATTATTCAATTATCAATTATCTATTATCAACCGTACCGATTTTCTGGCGTTTTATATTATCTTTGACATTCTGTAAACATAAGTCATCAAAATTAAATAGAAATTATGAAAAAACTACTAAGAGCATCACTTTCTTCCACGTCATTGCTAAATGTCTTTAATTTAACAGGAACAATCGTGTCCAATCGGTTGGAAAGGGAACGTAAATTCGTGCATTCTAAAGGTTTACGAGCGCATGTCGTGGGGTGAGGCGAACAGCTTCTGCGAGTCAAAAGGAGGGACACTGGCGGTCGTTACTGATGAAGATGAAAACGAGTTTGTTATAAGTTTGTTTGCCGACCCGTTCTGGCTTCGGATCAAGAAGAGGAAAACGAGTGGAAATGTGTCACGGGTGAAGCCTGGAACTTCACCAACTGGTCTCGAGGACAACCCGACGGTAAAGCTGGGGAGAACTATTTATTGAGTTTTCGGAAAAGATGGCATGATTATCTATACACTAACCCATACAAACCGAACTTTCCATGCGAGAAGAAAGCCTATTACTTAATAAACTAATACTTATAATAAGCCAGTTCTTATGAAAACCATTCGTATGCACAATAAATCCGACAAGCAGTTAACATGCAATGATGAATATATTCTTTTATTACAATTCGCAACGAAGGCATCTGATGTACAAATAAGTTTGTCAGTGTATCGAGCCATTGACCATAATGTTAAAAGTAAATGCCTGTTGACCGGCAGTCAACGGCAGTTTGTTTTTTTGTTCTTTTATTTCAATTGAAATATGTCGTGAAATAACCAATTTCCGACGCCATTCTAATAAATCCCCACGTGTCTGTCCTTTCTCGCGGGCAACGGAAACAATGACAACAAGAAAGGTCAATAATATTGCCAATGCATTCAGAATCCTGGGGATACCAATGTCAATGAATATACTGTTTCATATCTGTTTCGTGTTTTCCAAGTGGCAGTATACTTTCATGTTAAACTCGAAAATTAGCTTGACCTATTTATAAATTGCAAAAGTGTGTATTTGAAGATAAGATATATAATATATCACAACATATGAGATAGATAATATAAGATAAGATCATGGGCCATGTATTTTATGACAAGTAAATATAAGTAATGTAGAAAATGATTCAAATCAGTAACGAAGGAAATAGGGTTTTCAGACCAATTTATATTTTGTGATCGATATAATATCATGATCGTTTTTGCCGAAACCACATGTAAATAGTACAGAGTCCAATTGCCATACGCATTCTGATAAAACGTTATATGTTGTAATTGTATTAGTGTGCACAGTTAATTGACAATATTGTTAAGGCAGTGTGTGCTTTCATTGATCAAGTTGCGTTACCATGTGCCATACATATCTCCAGGAATACGATACTACAGCAACTAATTGACAGATAGAAACTAATTTCCTGTATTTCTTAGCGTTTGAATAATTCACAGATTTTATGTGTGATATAATGCAAGTATATGCTATTTTCAAAACGTTTAAAAAAGTAAAAGAATAAAAAATGCATTATTATGTTTAATCCCTGAGACCTTACTGATTAAGGCAAAATATAGCATATGATTTTTATAAAGATAAAAACTGTAAGTGTATAGGACACGGACTGGTGCGAAGGGTTCAACAATTGTTTAGTAATGTCACTCCCCTATTAGTATCAGTGATTAAACATTCGTTTGATCTCACCCAATAAACATTTTGTTTTATTTTCCCTGAATCATATTCAGGCCTCGTGACTATTCAATATAAAAATGGTTCTTCATAACATACCATGGAACATCCTATTACAGCTCTTTATGCTAGGCGTGAGCGTCTTATCAGATATAGCAATTCGTAAAGCAATTAAACGGCACGTATGTTGACAGTAAGGCAACGATTGTTTGTTCGTTATGAATTGGCAAGTGTTGGCTTTTTCAGCGATCAGACAGATTTAATGTGCATTCTATTTTTTTTTATTTTCCCGAACATGAGTGCAAACCATTCACTTATTTTCTCTTACTTCGCTAAAACAGAAACATGACTATTATTGATCACAAATAAAGTTCATCTACAATAAAACAAATCTATAATACAGTCTGCCCAGCTAAATTCGCCAAAGAAATCACTGTATTGCGTTTGAAATTTGGAAATTACTTTTAATGAAATGCCCAGATGCTTTGACATTGAAAAAATAAGTCAATAATTTCCCTCGAAGTGATTTACAAGATCATAACTCAATTAAATACGTGAACAACTGTAAATTGGTTATCGTTCATATTTTGAAAATGATGGAATATATCACGGCCTTTGCTACGCTAGCTTGTACTATTTATTTAATAAAATCCAAAATATGAACAATAACTAATACATTATACGAATAATAAACACTAAATACAATGTCTAATCAAAATTGCACCCCAAGAACTTGAACTAGATAGTATAGAGACAAACATTATGATCAAGCTTCATTGCTGTTGGTCAAACATTGTTAAAAATAGTGTTTACGAAACAAATGTGAACGATAGACAAATGGCACCCGACCATCATCAAAGCTTCTGAACAGTATTACCTATCAATGTGTTATGTCATAGTGTCCAGAATCAAGAGGGTATCATATGCATGGACAACTTATACAATGTATAAGAAGGGATTCGGAATACCAAGAAATGTATTTCAATCGGAGCTTTTAAAATTAATGTAAGTTTCTAAAGTAAGCACACACTTCAAGAACAAGGCAATATAAAGGATGTTACTAATCGTTCTTCTTATCTACAAGTACATACTTTTACATGGAGTCCATCAACCATGTGTACTCTTATATGACGTGAACTGGATGGAACGATGGTCTTCGCAAGTGGATTCAGCAACATCATATAGCCAGCCATAGCAGAATCTATAATTACCTTTTGCGTATAATATGAAAGTGAAATGAGATTCCAATGAAACAAACAGACTCGCATTTCCTCTTTCTTTGTTTTGCATTTTCCATACAACGGTTTCTGAACGTCATAGCTATTCTCTGTCATGTACCGCAAATGATGTTATTTAACATTGAAAAGAGAATCATTGCGTAGGTTCACACGCGGAATATAACTTAGTCGTATTGGGAATCATTATACTCCTAACGACTCTTTTAATTCGCATAAGAGTATAATTAAAACCACGAACTGGTGTTATTTGACGTGCTAATACATGTCAGATTATTCCTTGCCTGGTAATACCGAAAGCAACCTTGGTCACCATGTTTTCTGCAGATACCACGAACGTGCGCCTTGAACGTGTATGTTTGACACACGGCTTCCGGTGGTGGTCCTTTACCTTCTTTACCGGAGACAATGATACCTTTCGGTTCAATTTAACCGAAAGACAACACAATAGCATCAAATTATTTCGTTTAATCGGATTATTGTGCCGTGCGTTTTTATATCTATTAACCAGTAGATTGGAGCTCAAATGGGGAATTAGCTTTTTAAAGTCCAAAACAAAATCATTTTCACGACACCAATTTTTTTCACGATTTTATTATGTTGTTGTTTCCTTAACAAATACTTGATGTAATAGCACAGTATGTGTAGTCCAAAAACTAACACCAAATATATTGTACAACAGCGACAACGCTATTGTTTGCTGGACTGTGGTAAAACCACCTCCGAGCTCAGACAAATTTCAAGAGTCCGTTTTCAATTAAGAACTACCTTTTTTAACAATTAAAAATCTGTAACCTTATATCGTGCGGCCCGGTCATGCCTACCATAAATTAAACCAATAGAAAAACAGAAAATACTTCAAAAAGACTGTCAGCTCAAACTAATTACTTCTGATTTCAAATAGTTCTCAATCAAAACATATGTCAAGGTGCTAAATTAGATACAAAGAAACAATAAAACAGTTAGCTTAAGTCAATATGGCTTCGAATGACACCTCCTTTGTTCGGCAAATAGCAACATCCTAAATCATTGGCGTTTGCTAACCTGTCACAAACACAGTTGCATATTTCAAATAAGAGATGTAAAAACATCTAACAAATCAATAATTTGTAAATAGAGAAACGCTGAAATTATGAAACTGGTTATAAGTTGCAAAGAAGATTTTAACCAAAGTATGACATGAAGTACAGCATAACAGGATCATGCAATAGTGTATGCGATGATAAAATCATCTTGTAACGTAAGTGTATGTGTGGTTATCAATTAATGAGAAAATATGTGTGTATTCTTAAATTGGATTATAGATGATACCATTAAAATATTTTTAATATCTAATTTGTGATGACAAAGTCACTTTAAACCGCCTGTATTACATTAGTTACAAGCCTTTGGACATATTTCCAAACATTCATTTAAACGAACGAGAAAGCAGACGTTTTGTAACAAATGTCAAAAATATATAAAATTATATATTATTGAGTTATACCATGTAATATTTAATTTACAAATGTCATACTCAAACATAAATATTTAAGGTTTAAGCAATGTCAACTGGTCAAATTTCAACCAGATACTGTATCTACATAATTTAATAAATAATAACAATTTAATTTGTTCACCCCTCCATAATTTCCTCTATCTTTTTCATGTTATATCCCCAATGCCTCTTCTGTTTAAGGTCTTTGTGCTGTATTAGGCTTTTTCTTATTTTCAATTTCACATTTTCTTAGGCTTGACTGGCTAGCTTTATTACAAACTTCTATATTCTGCTGCTTGTGCCAAAACATCCATGTTTGAAAGTCCTGAAATGAGTAAAGAAATATTTAATGATAAACAACAGGTCACGGGTTCGTTTCCCGGCCAGGGAGCGTTCTCAGAACTGGGAGGTATGACCCAGGAGGTCGACTGCCGAGTGTTCCGGCAGACGTGTGTTCGATCCCCATACCGGGCGAACGTTTTAGTCCCAAGTTAACTTGTCGACAGCGTAAACTGTGGGATGGCTTTTGTCGGCCTGAAAGGTTAATGGGGGAAGGGTATAGTGTGTGTTGGTAAGCAACAGCCACCTGTTTAACTCAGTTGGTCAGAGCACAATCTAGTGATCCGGCGGCTGTAGGGTCGTTCCCCACACTTATTGTACTTTTCCTCACAACTTTACATTAGATACTATACTGTACAAGGTATACTAAATTGATGACTTTTGCTCATATTTGATAATGTACAATTATAGTTACAGACGGCAAGAGCCCGTTAGCATGAAAATACATTTTCTATGGGCATTATTCATTTTCTCAATAATTTTTGAATCACTCAATACACATGCTGGTATATAGTAAGACTATCAATTTGATAATTTAGAATTACAGAAATTGCACCTTAAATGTACCTTGCAAAACTGGCCATGTTTACAATAGGCATACACTTCAAGGAAATTTGTATTTTTGAGCTATGTGTCTTAATTATTCCAGAAAAAAAACTCTAACACATCCACAAATGTAAATTATTCTCGACCCGACTATTACGGTCATGCACATGTAATACCTCTAGCTACGCGTGTTTTATAACTGATCATTGTGAGAAATGTCCAAAGAATCTAAGATATAAATAAAACTCTCAAAAGGCAAGCAATATTGGGGCGTGTTATGGAATATTGATACATAGGGGATATTATGATGGAACGCTTTTCTGGTGACCTGTATCACGTCGAGTTCGGTTTGTTAAACACGTGTCCGTCGAGACCGTAATATTCCACTTATTTTATACCTGCTTATTTAACTATTACTTTTTTCGGTCTCAGTTTGATTTGAATTAACCACCATCTGTCAAATGCACGTATGAAGTCGAATGTGCTACGTTGTTTTGTGTAATGAGATTAAGGGAGGCTACTACAACGAAATGAAGTCAGAAGTTGTATTATTCACTTTAATGAGCAGACTTAGAACAAAATATTTCATGTTTTAGCAAAATTAAGAAACTGCTAATACGAAAATAGTTATTAAATGTCAAAGCACAAAAAAATACAAAAACGCTACTTATTTTACGAGTATACACTAATCGTCATTTTCTGTAGAATTAACGCGGCCATTTTTAACAAAGTAATTATTCGTGGATTTTTTTGACGATCATAATATGCAGAATTGAGGGAAGTTCGTGAGTCAATCGCTATTTCTATCGATGACGCGAATTCGCCTTCTTCTTTGTATTGGCGAGCTGCTCATATTTATGATAATGAACATGGATAATGCAACAATTTATGACTTCGAAATGGCAAACAACTAGTTCACTGAAGTACATGTAGCTGTCTAGATGGCTTGGAAGTGTTCTCTGCTTCGTGTTTATCCTCATGGTTCTTTGAAGAACATGAGAACCATGTTCCTGAATATTTACTTGCCTCTGGAGCGTGAGTAAAGTTAGATAATTTTATGTTTTTGAAATTGACAGGTTTTACCAGGTTTTCAGAAAACGACAGTATCATGATACGGATTATTCAATACGGCGTGCTGTATTTATTTTCATTGTTGGATATGGAAAAGTAAATCGATAGGCATATAATTATAATTAGTATTCCGGATTTCAATCCTGAAAAAAGTGATATTCCGGAGTCCAGAATGTATTGGTGACACCCTCAGCAAGTGTTTAAACTACTATGATGAAACCGATTGTTCATTAACTCATAAAATATTATAATTTGTGTCTGAAACGCACTTCAATACATTTGTTTTCCGTGCAAAACGTGCTTTATACAAAACATCAAAGCCGAACTAATGTGTCTGATGCTAATTTCAGCAGATAAATGAAGTGTTAATTCTAATGTTATCGTCACTCCTCATACAATATCAGTGATTAAAAATTTGGCATCAGGCAAAGTCATGCATATTTATTGTTATGGCTGTCTGGGCTTGAACATAATTTCCGTTATTTAACGCATTAGCAAGTTCAAACATAGATTTTCTGTTTACAAAGGTTGTTGATTTCTGCAATTTTACAGCGAAAGGTTGGAATGAAAAGCGAAAATGCTTCTCGCGGCTAGTCGCTAATGCTTCAATGTTGAAGTGCGCTTATTTTTAGATTTTCGCCTCGCCACTAGTTGCACTTTCGCCACCATTTGACACTTTGTCGCAGTGATTCTCTGCCACAAGGTGTTATTCACTTTATAGCATTTCATACACAAAATGAAGGAAATCAGCCACAATAGCTCAAAGTTATAAACACATCATGACCTTGCATTATTCATGCAATACGGAAGATGCGTGGATGAGAGAAAATTGAAACAGGTTTTTAATTACATGTGTAATTAATTAAATGATTTAGTTTTACTGATACAATCGAATTCCCCTTTCCGAAATACCAACAATACTACATGAGGATTGTGAGTGTTAAATGGTTAGAAATTAAAATAAAATGTTTATTTTTTATGCAGAATTACATCTCGTCATTCCAGACCATGACCGGTTAGAATCACTGCCAAATACAGTTTACTGTCACATGAAACTACTCAGACCTGTCTCTTACCAGCACTTAAAATTCAATCTACATTTTCAGCCAGTGAAATTGCAGATTATTTAGCACAAGGCTTAATCATTAAAAAAAATTAATTTTCGCGGAGGTGTAGAGGACAAACACTGTTTTTCACTGTTGCTTTCTTTATTTATACAGTTTTTACTATTTTAATTCCAATCACAAATTCACGGTTAATATCCTCAATACTGAACAGTAAGTAAACAAATTATTCCCAGATGTTAACACTTTCTAAATATTATAATCCAGCAATTTGTCACATATCCTATTAACAATTGCTAGTCCGATGTTATACATTTAAACTCCTTTTCTTAAACCACGCTCACTCTAATCTAACCAATCGGCATTCGCTGTTTCATTGCTCCATTTCTCATATACACGTTGTACCATCAGACGTATATATACAACTCCTAAAACACGACTTCCTCGAGGCAAAATGGATCGCATTTGATGAATAGTTAAGCATGAAACTGTATTCATAGACCAAGAAAAATAATCTGCAATTTATCAGGGACCTATTTTTTTTCATGGTCTAATAATGATCATTGAATATACTCGTACTTTAAAAGCAAACTGGAAGCACTATTTCATACTGGAACAAAAACTAAAATGAGATATAAAGAAGCGAAGTCAGTGGAACCAGAGTAGCTAAACATTATTTCAGTCGGTCTTTCCACTATTTAAGTATAAAAGATTCAATGCTATATACTTTTACCATGATTTACATTGTAGTTCGTACAAGTCACATTCCTCAATTGTATTGATATATTTATATGATGATAATGAAAACTTTGGACAGCTTTCAAGTTTTATGGTTTGACCGTTCATCAGTAGGTATCTGTTTCATACAGAAAGTCCAAGGATGGTGTTCTCATCCCCGAATGTGGTGTATCGTCCGATGTATAAATATCAAGTCAACTTTATCACCAAAAAATCCCCCTCCCACTGCACAAACCACTGTGCCATATTTAAGAAGAACACTGACTTGTGCATGATGTTGTTCTCATTTTAGATATTTTTGACTTATCTCTTTTAGCAGACACTAGCGTTGGTAACTAGTTAAATGGCGATAATTATACATCAAAACAGCAGTTAATAATACTGAATTTTTTTTTACATATTTCCCCACAAGTTACAAATCAAACTTAAAGTGCATTTATTTGTAAGGCCATACCATGAACAAACATGAACCCTTTTTGATGTGGAAAAAAACAGGTACATTTTATGTCGATCTCAATATCAATTATATTTATGCCGAAAATAATATTCAATTTTTTCAAGGAATTCCGATATGGCGATCCCAGTTCTGGCAAATATGTTAAAATCCTTGCCTTGCAATGTGTACGGTAAACATTAATTCTCTAACCATAGAAAATTGAGTTATTGAGCCAAACCCAAATACGCATTGTCTGCGGTATACAAAGTTAAATGGTATTTGGATTTTATGAGTCTTTATATTGAAGAACCATACCTCCTCGCTTTAGTTCACGTTGTCTAAGTCGGATACACACCTCGTTGTCTATCCTATACATTAAACTCTTAGGTTCTTAAACGCCTAACAAAGGCCTTTTATACAATTATTTTACCGCCAAAAAACATAAAGTGCTCGAGTATTGTGGGTAGCACGAATTCACGTGTTATTCGTACGACACCGCCTGAGAAATGACACCGTTGATAGCACCGGTAGACTCATGGTGATTAGGTACAAGTCAACGATGCAAATGAAATGTGATCAACGGTACAGATGAAATGTTATACTTTAATGATTCAACTGTAATATTGTAACAACTGAGGACAATACAAATTAAATTTTAAACAAAGATAACCTGATAACCATATAACATGTGTACAACATGAGAAATAATCTCATAAATATTGTATAATTAACTAACTCATATTAAAGTAACAATCTGGTATTTTCGCGATGTTCGCGACAACCATGTTTAAGCAATGTGAACGCCAACATTAGGTAAACTTATAATAAACGGTAGCCCTTGAAATCTCACATGGACCCTTGACTGATGTGTACGCTCTTGAATACTATATTCCTAGGGACACAACACTGGTAGGGCAAGAAAACGGACGAAACACAGAAAACAAATCCAAATGGTGATTTGTGAATTGTCTTTTTAAAGAATATATGTATGGTGTTTTGTGTTGTCCTGTAAGGTTAATGTCTCTCATAGAAAGAACTGATATGCAAAATGCGAATGTCTGGTCCTGAATAGATCATGTTTGTTGTACCATCTTCTCTAAATATCTGGACGTTTTGAGAACTTACGCTAGTGTGCTTGCTCCAGTAATTTCATTTGGTACAATGCCTATCTGAATAATGAAAGTGATTGCTTGCATTTAAATTGAATTTTAAAGGCATGAAACTCTCGTACTTATTGTTGTATAGGTTGTGCAGTGAACGTTGAATATGAGTTAAACTTTGCATTGTCAGGACTTTTCTTTTGGATAAATGTTACAAAGTTTACCTTACCTTTCGCAGTCCAGTTTTCTGATAATTGCGAGGATGTCGATATATGCAATGTTTTACCAGAACATGAAAATGTTTTATCTTATAATATGAATGGATCAACCCGTAGCCGTTGTATACTCACACAAATAATGCTTTTACAAATGCTTCTAAGAATGGGAGACCTAAACGTTTAACCCCTGAAAACGCGAGAAAAGAAGGAAATTAGCCAAATGGAGGGATGAAAGTGCAAACATGCGCGAACTTGATTTTATAACAATGAAAGTTATAGCAGTTAAATGAAGTGTTTAAACACTTGTTCATGCAATTTAATTAAAATAGCTGTTTTTATGGAAATATTCAGACCTTTTTAGATATATATGCGCGTGCTTCTGGAAATTGAATATCTGAAACGAAAGTAACACTCAGAAGTGATTTAATAATTATATTAACTATTGTCTGTTAAACTTATTTGACACATTTTACATCATTTTTGCAATTTACACTTTCCTTGTTACTTCATACAAGTTGTATTTGAAAGGGTTTTGTTCGCTGATAAACACTAGATATAAACTAGTTAAAAACATGATTTTTTTATTATTATTATCTAATTCATTCTTGATTCCAACTTACAACAACCCCAATATATATTTTGTTGGCCTTCTTTTTAAAACAAATAGGAATATTGTTTTAAATCATTTTGGTTAAACAATTTATTTTTTCCTATCCACATCATGAACTATTTTATAATAATTTTATAAAAATTTTATTCTTGCCAAATGAACAATATTCCTTTAATTTGGAGGAAAATGCTTCTTTACTTGCTTCTTTAAATGCATTTGATTCGGATTGTTCCTATCAATAATGAACGGTTATATTGCCCTATAATTAAATTTAAAAGTAATTAATCGACCGTTTATTTGAGTCTCAGATATAAGTCGTTGTGACGGAGTTGTTGACCAGCGCATGTCCAAATCCTGCGTTTGAGTTACATTTTGCACAGTTGCAAATCTTATCTTAGAATGTGTTGCATAATTCAAGGTACCTGTCATAGTGAATTCCTGTGAAAAATGTGTTGACTGATACAACGTTCTCTCCAGGGAGCTCGTCGAGAACATGGTTCCCTTGATTTCATTTAGCTGTCGTCTTTCGTTTGACTCCTAAATACACAAGGAACGCCTTCACAAGCGGACCTTAGACAGTCATTAAAATCTGATTTTCCCACCGGTCTACTTTAAGTTTTACTTTGCATGTCTTTTTGGCTGCTTGCCTGCAACACTTAAGAAACTCCTTCAACAAAAGGATCATTCATAATATTCTGTTTTTAATACCGTGTTTCCTCTTATCCGGCATTGAAATGATAACACATGGCAACATTAATGCAATATTTTCAGATTAGCATAATTAATTGTATATCAACAACGTGTCGCTTAATAAATTAAATAAGGATAATGTGTTTGGATGGCCACTGGTTGTAAAAATGCTTAGGGGCAATGCTAATGTGCAAAACATAACCAAACTCCATTTTTAGAAAAGGTTAAAGCAGACTATTCTTGACAATATCCCATGAATAAAATATAATATACTGGACACTTGTAGGCGTGTAAGTATGCATGTTTAACTTCTATGGCAGAGGTATATATAAAAAAGTAGTTTTTTAAATAATTTTTATCATTTGAGATGAGGGTACAAGGAAATGCAGTGCAGAAGGCTGCATACTCATTGTTTATATGGCATTGTTACCAATTGGTAAATTGTTGCACCAAAACGGGTTCTCCTACTTTGTACAACATTACGTCTTAAATCCGAAGTATAACGTATTTTCAGACGAGCTCAAGTTTGCTAAAACCACAAGTTTGTAATACACACAATCTGCCGTTCGTTTTCTGATATGACGTTATGCGTAGGCAATGAGTAATTTTGTACAGTTGATTAGCTATTTATTTAAAACAGTGCCTGGATTAACATAACTAGTTGCGATACAATATGTACTCCGTACACATTTTAAGGAACATGATACTTCAGCAGATAATTGACAGACAGAAACTAATTTCCTGGCCTCTTGTGTTGCTAAGCATATTAATCATTAACCGACTCTGTGTAATTCGGGCAAATAAATGCTATTGTTAAACGTTTTATAATTGTCGTCTATGATCAGAGCTGTTTAAGTTTACGTGCAATCATATGTTTGTTCCGTTTTCCATTCCTTATAAAGTTTGCGATGTTCACACATCGCGTATTAGCCTTACGATGTGCACAATTTATAGAGTATTATAAATTAACATCTTCTGACTATGAAATTGAGTCCGGGCCCTGTTTCACATAAGTTCATAAGGCTTTTAATCGTAATTTTCTAGACGCATTTTCGTTTTTGGCATAGACTACTTTTTAATAAATAAATCGTCTTGATATATATCTCATATATTCTGCCCGTTACCTTCTGGGGTTACCTGAGGATTTTTTATTAACTGTTGTATAGATTATTACATCAGTAAGTATTATACACATTATAATGTTGAACAAGTTACATGCTATTAATATACATGTATATATATTACAAAAACCTATACAGGTTATGTTAACAATATTTAACGCTAATGAGGAGAGTTTCAAGACCGGTACCGATCTCCTAGCGTTCTTAAGAAGCGTAAAGTTTACGACCAATATATCTGATTGAAAAAGGACCCAGTGGCGTTTACTTCTGTTCCACGGACATCCTTGGTTCATTGTACAATTTTGAGTGAGGATGGCATATCGGAAAATGTGTCCGCTTCTCACTTAAGAGATTGTGGGTTCGATCCCCACTAGGGGTACTTTCTCATGACCTCTCAAAATGGACACCATGCACTGCTTTCTAGCATAAAACGGGTTATTAAAGTATAATACTATTGGAATAGCAAACATAACATGTAGCAATGTTTGGTTTGTAAGCCCGTGGAAATCTTTAATACGAGTTTGATGTTCATAAAATCCATCGGAATGCAAACACTTTATGTTAGAGAGTGATATGCAAAGACTTTCAGCCCCAAGCATTTATCGATCGCTTGCCATAATGTTTGATGTTTTTATATGAGTCTTAATTATTCCAGAAAACGCTATTGCCGCATCTTCAAATGTGAATTGTCCTCGAACTTACACTAACGGGCACGCTACACGCGTTTTATAACTGATTGTTGTAATAAATGACCACAGAAGCTATGATATGAATACAATATACAAAAGTCAAGCAGTATTCGGATCTGTTTTGGAAAAGCTATAGTAAATAGTATTCCTGGTTCCAGTCCTAAAATAAGTTGTATTCCGGATTGCAGCCTGTGTGGATGACATCCACGCCATTGTTAATAATACTTCTGGGAATCAATGATGCATATCGACTGAGCATTTAACGCATAAAAATGTGTTTTGTATTTTAACTCACTCTCTGAAACGCACCGCAATGCATTTTTTCCTCGTAAAGCATGCTTTGTACAAAACATCAAAGCTGAACTAATGGGTCTTCTGCTACCTCCGCATGAATTTTAATGTATTTGTAACGACACTCCTCTTGCAATATCCATGATTTAACATGTGTGATCACATTATACATTTGAATCTTTAATATTAACACCTGTGAGTGTCTGATCTTGCACCCTATTTCTGTCATTTTACATTAAACAATATAAAAAAAAACATTAAGCTTCTGCCTCATATGGTGGCTGATTTCTGCCATTTTGAATGTTGCGGCAAAATGCAAAACTGTAATACCAACGCATGGTAAAAATGCGACAATGCAAACAATCGCCGAATGGCGAGGTGAAAATGCATTTATTGGTGCAGTGATATTATGGCGTTTTATACAATCTTTGATCTAGAGTAAGAAAATCATAAAGTGATGTCTACACGTAGGCATACACCCAAAAACATAAATAATTCTACAGCATGAATGAATTGGGCATACACATAACCTTTTGAATATATACATAACATATGTCTAACCTATAAGGTATCCACTAACTTTAATATAGCTAATGAAAGCCTATGGCCAGCGTATGGTCAGCGCTCTCGACCTATGCCAAACGTATGAGTAACTTTTGACAAACCCATGAGCAGCGCGCTCGGTGTGTTGCCAACGATCACGTGACGTTCTGTACAAAGACGGTGCAGATCACTACCATGCTGCATTCATACAGTAGTTAGCGAGCTATCAGCATCAACGTGGCACCCAAGAAAACGAAGAAGATAGCAACAAAGAAGTTTGCAAGGAGCCGAGGTATAGCCACGAAGAACACATCTACACCATCATTCTAACCATCATTCCAACCATCATCGCACAAACCCGCCGATTCACTTGCTGATGATTTCTCTGCTGTGCTCCAAACCGGTCGCAAAAACGCTGGCAAAACGTCGATAATAAGCTGATTGTTCGGTAAAAACACGTTTAATAAGAAACTCAATTGTCAGACATACGTCTAATACATCTGAATACGTCATTATGCTTTGCAAATGCGTTAGATAATGGTCAGATATAGGTTTGAAGTACATTTTTTTTAAGTTAATAAACATTAGCTGTACGGTACGTCTTAACGACTAACGTAACTCAACGTATGAGTAACGTACGGCTTATTTAATGTATGTCCAGCGATTTTCTAACATATGCATACTCTATGAAGAGGACGTCGGCATATTAGTGTTAATGTGAGTGTTGCTTTAGTATATTATATTTTTTTGATGGGGAAAGGGACATTAACTATACAAAAACAATAAAATATGAGTTACGGGAGTAATTTAACTGTCCATTATATAATAGCGGATAACATTTCTAGGTGTGCACCTACATAATTTTTAATTGTACTTTCGTATAAATGAGTGAGCCGTCATCATGTGAAGGTCTTTCAATAGTTTGCCTAAACTTGTTACATGGGGTTGGAGCGGGAGGGGTATTTTGTCCCTGCGAAAAAAATATATAACATTATTTGAAGAAACATTTTAAAACCCCATGAATTCTAATATGAGGTGAAATAACAATAAACTGTTACTTGTTAAACCTTGCAAGTTCATCCCTTAGCCTCCGTTTTTATTCTGATACCGGGATTTAATTCTGATTCCGAGATTTAATTCTGATTCCGAGATTTAATTCCGATTCCGAGATTTAAGCAGTGGCCAATTCAGGGATCGACTGTTAGGGCAAGACAAACGGAAAATTAGACAAAAAATATTTATTTTTTTGCGATTTGATTTGTTTTATTTAAACAAAACGTTTCTATCCAATTTGTTGTGTGTTGCAATGTGGGTTTTATTTCTCTCAATGAAAAAATCGGATATGTATAATGTGAATAATTGATCCTGAATATATTTTGTTTGTTGTACAACATTCTCTAAATATCAGAACATTTATTGTTCGAAGGATTTACTATTACAAGTCTTGCTCTAGTAATTGCAGATCGTATAGACTGTCCATCAGAATATTAAAAGCTTAAGGTTACATTTCAATAATATTTTTCAAGGAATAGCAACCTCGTGTACATAATATTAGTCTTAAATTTATTGTCCATTTTGACTAATGAAGGACGCAGTATGTAAATTTTGACAGTGTGTCGAGTGTCAGAATAATTTGCTTATCAAGCCTTTAAAATGTACGTGGTAAAAATCGATAATTTATAGGTCGATGCAATCCTCTAGACATTTGAAGCATGAATTATATATCACGTATAATTTTTATCTACAATAAAACAAGATTGTGCATACGTTATGTACGGTAAATTGTGCCTCATCGGCCCACAGCACAGCATAATATCATTCTCAAAATTGCTGTTCATTTTATGATCAACTTAGTATCGAATTAATTTTTGTTAAATGGGATTGAACAATATAATTAATTTTGTCGAAAAGTTATTGGTAAATCATAATGTTTAAACAACAACAAACGAAATACCATATTTTAATGCATTTGGGGCAAAAGCGAGGACTTAATAACATTAACCAGATCGCATTTACTTTGACATTGTGCCAAACTTGACCCCAGATTTTATTGAGACAAATATTCTCACCATTTCTTATTAATTTTGGACCTAGATTTTAGCCTTAGATTGTAAGAAAGGTTTTTATTGGTTTGATCTAGTTGTTTGTAACCCACTCGATCCAGAATCGGATTTGCCCTAAACAGTATACAGACAAATATTCTGACCAAGTTTCATTGCTGTTAGACCAACAATATTGACACTAATTATTAGTAGAACTTTAGGGAATTAGTTTGATTAAGTAAGGTCATCACTAAACATGATTCGAATTTAAAATGAATGTAAATATCCAACTATCGATGTAGAGCTATTATTACAGTGTGTGCATTAGATGAACCTAATGTAAAATATAGAAGAAAATATCCATTTCTAAGATTAATCTTGAATGGAACGGAAAGATTAAGCTGCTAATGGATCAATAGTGGAGAAAAGCGAGCTTCGAACAAGGATATATTTTATGTACAATGCAGTTTGTTGATATTTTAATTAGGAATCTGGATTTCAAACGGGGTTTAAAGAAAATCAGTAAACACCTTTTAAAACCAAAGCAATTGATAGGATATTACTAATCGTTCTGCTTATCTGCATCTAAATAGTTCATATGGAGTCGTGTGTACTCTTAAATGACGGAAACAATAATAGAGAACAATGGTCTTCGCAAGTCGCGTTTTATAAAGCCAACCTTGGCAGAATCTATAACTACCTCTTGCGTGTAATAAGATAATAAAAAGAGCATTTTATTCCCATGAAAAAACTCACGCATGTCCTCCTGTGTCGTTTAACATTTTTTCCGTAAATCAATTGATGTATTTCATAGATAGTCTGTGTCATGACTCGCAAATGTTGTTATTTTACCGTTTTGTGCGATTTCTGGTATTGGGATTTATTCTACTCTTAACGTCTGTAGCAATTTGCGTATTCCAAACTAATTGAAGAGTTGCAATTCGTTGCATGGCGGTAGCAGAAGTAATTGAGTCAAGGGCTTCCGTGTGTTCTTGAGCTTCACGTTCCAAGGGCAGTGATCCCTTTCGGTTGCCTTTATTCGTGCGAGTATCCCACAGCATCCCTTGAGTTTGTTTGACCTAAAGCTGTCATATTATTAGTGAAGATAAAGAGTATATTCATTTTAGTGTAAGATCGTATTATATTTGACAAGTGTCATGGATAAACATATTTCCAATTGTTGTACATGTCTCCTCTTTGGAAATGAGTGTTTTCAACGCTACTACCCGTGGGACGCCCTTCAAGCTGAGTTTTGACAGCTAATGACGTATTTGTCATTTTGATTTTCCAGCACATGGAGAAATAATTCTCGAAAAGTATTTTGATAGTTTATTATTTACTGGTGTTGTTGCGCAAACATTTTGTGAACTGATGGACTTTTACAAATGTATCTATGTTCCAAATAGAAACAGTTAATGCACGAAAGTATTTTTTAATCTAACAGAGCATTTGAATAAATTTTCAAAATAACACTGGCAGCCATGTACTGAATGAAAATTTGGAAATGTCGAATGTGAAAATAAATTGAATTTGAATAAACATTTGATTTAAAACAGTTTATTTTATGAAACAAGTGGATTCAGGCACCACTCATTGTAAGAGATCAGTCTCACGTTTGAAAACGGGTTGTTCTCCAGGTAAAGAGTGAAGACCAGGATTGGTTGTTGACATTGTTTATGTGGGTGGGGTAAATAACAGTTAATTGTTGTGTGAATTTTCTCTGAGGTTCGTTCTACAAAGTCATACAGATTAAACATATATTTGAAAGATGATTTAAAATTGAATTTATGCTTGGAAAGTTGTTTTTGTCTGTTATTTGTTATGTACGAAAATAAATGTTTCAACACTCAGGTTTAATTTCAAGAAAACGTTTAAAAATAGGATAACCATTGTTCTAGTAAATGGTAAGTTTTGTTTATTTTCCAAAACATCTTTATTTAACATATGAAACCTTTTTAAATATAAATATGTATGGTTCTATGCTTCATCAAATAGCTTGAAAGAAATAAGTGATTGAGTGTTATTGATTATAAATTTACGAGGAAATATTGTGATGTATCGGCGCAAGGAACTAGGTGGCGCTTACACAAAAACTGTATGTGTAAAGGTAATCGTACTTTTCTGTTAGTTACGATTAGGTGGTTATCCTATCGTTAGGCGGGAAAGCTTTTTTATGCATTTGTGGTGTTTTTGCGTTTCATGTATTTGTGTATGCCATGCTGATAAGTTATTGTCGTTTTGACCATTGCCATATCCCTCTATAGAGGGTTTATTTGTTGAATGTTTGACAACTTACCTTGTTCCTATAGCTTTCATTGTATCTTTAAGGTAAAACTTAAAATTAAAATGTGCTGATTTGTTTAATCTGTTGGTTTGCTCTATACATAGTGACGTATACGTGAGTTCATTGCCGCGCTTTAACCTTGTATTTTATGAAACATAAATGAGTTCATTGCCGCGCTTGAACCTTGCATTTTTTTAAATATAATACCAATGAAACCATCCTCGTTATTATTACAACGTCACTATGGACCATTTGTTTTCAAATATATCAATTTGATATTATCTCTTATGACAAGCTTGCTTTGAAACGTACTTGCCTCATATTACGTGAGATCTGATTTACGGTTGCTGAGAAAACATTAGTTTCAATATTAGGTTATAAAATATTAATGGCCTTGCATCATTACAGGAAATCAAGAGATGTTTGTTGATTGAACTACATGTAAAACGAAACGGATTATGAACCACTGTAACATTTTATGTCTTTACTGTTTGCAGGACATTAACTTATTCCCACTTCAACTTAATGACAAAAATCCATCAAGATAATTGCTAGGGTATTCTTAGTCTTTTAAATTGAGGAATGATATTGTGGATTGTTAGTCTTTTTGCATTGTTCCCTTGTTTGGTGTTTGTTTGGCCTTGATAACAGTTCATTTCGATCAGGATTTGGGTTTTATTGTAGGCTACTAGGCATGACCCTGTCTTGAAGAATTGTTTCTCTTGTTTTGTGTTTGTTTGGCATTATTCTTGCGCCTTGAAACAGGAGCTTGGTTAAAGTTTTGCTTATTCACTTGGCTCTGTAACTTTCATTGTTCATGATATGTGGTTCGTGAACAAGACCGTACATAACCACATGCTTATTTAGCATGGATGATTCTGATAAAAAAAATCGGGTTAGACAAAACAAATTACAGAGTAATTCAACTATGAAAACTACAGGGAATAGCCAAGCTGTCAAAAGCGACAATGAATTACAGAACCAATAGCATAAAAACTACAAACACAAATACAAACACCACAGACAGACCACACACTCATCAAAATATTTTTACCGAAAAATGGGATAACCGCCATGGAACGTGAACGTGAACGTTAGTGAGACACGAACACATGAACACGGGTATACTATTTTAACATTTTCTTTCTTATAGGAAATAGTATTAACTGTTCCAGTTTTTAACGGCATGTCATCTGTTTAAAAATATACAAGTATGTAAAACGCAAATTGTTTTTTTTTGTCTTTGCCTTGCCTGTTTGACAATATTGTACACATTGCTTTGAAAGGATTACGCTACCTTGGCTTGATCCTGAAATTACATTTGGATTAGTTTATACTTCTTGCTTCATTGTATATCCATTGAGTCTAGCCCTGATAAGGGTGATATGGGTATTCTATTTGCTTCATTGTCTTCGCGCTGATTTTGGCTCTAATAATGTTTATAAATTATGATTCTTTGTCTTTTTAATGATTCTTTCTCTGATCAGGCTTACATGACTTTATTTTACGATTCATTGTCCTCACACTGATTCTGGCTCAAATTATGCTTATATGATTATAAATTATGTTTTGTTGTATTTGTATTGATATGTTCTCTAATAAGGCTTACACATTTATATTTTATGCTTCATTGTCTTCACAATGACTCTGGCTTTGATAAGGCTCATTTAAGTTTAATTCATGCTTCATTGTTCCATATTGATTCTGGCTTTGATGAAGCTAACATGTTTATACTTGATGGCTTTGCTCAATTCTCTGTTTCATTGGCCATCCCACTGCTTTAGCCCAAAACTATTTCAATACACATATATGAATATGTTATCTGCTTCTGTTTTAAAGTGACTTGGTGTGTCTTGCTAAGTGTATGTTATTGTCACTTAGAACTGATTGCCTCTAAACAGGCATTTGGCTACAGGGCTTGTTCCGTAGGTTGTCATGGTATTATTACATTGTACCTGAACGTCATGTAGTGCATACAAACTTAATTTAAAAAAAAACCCACACCATCAGGTAATCAGCATTCAGAACACACCGTGCCATCACTTCACTCGTGTAGCGTAGCGGAAACCGCCAACTAGAACCCAGTTAGAACTCAACACATTCTCCAAGTTCATACTTTTTAAATACTTGAGCATATTTACATAGTGGAGCATACCAGCCTGCCTCCTAAACTACAAATTCTTAGTTTAAGTGTATGTCCAAAACTTTACTCTAGTTCATCTTAGTCCATCTCCACTCGACTACTAACAAAGAGAAATGTTCCAAATATATCACAAAATTGTTGGACCTGACAACGAAACGACCAAAGCCCACACAAACATGTAATAAACATGACAATTGGTACATTTGTACACAATCAGCTGTCAATCACATACGCATACGTGAACAATTACATTTCAATCATATATGTTGCAGTGCATCTTTCAAATTAGATTTGACCGTATGTATGATTCCTTTTTTGGAATAATGTTAAAAATATGTTACTTATCGTAGTCGAAATAAATCTTACCTTGACCAATTATGCTCACATCCTCCATGTTTTCTCTTGGTACGTATACATGGTTCAACGTACTCCACTCATCTATTTTATCTTCTTGCCACTCGCATGAGATTAACATTTTCGTTTGAAATAAACTCATACATCTGAGGGTCGAGGGTTCGAGTCCCTCGTTGGGCGCTTTATCTTTTGGGGTCGTTTTAAGAAGATTGCAGGTTCAAGTCCTGCCGGGGTCGGAATAAAAAAAGGTTGAATGAAATATGGGGGGATTTCAGCCTCAAACACCGGTAACACCATTTGATTTTGAAATTTCGTGAACTATTCGTGACACAATTTACGTTACGTGATAATAATTATAATTTGTTATCTAATTGTTCCCGGCTAGCTCAGTCGGTAGAGCATCAGACTATTACGTTTGAGCTTAACTCAGACATCTGAGGATCGAGGGTTCGAGTCCCTCGTTGGGCGCTTCATCTTTTTTGGTCGTTTTGTGTGTTCGTTTACTTTCCACAGATATTTTCAAGACACACTTGACCATTTCATGTGCGCATATTTGTACTACCATTTAACCACGCATTGACTGTGCTCGAACTTAATTCATTTTCAAAAGCATGTGCCTTTTATTTGCTATCACATGCGAGTGTCGAGTGGGTATTTTACCACCGAAAGTTAAGCAACTCACTTGATATCGGACAACAGGACCGGCCTCGTGGCCTAATGGATAAGGCGTCTGACTTCGAATCAGAAGATTGCAGGTTCGAGTCCTGCCGGGGTCGTATTATTTTGAACATATGACAAATAACCTCCTTCCAAGTTTTGCATAGATGGACAAACTCCTGATACATTCAGTCTATCTCTTAAATGGTTTATGAGTTTACAGCATAAAAGTACATTGAGTACAATATTTAATACCTCTGTGCTAGATAACCTTCGAAAGTGGTTCAAAAAAGGTTGAATAAAATATGAGGGATTCAGACTTAAACACCGGTTAAACTATTTGATTTTGAACTTTGTTCGTGATACAATTTACGTAACGTGACAAAATAATACAAGATTTCATACCACTGTGCAAGACAAACAAGGTAGGGAATATAGAGGGATTTAGACTTAAACACCAGTTACAGTATATTTTTTTTGAACTTTATTCGTGATACAGTTTATGTGACGAGACAATATAATATGTTATCGAACCAAAACCGATTATATAGAGCCCGGCTAGCTCAGTCGGTAGAGCATCAGACTTTTACGTTTGAAATAAACTCAGACATCTGAGGGTCGAGGGTTCGAGTCCCTCGTTGGGCGCTTAATCTTTTAGGATCGTTTTGTGTGTTCGTTTACTTTCCACAAATATTTTCAAGACACACTATACCATTTCATGCGCTCATATTTGCTACCACTTATCCACGCATTGACTGTGTGCGAATGTATTTTAATATCAAACGCATGTGCATTTTATTTGCTATCACATGCGAGTGTCGAGTGGGTATTTTACCACCGAAAGTTAAGGATATCGGCTATCATGAACCGGCCTCGTGGCCAAATTGATAAGAAGTCTGACTTTGAATCAGAAGTCGAGTTCGAGTCCGGCCGGAGTCGGGATATTTTGAATATAATTTAGGACAAATTACCTACTACCGAGTTTTGCATAGATGGACAAAGTCCTTGCGCATTCAGTTTGTCTTTTAATGATCTCACACACTTGTAATGAGCATGACAATATGTGCATTTGTACACAATCAGCTTTCAACTTCATTCGCATACGTGAACAATAACATATCATTCATATGTGCCTTACAATAGTTACGAGTGTCCAGTTTAAAAAATATGACAATAATTCATTTAATAAAAAGATAATTACATCATAAAAGTAATGATAACGTTCTCATTACGTTACAGTCTTAATATTATCTATAAATTAGATTTCGATTGTTGTTTTGGAATAATGTTTCATAATCTATGTTACTCATCGTAGTCGATTAGGTTGAAAATTATGCTAACATCCTTCACGTTTTCTCTTGAGACATAAACAAATGATTCATCATTTTCCGTTTTACTTTCGTCTTCTCCTTTTTTATCCCCTTGTTTTCGTGTTCAAGAGAAGCCTCCACAAAAGAAAATGCATACAAGAGCCATTCATTAAACACCATTTTTCCCAAAAGAGCCAGTTCTGTTTTTGGTAGGAGTTTATATCTTTTGAACTTATTACACTGGTTGTATGTACAAAACAATAAGAATTATGCCTTAATGTACGTAGAGATGTTCACAAATGGATGTTCATCAACTTGTAATAAAGTATCACAGTCTAGCCAGGTCGCATAACATGTCATGCGTGTGTGCTGGGAATGCAAAAGTGGTTGTAAAACAAAATATTACACTAGACAGTTTGTAAATATATCTGTTAAGACACACTTTAATAACTATGGCATGTAGTCCTTAAATAGTATGACCTGAGACGCAAAGACGTTTGCAAATCACTGTTTTCATATATTCAGACTAATGAATCCAACACACAAATATCAGGGACTTACTTCTCATTAGGATATTCCTCGATTTGATACACCGCATCACATAGAATGTGAATATCAGAACAATTTCATTGGTCCTTGGTAATAATTGGGTAAACGTAAATTGATTTACTAATAGGCATGTTTTTCCTCCCAACTATTTAAATGGAAATGTCTATGTTATTGTTGGTTTCACACTTCGCTGTTCTACTGTGACAATTTTGTCAAGATGATTTCTGAATTAATTAGCAAGTATTACTTGTATATCATTACTTTACCATTCTTGTGAAAATAATACAATAAAATAGACTGTATGCGAATATCATAAGCACGTTACTCCTATCAGAGATCATATGACTTCCTTTCCAAAAAAAATATTGAATACATGACAACTTTATATGTCTGACTGCTATTTGTGAATAACAAAATGGCTTATTCTTCAAACAAATGTTTATCAAAAACAAACAGTTAATGTTTGACAAACTAAAGGCTATATCATCATTGTTTATATGAAAACACTACATCCAGTACATGCACGTCTGTAAAACGAAACCCTTATGATTTATTAGTTAACGCAAATGTTAGAAAGTGACGTCCATGCTATTTTTTGTATTCAGTTAAAACAATGGATGAATAGCCTTTTGGTCCATTTCTAATTTATTTTATCTCATTGCCGGCTTATGTTGGAATTGTATTTTCTTTTAACCACGACAGTTGTGTTATTGTTTGTATTCTTGCTCCGACTATAAATGTCAGGTCGTTTTGCCATACTTAATAAACCGTGTAGTACCATTTTTATTATATGAATTCAATTGCATAAGCCAATTAAGTTCCATTTGGCTCGTCATGAAAATCAATCTTAAATATTTCAACCTTTCCATCAGAAGTTTTACGATATTAAATATCTGTTAAATCTTGCTAATGCTATCAGTATTGAGATAAACAATTACCATTAAAGTGTTCAAAATATTTACCAAATAGGGCCTGAAAGAAATTGAGAACTGATCTGATATTTCTGTAAATGTTCAATCTAATTGTTTAACAATCTCTTCCAATGCACTATGTATCAAAGGTTGAACGTCTTACAATTTTTCGGAAAATCATACATATCTATTGAGTTTGCGAATTGAAGAAAAAACAAAATATACAGTACCAATTCAAATATTTTAAGCCCTCTCGTTGATGACAACCGTCTATAAGCTTACTATAGTGAAATTATTTTTTTTCAAAATTTGTTATGATTAATTTGGCGAAAATATAAATATGTAGATATATTTGCGTTTGTTTAACAACAGCATCAGTACATATTCAAAGTTAAGTCATTTGATAAAAATGCAATAACTCATAAATAATGATAACAAAGATATAACAATTTTGATATAAAAACACTCACTGAATAAACAGTTTCAAGATTCGCAGCATCTTGATAAGACAAGATAAATAAGAAAAAACATTTAACGTTCTGAAATCCGCCTGAAAACTTGTTTGTTTAATATTAAGACAACCTCATGCACTCTCTTGAGATAAAAACACAGCGAAATAGATAAGATAAAAGCCAAAACAAGATGACATGAGTGTATGTACAATACAATTAAACGTGACATGTCAGTGTGCTTTGAATCTTAGGAAAACTAATTACAATGGCTTTAATTTTCGTGCAATGTTATGGCATATATAATGTTATACTTTTGATTAGAAATTGATTTGAACGTAAATGTAACATTCTTTTACCAATACTTATGTGTAAAACTGCAGAAACAAGCTCAGTAGCAAAATGTTTAAACATAAACCCGGTTTAATGGCACTGGGTAAACGCCAAAGACATAGAACCAAAAAAATAAAAAGAATCACAAACAAGAAACATGGAAGAACAGCACAAAACTCCACAGACAGCACAGTGCATACATGGTACATATTCAAAACTAGGTATGTTTATCAAGGATTGTTAGTAATGTAATTTTACCTGGGTTTTAAACCAATTTACGTGCACAAAGCCCACTCTTATCCCAACAATCCTTAATAAAGAAAAAAACGTAAAAGGTAAATCTTATCAAAGTATGCATTAAATTGATAAAACTTAATAATAAAAAAATAATAATAATCTTACCCAAGTACGTCAATGATTAGAGATCCCAACTCTATCTGCAGACGGAGGAATACAATTTAGAGCACCTAATGCAAAAACTTTTCAGAGATACGATTCAGTCATTGTTTGAAACTATGAGCATCACACACAGTCTGCCTTATAAAATAAATGGTTTAAAACTGTGTGATCATAGAGTTTCATAATAAAAAAGCATCATTGTACTCAAACTGGGTACAAATAAAGAAAACGTTATTAAAAATAAAAAGAGACTAAAATTAGCTAATCTTTTCTTCCTAATAATTACCTATGTAAAATATTTGAAAAAATGACGTCACGTGCCAAAACACTCCGATTCAGCAAAAGAAGGTTTTAAAGATAACATGAATTTGCAAAATTTTCATAAAATCAAAGACTGGAAACTTAATTATGTAAGGATGCTATATTCAACCCTATATTTATCTTCAAAGTATTGCCTTTTAATATATCCACCACCTCAAATGGATTGAAATGAGCCCCTATGGCAAAAAGTAATTACATTTAGAAAATATAGTAGAATATTATACCGAATTTTCATGTTAAGAAATTTAGATTTAAAATATTTCATTCATAGTTCAAATTTGAAGTCGAAAATCTGAAGGCTTATTGGGGTCATACTTATAAGTCAGAACCGGTCAGTGTAGTAATATAGTTTCATAAAAGTGACATATTTTTTCCAGTTTAACACTAATGTATGTACCCTGCTATGACGTTAATAATTTGTATCAGGCTTCAAAGAGTCTAAATCGAAAAAAATCAAGTATTACCATATACAAATAAATACCACTTAGATCATTATACTACAAAGTATCACCTAACTGGAGAACAAAACTATATAAAAATAATATTATGATTCACATGGAAACGTTTTGTTATATATTGCTCGTATGTTTAATAATTTAATTCACGAGTATGAGGTGGTAAGACTTGATTCTTTACAGACACCATAAAAATGTATAAAATATCATTAACTACAGATGATCGCATTCGCCAATAAACCGGATCTCAAGAATATACCGTCATAAGGTCACCACGGACTCAGGTATCATTTCACATGCTAGGCTACATGTCGAGTGAGTTGTCGTCTGGAGATACCGGAAACAGCCTCCGCCTCCATGTGATTATCCTGTTCGTGCACGAGTCCTGGAGCCCGTACCATTGTTCCACGGTATTCCGGTGTTCTCGAGTACCTAATACCAGTTGTTACCCTTGGTTTCGTTACAACGAGACCTAACCACAAAACATCCTAATGGTTTAGTTTCTGCCGATTCTTGATTATAGGTGATATTTTGTTCTCGTCAGCACAGATCAGGTTTCACAAACATATCGTTTAACTACCATATCATATTTAAATACTGATTATAGGAGTCTAAAGCATTTTATGCTGTTATTTTCAGAACTGCAGTAAAGTGTTTGTTTGATAATTGTTGTAGTATGTGAAATGTATTAAATCTTTGTTTATGGATATGCTGCTATGTCATGCTTTATGAATTTCATTATCATTACTTCTCTTACACTATCAAAGCAATCATGACGCACAAATATGTTTTTAATTCAAATTTATGGATAAAAGATCATATGACACACTGGTCGTCAAACGCCTTTCCGTCATGTTATTAGATTCACGCTTGTTTTAATTGCATTGATTTTCGCAAGTTATAAATGTTTAATGACCCAGCTTTATCTCTTAGAGATACGTGTTGAAGGAATTAATATAAATCCTCAGAAAATGATAAACACACATCCTCGCATTTGACATTATATTTATACATTCAAAACAAATATATATAGTTAAATAGTTCTATCACCTCTGACCGACTTGAGTGTAAATTTACGAGATTTAAGAATCTGACTGATGTACCCTACCAGATCCATGATTTCTGACTGTAGAATGATTTGTTTTTGACAGGTATCATCCGGATAGCGCGAGAATGACGAGGAACGGCGTCTGGTCGAAAACACCAACTGTCTGCTGTCATGCAACCTCATCCACAGAAGGTAATCTGCACAGCAAATGAGAACAAAAAGCATCTTACTGCTTACTTATTTTTTCACGAAGGTATCGTTCGCTAGCTGAAGGGCCCTACAATATAAACCTTACGGTTGCAGATGAACTTCATAATGATGTATCTGCTAGTAAAACGATAAGACACTAGGCCAAGCGGAAACAACCTGAAAATGCAAAAACATCATAATGCAGCCAATGCTGTTAGCTGCTGTAAATAAGACAAAATGATATATCGCAATACATAAGACGATATCAATGTGTTTGCGCTGGCGCTCAATCATTTTCTTAAACAAAACGTGCCTTTGCAGGTTATTATAGAATCAACGATGAAAATGTAGCAGTCGAATGTTGTTGTCATGGGATTTGAATGGGAACAGCTATCAAAGTTATAAAATCTCGTCGGTAAAAGATAAAACAGCGGCATCATTTGATATTAGAGGGGAGTCGACTTCAACCGTTGTTATGGTAGCGTAGGGATTAATGCAATGTTCGATGAAACAGTTGATGCCTGGACTAGGACAGTTGAAAAATCAGTTACTTTTGTACCAATGTTGCAATTGCTCAATGGCTAAATCCTTTGGTTAAACTGTAAAACGAGAATATCAGTTCAAACATATATTTGGATACATGAACACCTATTACTTTACTTCGGATCTCAGAAAAGAGGCCTAAACTGGTTCTTTTGGCAACATTTGTTAATGCAAACTCATAACCATCAATGTATTGTAGGATATTAAGGTGGATCATTCAGACCAGCTGTCGGCCTTTAAAGGACATTAAGGCTACAAATGAGGTCAAAGTTGGACGAGTGCATTTGTTTATGTTCGTTGTAATAACCAAATAAGGTCGTCCAGTATATTTTCGATAATTATAAATACTATTATATGAATTATGACAAAAGTCGAACTACATTTTGTTAAAGAAAGTTTAATAAAGCATACCACTTTTCATCTGTTTTATGGTCTCTTAGAAGTTACAATATACATACACTTATTGTGTGCTTATGACATATTTATCGACAATTACCCCTCTTACATCGAAGGTAGCCATTTCAAATATATTTACCAAAAGTGAAAGGCAAGTATGGCTATTTGCAATGAATTTGTAGATCTTTCTTTCCTTTATTCATGCTATTTTGGTTTTAAAATAGAACCACAACACAAACAAACACAGTTTTATACAATGTTAAAGTTATGTTTATAAGATACTTAACATTATGGTTTGATATGTTTACGATACATCAAATACTAGTGCTAGTAATATAATAAGAGTTAATCAGACGAGTGTCAGTTTAATTTGAAATGAGATAGAACAGAAGTCTTTCTAGTCATTATATTATATTTGTAATTTTATTTATCCCGATGGAATTATCAAATGGCAGCTTGGCAAACGGACTCTAAATAGACATCATCAGAACATTTATCAAGTGATTTTGACAACATGCAGGGAGACAAGGAAACCATGCAAAAAGGGAGCTGCTTCTACCAAATAAAGACGCATTCACGTTAAGAGAGCAGCTTATCAAGCAATGGTCTGGATGAAAGCAGCTGATGCTGATTTCGAGCCAGAGGATCATATAAATATTAACTGTTTGGTTACAGAAAAATGAGTTTATTGAAACGAATTTCGATGAAGAACCCGCGGTACCTGTCTCCAGTTTGCATTTGGTTGCATGTAGATTGACTACAAAATACAGCACATCATGATGCAAATGTAATACGTCTGGGCAGATTTGCATGTTTGAATGGAAATGTGAGACATGAGGATGTCCTAATCCTGTTGGGAGTAAAGATGACTAAATATTTAGGAATTCTAAAGTCTGCTGATATACTTTTGGTGATAAACTGTACATATATCAAATACTTATCGCATCAATGAGAAACTTTGGCTGTTTTTTTTAAACATATGTTGAAGAGGTTTGTGTTATATTAATGTTTATAGATGCGTTTAATTGGCTTTTAATTATTTGGTAATATTATTTTTTTCACATGTGTTCGGATAAGGCCCTTTAATTGAGCAATTCAGCGCTAAAAATCAATAACTTGATAATAGCTGTTATGTTGAAATAAACGTTCCACCTCTGGTGCATTTTAACACTCTTGCAAAACAAAATAAATAATGTTTTAGATACTTTCTGTAAAATAAATTCGTATATATAACATTCTAATGCCTCCAATCGTTTTCACAAACAAGAAACAAGGAACAACAGCACAAAGCTCGACAAATAGTATGCTATATACAAAATAGGTGTTTATTATGGATTGTAAGGTACCGCCGGTCAGTAAAATAAATTCGTATTTATAACATCCTTACGCTTCAATTGTTTTCGCTATTTATGATGCAAACAGGTGAGCAAATACCATCGCAGGTAATTCTGAAAATTGTTCGGTATTCGTTTGAAAGTCAGATGCGTTTCTCTTATTTTCGTTGCCAATATTATTAGTTTCGTTTGTCTCGTACGGTATTCTGTATATTCTGGCATATATAACATATAAAGAACATAGCTAATCAGTCGGGTGAAAGGTTGCAAGCTTGATAAAACGCTTCTGTATTCATTTGCTACTAAAGTATAGACTAATTATAGATGCATTTACTTAAAAATACTTATGTGAAAAGCTACAGAAACAAGCTCAGTAGCAAACAGTTTAAACATAAAACCCGGTTTAATGGCACAAGGTGAACGCCAAAGACATAGAACACAAAAACAAAAAAAACACATTCAAGAAACATGAAAGAACAGCATAACACTCCACAAACAACACATCTCCGTTACTATCGACTTCCATTAACTGATTATCTGCAACTACTGTCAAATGTATCAATCATTGTGTAATGTATGGCACAATGTGTACCTACAATCATCATATTGATTGTCATTTCATTAACTTGATGTCCATACAATTACGGTACTTTTCATCATAATTATACTTGTTGTATTCAGGTGAATGATAGATAAATACTCCAATATTTAATATATATTGTAACACATTCCTAGTCTATCAAGTTATTAATAATAAAAGCAACTTTTCTCTTTTAAAATCATGTTATACCGGGTTAAAACAGCTCTATAAATGAAGGATATCTATATACTGACTGATTTATTACGCGACAAAATGGGAAATATAAAGAGAAAGACGGAAGAAAAGATGTATATGTCACTGGAAAGTTCTTGAGAAACACAGTTAGTACGTTTATGTATGTACGAGGGGCCGTACCTTAAAAAGATAGGTATTTGGTAAATCGTTTCAAGTAGATATAAAATGTATTACGAGAATGTGAATATTTTAGTAGGTAGAATTAGAAATAAAAATTGTTGTTGTACAAATACGAGTAACATCTGCAAAGCTATATACAGAGGAATATTTAGAGTTAACAGATTAAAGTATATTCCATGTTTTCGGTTTGTAAATATGTACAAATGTATAGATAACAAATCCGAATACATGCGCTTTTCTCGACCAAAATAAAATAAAATTTTATTTTTAAAGGAGCAGCTACTTCAGATTCTTGAAAGTGTATAAAGGAAAAAGTACAAACGGTTTTTCTATCGTTTTCGTGCAACATATTAGATATACGTTAAGAATGTGTAATAAATCATATTTTTTATGTAACTAGTTAAGCGGTATTAGAAGCTATGTTATTTTTACCGAATATTACCGAATATCGCAGAAGGTCAGTGCGAGTGAGTATGCGACTTTAATGTGTGCACCATGTTTTTCCGGACAGGCGAAGTTGAAAATGACGTCATATCGACCATCATCTCATTTCATCAATGGAAATCTTCGCTGTTATAACATTTGGATTATTTCTTCTAGACATCCAGGTGATGGTGCTTACTATTTATTAAAGAGAAATATGTGATCATTAGGAATAAAGGGGAATTAATTATTTATTTATTATATAAAGTGGTGAAGTAGTGTAATGGTTAACTCAGTTCAATGGAAAATGATTGATTTGGGGTTGTGCTACAGTCTAGTGAAGGGATATTGATGCTGATGTGGAATCTAGGTGAATGTTTTTGTATATAATAGGGTTATTAGTACTGCGTTTTGATCCGGGATATTGTATTTGACTCGAGCGGAATTTTGCAGATTCGGATTTTAAGAGGCGCAAGTCGTAATTGTGTACTATATACATTGCTGGTAAGATCACTTAAATGCCACATATTTCATAATAAATGTCATTTTAACGACGCACTGTTTTGTTTTATGACGTCATTTTAACATCGAGTAACGATACTTGTTATGACGTGACGTCACAAGAATGAAATACGGCCATTTTACACTGGACCATAAATAAGTGACAAAATAAGTATTTGAACATTATGTAGTGGACAATTTATGTGTTTTGTTTGTTTGTCAGAAACAAAAGTAATTTAAATATTAAAGTTGGAAGTAATTATTAAAAAAAAAACAATAGGTTATTGGCAGAAGTAAATTTAGTTAGCTTAAACATGTAGCTAATATCATATAAATGAACATATATAATTTTAAACTGGCATATATATATTAAAACATGAAAAGAAAAGTTTACCAGGCTACGTTTTATGAATATTACACTACACATTTATATAGCTACAGGGATTTTCAAGGATAAACCATGCATTTTGTACTTGTCAAAGGCAGAAAACAAACATTTAAGTCTGTTTATTGTTGTCGAAATATCAAATTTATATATGTTTACGTATACAGGAGTAAATATAGTAAATCTGAATAGGTTTCTGATATAGCATGCTTGTTCCAAATTTTCTCCCTCTGGTTATTTAGGGAGTGTTTATGGATACTTTTTGGATGATAGTGCGTTTGGTGCCTCTTGGGTCAAGGTCAATGTTACTATTTCCAAAAAGAGATAAACTGTTGAAACAGAACATATATAGTGTCAGTTCATTTATAACAACTAAAACTTGTAACTGTTCTTAAAATAAAGATATGTTTCTAATGAGTTTTATTTTAGTGTCAATCGTTGAAAACCTGATTTCGTCGAAAGCGGCGTTTCTTGTATAAATGTGGAGTCAATTCGCTCAAATGCACAGTCAAAACATTCGTAACATTAATATGACGTATGTAAAGTGTATAACATGTGCATCTATCGTCGCATTGCGGCGTTTCTTGTCTTTATTTTAAGAGAAATTAACCCCAAAGCACATGCAACACATTTGAAGTATTTAAGTAACGTATGTTAGGTATATCACATGTGTATGTGATATGTCCTGGCATGATGTTTATATCCACACTACCATACATACAATTGATTTGCAAATTACAACACTTTTAATTTATATGTAATGTAGATCGTTTGCAACTGATAATGGACACGGTAGAAATAATACTAGTGTGTTTACTTTATATCAGTTATGTTATGGTACAATATTCAAATTTTCATTGATAAATACTGCCATATAATATAAAGTAAACATACGTAGTGTATTGCAGTGAATCAGTCGATTGAAAGCGATCATATATTTCATTGTTTGTCATTTTTGTCATGTTGACAGCAATCTTGGTGGCCATCTTGTTCCTAGCAGCATGTCATCATTTGATTCGTTTACTTCGTTGCCTTACCTTTAAAAATTGCAATTTCATAAAGCATAGACACTATTGTACGGTCAAGTGCTGATTTACCCGGAATATAAGCTTGTCCGCTACAAAACGTTGTCCTTCGAAGGGAATATCAATGGAAATGATACATGGAATGTGAGATTTATATCCCGTTATACCGTTTGGAAATGATTCAATGTATCTTCCGTTGTGGGGTCATTTACTTGCAAAAGGAGGTAAAATGAAAATATGATTTTTGTGTCGTTATCGAATAAGGAAACGATTAAATTGGCCAATTCTAATTATAAGTGTTAACGTTGTTGGGTCAAACAGTTGAAAAAAGGAGATAAACGTTATATACGGTCTGTTTTTTCTCCTTTTTCAAATAAGGAAACGATATGATTGGTCAATTTAAATACTTTGAAAATGATATCAACTTATAAACAACTTCATTCAGATTGCTAGGTTCCGTTTCATAATCTCAAAGGCCTCAATTCAAGTCACGTAGTAATTAAAAAATAATAATGGTAATTTATTACCCAGCATCAAATTTCCTTAATATATTTTAGCTGGAAATGTGTTACTTATAGGTAGTATGAACTATGAACTATGCAGAATATGACAGTCGACCTATTTAATGTAAGTGTAGAGATTCATATGTGGTTTGTGCGTCTGTGAGACCATTTGTAGGTCGTTGTTGCCAAATTTTATAATTTGGGCATATAACACAAGTATTTTCAATCTTGTTACAAAGACCTTCCTTGTTCCATATTGATATTGGAATAGCTCATGTTGTATACATAACATTAGATAACATCTACAATGATGGGTTCGTATTCTTCTCGTTTACTTTTGACAACATCATTGTAAATATTGGCTAAAGTTGTCTAGACTCCCTGATTTGTAACTTCAAGCATTCGTCGGTCAGGCTCTGTCAATCTCGCGAACGGCTGGAGTAAATTTTCAGGATGAATTGAAACACATTACTCTCACTAGTTGGTTTTTGAATTGGTCTAAGGTGGGCCAATGTGAACGTTTTGTTGTTGGATTATACGTACAAACTCAGCGTCACAAGGAATAAAAAGGACTAGCCCAGAAGTCGAAAACAAACTTAGTGTATATGCGCAAGGTAGGGGACAAAATGACAATAAACTAGAGACACATACTTATAATGACAACATACACAAATTCAAACACCACGAACAAACAACACGCGCATCAAAATAGATTTACATATATTAAATGATGTGATAACTGCCCTGGAACGGTCCGTGTAACACGAGTCCACTGGACATGAGTCTCCTGGGTCATGATCATGTATTCATGCATAATCAAGTATGAATTGTAACTACTGTAGTGAAAATAATATAATTGTATGAAAATTAACAGAAATCATCAGCATTTAGCACCTGCAAAAATGAGACCCTGATATAAGTTGCCAAACAATGTCTTAAATAAAAAGACCCGTTGAATATATTCGATACTCAAATATGGGAACTTAGATTCCTTTGACCCTCTATTGTTTTTAGGTGTGACGAGGTGTCCAAGAATAGTTCGTTCTTTGAGTAAAAAGAAAATTCAGAACAACTCAACAGACTTTAATAAGCGTTTAAAAGAAAAACTTTTAAGTCATATATAGTAAGTGAATTGTCACAAAATGATGTCCGTGGTAATTGTCTTTATTCCAGTCCATTCAGTGACTGACTCTTCCGACTCTATTAAGTACTGTTTTAATCCAGGAAATTTGTTTTTGTGTCTCGATTGTCCAGGCAACTTATTTGGGGGGGGGGAGTTCTTAAACATTATTTCCAATCAAAAGTTTGCGTCATAAAATTCCTGTCATTCTGCTAATGTCATGTTTCATCCGTAACATAAATGGTAACCATACTAGTTTTATGTTCAAAGAAATTATTACTGGGGGGGGGGGATATTTAAAAAAAAAATTGTCAATGTCACAATCTCTTCCAATGCACTATAAATCATGTACGACTTAGGACGCATTCATTCACAATATCATTCATAACTTTTTTTTGCGAATGGAAAGCTAAAACTTACATGTAAAGTTTAACTATTGTTAAGCCGTTTCGTTGTTGTTTATGTTCGATCAGTGTTCCATTGTAAAACAAGTTGTTCGTTTTGTATTGTGAATATTTTAGTGGAAAACATGAACATTATGACATGCTTTATATATTAACATCAATAAACATCCAGCGTGAAGTCATTATAGACAACAAGTCACGAATAAGTATAATAAGAAAAATATAGAGGATAGGCTTCGCCACTCGTAAAAATATGTTTTTCTATGACACTCATGAAATAAAATACGATCTTACACTGAAATAAACAAATTTTCTGTTTCTTTTATGCTTTTTTTGGAGTTTATTAGTTTTTTAAAAATATTTCTTAATTACACCCTTTTTAAATTAGTGATATTTACGACACTTTCCGTGGGACGCCCCTCATGCAATTTGAGTGACCGCATTTTCCATTTCCGGTTCGCTAAAAAATTAGTTATCGAAGTCATTATGTTGTAGTTAAGTAATAATAATTGATGTTTCAGTGCAAAAATATTCATTAATGAACTTTTATTCACGCATATGTTTCAAAATAATAACAGTTTATTAATAATAAACAAATACAATTAAATAGCACATGAATACAAACCGAATTACACGCTTCGGCGTCTACTGGATGGAATATTTCAAGTCGACAGTGTCAGTAAAACAAATGGGGATTTGCAAATACAGATGTTTAACTTTAAAAACTAGTTCAATCGCTCTCGCTATCAGATATCAGCCGGATTCTCTTGTAGGAAGGTCGTTTCTCTCCCTGACTCGAACATGGAGAGGGAATTTGTCGATTTCTGTTCACCACATGCTGCTTTTGCGAGTGTTTTGTTCTTGATTCTTAAAATTGAAAGTAACATTTCCCATGAAATTGATATTTACAAAGAAACCACGGGACATGTTCGTAACAGCATCGGCTGCAGGCAAGTCTCCCCTAGATGCATAAGTTGGTCCACCTTTGGAATTAGCATTTGACAGAATTTCCGAGAACTCCATCGAGTGTTTTGTGCTCAATTTACTGAAATAATTCAGGCTGTTTATATTCTTGTGGTCTGAAATTTGAACGATTTGGTTGGGAGGTACATGTTCGTCGTTGAGCTTCAAAACAATTCGTTTTTTTCTGGCTCTGCAAAAGAACATCAACAGATAACAAAATACAGCTGGACTACTTGAAACTGACTTAGATGAAATGAAAAAGTGTTTGAGCATTTGTTATGTTGTTTGAAATGTATCAATCCAAACGAAAGCAAATGTTTGACACGAACAGCAACAAGGGAAAACAACAATTGAAAATATGCCGGAAAAAAACTTGAGGGTGAGATGTTTTTTATTGAATAAATTGTTAAATATATCTGTAGGGATTAATTCTCGCTTCGTCAATGCCGGCATATGCGTTTATTTTATTCATGATGTTATACAGTGTGTTTACACCCATTGCAGATCTCTTAAACCATCCACCCTGACGTGAAGTACAGATGCTGAGGAAACACCAGCTGTTTTCCTGAAGCATTTCAGCTCGGCGCGTGTCTGTGTATGTTCTGTATAGATGAACAGGATCTCCCTGCACAGCATAAGCTCTATTGATACAATTCGTTTTTTTTTCGTTTTTTTTATATTTAAATCAAATTCTCATAAACATTTTGTTATTTTTTTATTTCTAAGCTTTAATATGACTGGCACTATTTTGTAAATACCTTATGTCGCGTGCATTTGCTCAAGTACGGGTCCTTGTTTGTCTTTCTGTAGACAGCTGCAAGAACTCGTGTCCGTATCTTTAATCGAGACCAACAGAAACATCACCCCACTTAAGATTATGGATCTTAATACCAGTACGCATCTCGATGAAAGTGACAAATATGAACCATATGGAGTGAATTAATGACTTGGCAGTGAAATCTCCATGGGTTTTTGCCTCATACATTTTTTCAATGTGCTCATCTGTCAGGGATTCTGTGGCCTTTGGTTTGTTTCCAAGCCTTTGCTTTTTCAGTGATTTCTGTTTGCATTTTAGCACATTTTGACATTTTGCAATCTCTATGTCGTTTACGATGCATACTTTTGATTGTGATACCTTCAAGTGACTGTCTATAGAACTGACAAAGCTTCTCAAATTTGTCGGTTCATACTCTTCTCCATTTTTATTTGTTACAGATCGCAAAAATATTGCAGACCAAGTCATTTATTTTATCAGGCGGAATAAATTGAATGTTGCGGTGTTCTCCCCTGTGAGAAAGAAATTGGCGGAAAACTTTATATCACTTTCTGTTTTTTTGTTGACATTTTCTTCGAGAAAATGATCTACATTCACATTTCTGAATTATCTTCCACTTACTATTTCTAAAATTTGGGAATGTTCTTCTGCCATGGAAGTGTCAGCTTTAGTTAGATTGAAGTAATTATGTTGTTTCTCTAGCTGTGTGTTCATCAACTCGTTCAATTTCAAAATCACTATTTAAAAATGCATCCGCATCAAAAATGTTTCCAAACAAGAGATGTAAGTCATTTTCGTTAATTTCATCCATTTTTACCTTTTTTCTGTGTTAATAAAAAATAAATCGCAAATTATTTTTTGTTTTTACTTTTTTCTCTGTTGTCAAAAGAGTTTCAGACGCAACTTAATGTACATGTATATGGACAAGGGAGTTAATTCAATTTTATTGAGACCCAAGGGAAGTAACTAAAATTCATGAAATAAGTAGGCATAAAAGTTGATATTTTCACTTTTGGTATTTCACTGATAAAACTCCATATTTCATCGAAAAGCATGAAAGAAATTACTTGTAAAACGCATGTCTTATAAACACTGCATTCAAAATGATACAAACTGCACAGCGCTATGATGAAATTTGATATATAAGCAACAGCCTAAACTTTCTGAAAACGACTTAGAACAAATATTAATCCTACGACGACCTAATATTTCCTCTTTAAAAGAACTGCGAACTATGAATGCTTAAACCGCTATAACATAGGTTTATAAGACACAACAATACGTGATATGTAAATGTGTCTGGAATTTCAGAAAAAAATATATATACAATAGCTTTTAGTTATTTGAGAAGTTGTGGCAAATTAAATGTTAATCTTGTTTTATTAAAACTGTCATTGACGGGATTTTAACAGATTTAATTTTTTACTGAAAGTTGAGCCAATATGGTTTTATAAACATTTGAATCATTGTATACAGTAGAATACCTTACCAAAAAGGCAAAATAGCAATTGTTTATGTTTGGTCTATTAAACCATGAAGTTGGCCATATTGTGCCGGTCTTTTTTATCGGAAGCTTTCTAAACCAGAACGGTGATCGCAATGGCGGAGATGTAAGCGTAATCACTAATCTTGTACGATCCGGAACTGAGGAAGTATATATTTTTATACATGCGCAAATGTTAGACGAGGTAAAGCGATGTGAGAGTGAGGCTATGTCTATTTTCCATCGCAGTAAGATCATTCTTTTAATTCAGAATGGGTTAGTCACCAAATATATTGTAAACATAGCTTAATGAACGCGAAGCTTATTTGGCAGTGCAATACAAGCTAGAGTATTTGATCTTGGGTTCGTCAAACGTACATGGTTCAAATAGAAGACAACGACTTTTTGTAGCCTGACGTTAATTATTGGCAACATCAAAGGCTTCACACAGTTTATTCACCTCAAATATAACCCAGCATTACCATAATCTGAACTGGTTCATACGACCTTAATAAAGATTAAAACTTAAATTACCACGTGGATCTCAATTCGCGTAATAGTTGGATAAATTTGGCCAATATAAAATCTCTAAGGAATGTTAACTTTTCACATGCTAACCTCGCTACATGTCTAGACTGTCGACACCTGTTAATACTAGACCGTGTATGTGTTCATTGGAGCGTGTACCATTGCCAAATGGCTTCTGGGTGTCTCAAGCATTTTTCCCGGTAGTTCCGCTGGTTCCGTTTCACTGACGCCCAACCCCTCCCATGATTTCGTTCCTGCACATTGAGCATGATTTTTGTAATGCCAACTTATGAAAAACTTAATTACTGGGGTGTAATGAAGTAAAACGATTACATCATGATTTAATATTTATGTGATCTTAAGTCAAATTTGTCTTACAAATAAAAGTGTTTGTATCATCTTTGACCGTCTTGAGTGGGCTTTCACAAATTATAAAAAAAAACTTGAAAACTGTACCCCTTCATATAAATGGTGATGATTGCCTTTCTTTGCGGAAGTTGCATGATTGAATGATTGAAAAGGGTTATAATGCTTTATATTTCACATATATCAGCCAAGAAAACTTGAGCACTACGAGGATAAACGTTATGCAGAATACGTGTCTACCACCACAGAGGTCTAACCTCACAGTACAATGGAATTTGGAGGAGCTAATTTCTCTAATTTGTGATGATTTATTTACGAATGTATCATTTCTGTCAAACGAAGCTGCATATAAATAATACAGACTTCCTTAAACATATGCAGATGAGAAAGATTATCATGTACCGTCAGAACGTATATGAAGAGGCAAAAACATCTTACCTATTGTGCTGCTGTGATGCTATGTGTACCCTTGATACAAAATCTTCTTCGTTGAGAAAATGACACAGTGTTTTCAAGTATGCTACAAAGAACTTTATTTCTCAATGTTGAAACTAGAATACTTTTGTGGTGATGGTCGTGGGTGCATCTTATTATATAGCGTTCACATTGATAGGCTCCGTTTTGTCTCCTGGTTTGCCTACGACAGCCTCATTGTAATTATTGAAAGCTGTACTATCACTATTGATTTTGAGTTGATCTTAGGTGGGCCATATGCATGTTTTGTTATTGGTCTATAAGGAACTCTGCTGTTTCAGTCTATCATTAATAATACAATGATAACTCTAGGGACATGCTCAGAAACTGAACATATAAGATAAGATCCAGAAGGCAACACATGCATTAAAATACCATTTTAACGGTAAATGAAACGGACAGTGAATTACGAGTTTACTGGAACACGAGTCTACTGAGACATGAGGTTGAATGCATTTATAATCAATAACAGATGGAATGTGTAACTACAATGTAGCAAAATACAATCTCCAAAATTTTCATATAAAATGCAGTTTCGGTTATCGATTTAGAATATTATTTATCAGCATGCAATAACCTTTCAAATGGTTCAAATACTACTACAACTAAATGCTTAATAATTGAACAAATATAGGTTTTATAAACTTATTTTTTATATTTTTATCGTCTATGGAACTATTAGAGAACATACTTATTATGGGTCAGGTTATTCCATATGTCGATCTTTGAGAAGAAAAGCATACCCAGATCAACTCCACAAACCTTTATACACTTTTGTTTCAACACACATGGCATCTTATACAAATACGCATGCAAACCAAACACTTATTGCTTATTGATAGTAAACGAAAATGACAAAAAAGATGTCCGTCGTAGTTGTTTTTATCCCAGTTCATTCCATGACTGACTCTGATGTATGCTTTGTTCTGCCTTTATGGTATCCTGCTGTCGTATGGTTTCGTTTTTCTTACTCGGTCAAATACCATACAATATGGTATAAGAAGCTATTTTGGTCGAGTCACGGCATTAAAATCGGCTGTAACTGCAAAGATGGTGTTGGTACTTGTTACTTGTTTTCTGTGTTTCGATACTTAACACTAAGCTAGCTTAAGGAACAAAGTGATACTTTTTAAAGAGCTACGGTATCGTATGCGGACCTTCTTGTATATTATTATAATTCTTCAACTCTTTTAATATCTTCATTTCACAATTCTGTTTTCATGATAATGCAACTAATTGGCGCCAGCAGCCCTTTATACACTGTAAGACAAATAAAAAAAGGTTTGTTCTGAATGTTCTAGTGTTACCATTGTAATAATTCGATCTTAATTTGCCAAGCCAGTTGATGTCTCTGAGGCTTGTCTTCTAAGTAGCTCGCAGTCATCAAAAACAGTATTTCCCAATCGGAAGTTTACCCTATAAAATATATATGTCATCCTGCTAATGCTGTGATGTGTCAGGAAGATGAATGGTAACCATTAAAGTTTTATGTAAAATTAACCTAATACGGCCATGGGGAAATGCAGCAGTGATCTTCCACTTCTTTAAATGCTCAATCTTACTCTGTTTTAGTCTCGACCACCGAAGGTTAAATGACTAAATTAAGTTACCAACCATTTTCAAAATCATTCGTATTTACTTATTTTGCGGATAAAAGACTCAATGTATATGTATAGAATAAAATATTACTAAGCCATGTTTTTAATTGCGATTGATCAGTGGCAAACTGTGAAAACAATTTTAGTTTTGACATTTATTATGAATGTGTTGGTGAAAAAAACAACAATACGACTTGCTCTTAACATTAATACACATTCGACCTTTAAAAAAGTCATTCAAAACAATAAAACACCAATAACTATAATGAAAAAAAACTTCTAAAGCGTATCTCATATTTTCACAACATTTGAACTGATAGAAACTGCACTATATTATTAATATTTAATTAGATAAATTAGCAAGAATCTAAGCGTTCTCAATACGAGTGAGTAGTAATGTTCATCATATTTGGACAACCCCACACGCTTTATTTAGAAAGACAGTGGAATATTACAAAATCACCTTAAACCCATATTGAATAGGTTTGTAAGACTCAGCAAAAATTGATATGTCAATAATTATTCAAACTCAGAACACACTTTACTATTACTATATCTTTTGTGAAAAGTAATGGCATGTCTATTGTTCATCATTTTATTAAAACTGTCATTAATGGTATTTTAACAATACTTTACATCTTTAAATTTGATTGAAAATTGAGCCCCTATGGTTTTAAAGCTGCACTCTCACAGATTTACCGTTTATACAACTATTATTTTATTTCATTTTTTTGTCTTGGAATGAGAAAAGTTTTGCGTAAATATCGGCAAACCAGTGATAAATGACTGCTGACACGAGATCAGATCGCAAATTTTCATATTGCCGTTCGAAAACTAATGTTTTATGGATAAAAGCGTAACAAGCGGTTTAAGAAAAATGCCTCAAACATCAAATTGTGAACTAAAAAATTAAAAACTGCGATCATTTTTTTTTATCCCGATCCTTTATGAGTGGTTTACGTGCATTTTCGCATGAACTGGCTCGTTACAAAACAAAAAAAAAATAAAAAAAAATGTCTAAACGTTCAATCTGTGAGAGTGCAGCTTTAAAGTCATTTTTTTATTATAAACAGTAGAAGATCCTACCGTTATATAATGCCTACCTCATAATGCGGTCTTTTTTAACCATCGGAAGGCATAAAAGTAATGTTTTATGTTTGGTATTTTTAACTCTTAACCAGTCCGATGATCGTATAGGCGGACACAAAAACATAAACTCTAATCTTGTTAGATCCTGACGGGGAAAGTGGAAAGATTTCTTATATATCAGCAATCTTTAGTCGAGTTAAAGCGATGTAATGATGAGGAAATGTCCATTTTATATTGTAGTGGGAGCATACTTTAAACTCAGAAAAGTGAGTCAAGAAATATATTGTCAACATAGCTTTATAAATGCGATGGCTAATTTGCAGTGTAATACAATCTGCAGTAGTTTTGCTCGTCTTCGTCATACGTACAAAGTTCACATAGAATCCAACGACCGATTGTACCGTATATTACCTTAATAATTAGTATCATTAAAGGCCGGACTAAAAGATTGGGATGTGATATAGTGAAACGTTTACATAGTTATTTCCTCGTCAGCATAGATCAAGTTTTAAATTCATATGAGAATATTCGCATATAATATCTGGATACTGATAAAAAAATTATAAAAGCATTTTATGTCAGTAATAATTCAGTATTATTGCATAATCTGCATTCATTGTTTATGTGTTTACTTAACCTTGATACTATTTACATGTTAATACGTTTTGTGAATGAATGTACTGCTATTTCATGCTTGATGATCATTTCTTCTCTTATATTATCATAACCATTATATCTAACTTGTATAATGACACGTATTTCAAATATCTGGATATAAGATTTCATTATACGCCTATCAATTTCATTTTTCGTATCCAAGAGTGAAAATACGGCACGCTAAATAAAAATCGGTATCACCAGACCGTCGTTTTCTGATCTCGTATCATGATAGTATGGTGTGTAGTCTCAAATAGCTACTTTCGCTTCGCTAAAAATATAGTATCTAGTAAAACCTGTCTTTTTTATGCGTACCATTACATTATTTCACTCACGCCATCAGTAGTATGAATATATTTAGGAGCATGGTATTTAAAGAAACATAGAGATAAGCACGAAGCAGAGAACACTTCCGATCTATCTAGACAACTAGTTGTTTGAAAATTCAAAGATCATCAATTCTGGGACCAACAATAACGAACTTAATCGTTTATATTCCCAGATGAATTGTAACATTATGATAAACTTGAGCAGCTCGCCAATACAAGAAAGGCGAATTCGCGTCGTCGATAGTTATAGCGATTCACTCAGGAACTTCCCTTTGTAATGCATAGAGTGATCTTAAAAAAATCCAACGTCCATTCATTGTTTTTTTAAAAGGCCGCGCTAATCTTAAGGTAATGACGAATTGTTTATACTCGTAAAAAGGTACCGTTTTAGTTCGTAATGTTTTTGTGCTTAGACATGTTATAATTGTTTAAGTATTAGAAATGTGTTTATTTTGCTGAGATATAAAACATTTTTCCTTATTTTGCCCAATAATGTGAAATCTGTAACCTCTGACTCAGCCTCCCATTACTTCAAAAATCAAAAGTAACATTCTCATAAGCGCAAGCCATTCCATGCATGATCATTCGACAGATAGCAGTAAATTAAATCAAATTGAAACCGAACGATACAAAAGGAAAAAAATAGTAGTAATAACAGTAAACTAGCATATTGATAGGAATACAACGATATGGCGCTTTTTTGATGGCATGCATCACGACTCGGTCGGTGACAAATATTGTCTCCGGATACGTGTGCACACACCGAACTTTAAGTTATACAGGTCACAAGAAAAGCGTCCTATATTATAATATTCCCTCTATGCATAACTCACTCTTTGTTTGTCAATTCCGTCATGTTCATTGATTAACGCTTATTTTAACTTAATTGATGTTAATTTAATGACCACGCTTTATACCATGCTTTTCAATAATGTATGAGGTTTAGCAGTGAAATAAGAACAGTGAAAATATTAATTTGCTATTTACACTGCAAACTAAGGAGTGAAAATATTTAATTAAATAATTACTTTTAAAATGCATTGTAGTTACGTCCCTTTGATCAAAATCAATCGCGTCACTTATGAACCAGGAAATGTTGCCATTTTTTTTAAAAGTTTGCATAAGTTTAAATAAAGATTTAATTGAAAATAAATAACTAACTGTTTATACGAAAAATGATTAATCCTGTTTTTCAAACGTTTGCGTACTTTTTTAAGCTGAAGTTTGTGTCATTGCAATACGTAATTCGAACTTTCCACGTAAAGTTTTCATTTACTTATTTTTGAATTCTTTGGGTTATTTTGTTACCCCACCCACGCCTCAAAATTTTGCAACAACATAGCTAAAACTTCACTCTTCACCTGGAAATCCACCTCTTTTAATGAAAAAGACTGCTCTGTGACAGTCATGAATGACTTAATATCCATGTAACATGAAACAAACTTTAAAACTAAGAAAAATGTTTTATCCAATGATAATCCGCAATTGTTTCGCTAACATGTTCGATCTTCAAATTTCATTCAATAAACACCGGCGGAGTAATTTTGTATTGTATTCATGCCCTGTTTAATTAAAATGTGCTTTCGTGCATACACTGTTATAATATGGAACAAAGATGCATTCATAAGAGTTTATTGATTGATATTCATAAAATGTTTGCACTAAAAACGAGTTAAAAATAAAATATAAAAAGAGAATATCGGATAATTTCTATCCACGAACATAAAATGAAAATTGCTGTATTTATGTTAGGTGCATCCCACAGGAAGCTGCATAGAAAGCACTCTTTTAAAAAAGGGGGTTTATTGACAAAACAAAACACGAATAAAAGGCCAATTGACAATCATTAACATAAATGAAACAGAACATATGTTGTTTTCAGTGTAAAATCGTGTTAAATTTTACTCGATCATTTCTTGATCGTAGAACAACTATTTTCTATAACACTCGTGAGAAATATACGAGCATCATCAAATTTCCTTTAATTATCTCTGAAACAAACGTATGCAAGAAAATAACGTTACAGTTATAACCATACATTTTCGCACTGACATTACATAAATGCATTCAAGTCCAATTAATCTCATATATAAAAGTTGTTTTATTATCTCCGTTCTTCAGGTATACAATACAAACTGGTATAATTATCAGATGCAGCTGAAAAAAACATTATAATGTACCTGTATAACGTTTTACTAAAACTGCCACATATGAAAAACGTGTACATCATAAATTGAAGTATTTTCGTCGTTTGTAATTGCTAGATATTTCATCCTAAATTGACAGACCACTCAGCAGCTATCTTGGTTCTAGCAAGCTCTTTAATGGTAACAGTCTGTCATCATTTTGATTCGGTAATGTCATTGTCCCAATAAAATTGCACGGTCAAGTGCTGTTATTTGTGACAATATATTTGTCCTTGTGATTGTTATTGTATTATAAGCATGTAGGTCGAAAGACCTTATGGCAGCCTTTTTCGTTTTGAAGGGGACATAACAACCAAATAACAATTGAATGAGAGGTATACCTGTTTAAACTGTTGTATTGTATTGTGTTTGTATTCTTTGTACTATGTATCTATACTAAATTATGTATACGAAATCATTCTAGTACATGCCAGGAAATCATTAGCTACCACATTTGTAAATGAACTTGAAAATGGAAATTAACGGGAAATATGTTTGGTTGTTTATTCTGTTCTGGATAAGTAAACGTTTTGATTGGCCAATGGCAATTGGATATATGATATGAATTTGAAAACATGTTTATTCAGGTTTCTGGCTTCCATTTCAAATATCGGAGGGCTCTTATGCAGGTTACGAAGTAATTTAAAACCATGGTATTATACTACTCAGAATCAAAACTTCTAAATTTATTTGTCGTGAAAATTGATTACTTATATCACGTTTGAATAGATGACTTATTAGATATACAATATATCGTAAACTATTAAAGCACATTCGTATTTTAGTTTGTCAAAGTACCTCAATTATTAAATATTGAAACTTGAATAGTGTTGTGCTAATGGCCTTGGATACCATTTATTGGGTAGCGTCTACAATAATTGGCTTCTTTATGTCTCCTGTGAAGCACCCGACATATAAATTGTAAATCTGGACTCCTGTTGTTAAAAGGACATCATCTGTAGCTGTAGGTATTGGTCGGTCTATGTATACATCGCGAGTGGTATGATCAAAATTTCTTGATTGCATGGCATAAATATCACTATTTATTACTGAGTCGGTCTCAGAATGACCTAATGATAATGTTCATGTTGGTTTAAACGTACAAACTCGGCGTGGCTGCTCGTTGTTTCTATCATTAACGATCCAACGATAACTATCTGAAAAGCCCAGAAGCCGAATATAAATAAAATACAACAACATAAAAACAAACATCTTAAAATGCCAAGATAAAAGGCCATAAAAGACAATGGACGAGGGACACAAACGTATAATCACCATACACAAATACAAACACAACACACGTGCCATACACGCACCGAAAGAGCTTGACCGCTTATAAGGATTGGATTACCGCCTTGGAATTGTCAGTGAATCACGAATTCATTGGAACACCAGTCTACTTGGCCATGAAATTGCACGCATTAGTAATCAAGTATTAAATGTAACTACTATAGTAGTGAAAATAATATATAATAATACGGACATATAACGGAAATTATCAGAACTTTGCACGTGCATATAATTACCTAGACGCTGATATAATTTCCAAAACAAATACCATCACGATAATTATGACTCTTTAAGAGAATCCGATGCTCAAGAATTGGAATTTTAGTTGCCGGGTCAACCCATTTTGTTTTCATATCATTTGATGATGTTTTTATTATATAAAAAAGAAATTTTAGAATACTACCAAAAGTTATTTTGCACAGCCATGTTTTTGTACACTGGAATATTAAAAAAACTGAAATAAGGTAGCAATAATCTTTTGAATGATACTAACACTGCTGGCTTATTTTGAAAAGGAAAACATATCCAGACCCACTCGACAAACCTTATCAAATCCTTCTTTTAACAAATAAGTGATCTTATACAAACACGAGAAAAAAACAAAACCTTCCTTATTACAATTAAGTGAACATGTCAAAAAATGATATTCGTTGTAAGTGTCTTTTTAGTTTATTATTATTTGTTTTATTATTAAGATTCCTCAAGTTACTGCATACTTTGATAAGATTTATGTTTTACGTTTACTGGTTTAAACCTGAGTAATTTTACATTTTACTGACCGTTCTAAGGAGGTACCTAACAATCCTTGATAACATACCTAGTTTTTAATACAGTTCATATGCACTGTGCTGTTTGTGGAGTTTTGTGCTGTTGTTCTATGTTTCTTGTTTGTGTTTTGTGTGTCTTTGGCGTTTACTCTGTGCCATTAAACGGAGTTTATGTTTAAACGTTTGGCTACTGAGCTTTTTTCACGTAAGTTTTTTTTCCAATTCATTAAATTAATGACTCTTATCTACGTCCTTTCCGCTCTTCATTATCATGGGGTCGTATTGCATTTCTAGTACATGTTTTTATCTTAAAACGATGGCCCGACTATCTGTGTATGGTCGTTTTACCATACTTGACTATTGTCCATAATAACCAAATATTAGAATGTTTGCTTCCTGTCCGCATCATAGCGATATACTTTACAATATGGAATGAGTAGCTAATTTGCTTTTGACACGGCATTTAGAGAGTATAACTTGGTGTACTGGTTTAAACCAAGAAATTTGTTATCTGTGCTTCGATTGCCTAGCCAATTGAAGTTTCTGTGTTTTGTCTTAAAGGTCGCTTTCAAAGATTAAAAAACAATATTTCCACTCGGAAGTTTGCGTCATAAAATTCCTGTCTTTCTACTAATGTCATTTTATGTCAGGAAGTTGAACGAAAACCATTATAGTTTTATTGAACTTAGTTCGTCCGGGGAGAATAGAGTAATGGTCTGATACTTATATAGCTGTTCAATCTAGTTCTGATTCAATCTTTTTCAATGTACCATGCATCATAGGTTGTATGTCTAAGGAAACAATCATTCTCAAAATCATCCATACATTAAGTTTGCTAAGACTTATATGTAAAGATTGTTAAGCCGTTTTGTCGTTGCTTACAGTCTATCAAAGTTATATTGTGAAAAAGTGTTCGTTTTGAAATTTATTATGAATATTTTAGTGGAAAATATAAACATTATGACATGGTTAAACATTAAAACATTAACATCAATAAACATGCAACTTTAAATCATTAAAGAACATTACCCCACAAACAATTATAATAAAAAAGATATTACCAATAAAATGTTTATCTTATAAACACAACATTTGAACTTATACAAACTGCACAACTTTATAATGAAATTTTATATATAATCAACATTCCAAACTTTTTGAAACATGAATTAAAACAAATGGACATCATATAACGACAACCTCATATTAACCCGCTAGAGAAAAACAGCGAAATATGAAACAAAAGCTCAAATCAATATGACATAGGTTAATAGGACACAATAAAACGTGATATGTCAATGTGTCTTGATTTTCAGAACATCATGGCTAAAACTTTTGTGAGAAGAAATGTGATATTAATTTCTTGATAAAATTGCCATGAGGAAAACTACAATATTTTATAAGTCTGAATTCGACTGAAAGTTAAGCCCCTATAGTATAAAAGTCATTTGTTTAACTTAATACTGTAAAAGATATTAGCAATAAATAATTGCATCAAATAATTATTTGAACGATATTTTTCAAAACATCCCAATTGCATAATAGTGATTGTTATTTTGATTTTTGCCGGGTTATGACGGTCTTCGTCATCGGCAGCTTTCTAATCCAAGATCGCATTGGCGGAGACAAGAGCATTTACCCAAATCTTGTGAGTTCCAATACAGAGAAAGTAGAATGTTCTCTTATACATCAGCATACATTAAGGTAAAGCGATGTCAGAATTAGGATATGTCTTTTTTTTGTCTTTTTTGTAACGATCATACTTTTATTTTATAATAGGTTACCTAAGTCAAATAAAGTAAATATTGCCTTTTAAAAGTAAAGCGTATTTTTCAGAATCATACAAAATATAGTATATGATATATACTCGTCTTCATCTTAACCATTCGTACATACTTCTCATAGAATCCAATGACCGTCTGCACCCTGATATGACGTTAATAATTGGTATCATCAAAGGATTCACACAGTATAATATAAACCGACATCTACATAATCCAGAATTACCATATACACCGAGGATACAACAAAGACCATGATACAACAAAAGAGCACCTAACGGAATGAAAAAAAAAGGATTGCTGTCTTTTGGCGTCGAATATTAACATTTAATCCATCGACTTTCTGTGTCATATATTGCCGAGAATTTATCTTCTTCTATATTCACGCCGTTTAACAGGAGAAAGTTAATATTTTCTTTGATTCAGAGGACATCAAAAAGGTGTTATCTGCAATAACCACGATGATCTTAATTCGTGTGAAAGTCATATCGTTAAAATACTCCAACATTATACTCCTACGGAATGTTATCATTTTACATGCTAGCCTCGCTACATGTCGAGTCAGTCGTCGCCTGGCGATAACGAAAGCAGCCACGACCGCCATGTTTTAAGTCCTGTCCGTGCACGTGTTCCTGGAGAGTATACCATTGTGCCACGGGCTTTCGGGGATTTTCGAGCATCTCATACCAGTGGTCTCTTCCGGTTCCGGTAAACCGAGGCCCTACCCCAAAACAGCCCATAATTTCATTTCTGCCAATCCTGCAATAATATAATGTAATGATAATTCAATGGAAAACACTGCTATTACATTCACTAACGATGAAAGAAATATTTAGTTGGCCATATTAAGTATGAACTGCAAATCGTAATGATACCAATGCAATTAAAACTACAGGGAGAAGCCCAAGAATCAATCCGTATTCCTTTGCACATATCTATTTCTATATAAACGGCTTCATATAAACCACCAATAAAAAAATAAAAATGTATAATACACATGTTACTATAGATAGTAACATTATTCTATAGAATTTCGTTTCCGCAATATGAATTTGATTATCGTCTCCGCCCGTGAGATTATCACGAGATGTCAGGGCTAAAGCCCTCGGGCAATTATTCCTTACACTGGGGCAAATATCAACCCAAAGCTATGGTCAACATAACGCAGTAGAACTACTACACATGTTCCAAGTGTATGTGTTACAAAGCATATCGCGTCTTGCTATATATAATGTCCTTCATAACAATACTTGATGCTGCCCAGTACAATTTGTTGGTGTATGAGCATGTTCCGTCACGAACGAAACACCTTCTGAAAACGCCAACACTGTTTGCACTTGCTTCGAAGTGAAACAAAACGAAGCATAAGAGGCCTAAGGAAAGGGTTGCAACAATACTGATTGAGAGACAAAAAACATATAAACATCACTAACAGACAACACATGCATCAAAATGGCTCTACCAAATGGATTACACACCATATCAACGGTCTTTGTACATGGTATCAAAGCTTCGTTAATTGATATCATGCTATGGAATGCTTGGTGATTTTAGAAGCATTTTCATCAAAAACGTTTCATTTTAAGTGTAATCACAAATAAATATACATTAAATTTTAATTTATGGATATATCATGACATTATAAACTTAAACGTGTCAGCATCATACAATATGATATGATCTACGGTTCTTTTAACCGCATTGATTTCGGCAAGTTATGACAATTTAATGGCATTGCTTTTTCCTGAAAAAGTGATGATGTGAGTTAGTGAAATGAATTTGAAGTCAGCAAGTAATTACAGTACCATTTAATGACATTCAAAAATAGGCATTACATCTTTATCACATTGCATTATATGCTTACTATTATATGGTGACAAAAACTCAAAAGTACCATTGAACTCCTTGATCTCATCATCACAAACGCAAGGCTCAAATTGCTCGAAACATTTTATCATAACATAATTAAATTAAGTTGACTTTGATTGTTTTAGTAGAATTTACATTCTAAAGACTTGGACTTTAAAGGGAAATTATCTTAATGATAATCACTATAAACTAATTGTTATTTAGTAAAATCAGGATAAAGAAAGATTAAATTAAAATTGATTTTACAGTCATATAAACATTACGAGTCGGAAGCAAGTAATTAAATACGATACGTTTTTGAGATTTATCACGTTATGGGAGCAATTGCATTCACAATGTTTATTTGCTATTTGATGTGGTTCTTTTCCCTGAAATTGTATTGAAATATCGTACAATATTTGTGGGGAGAATAACGGGTTTTGCGTGCTCCCGTATTTCAATTGAGTTTGTATTTGATTGTGTCTCTTAAAATAGGGTTTTGATGGCATTAAAAGAACTTGATAGGAAACATAATCTTATATTAATATAGTCAGTTGGAGAGAAACAAAATGTTATTAAGATGCCTTTGCACTGATTTTATATTAATCTGAGTTAGATTGCCCATCGTGTGCGATTTAGTTAGGCCCAATGGACACTACTTGAAATTGCACAATTCCCAGTACTTGTAACCGTACATGTTGAAGCTGTAGTTAGACCGGCCTTTTAAAGCCATTTGCGAGTCCTCTCGGTATGATTTGTCTTGAATTGTCTTAATACCGGTTTTCAATTCACAACGGAAGGCGAAACTGCAGAAATACGCTAAATAGCGGGACGAAATGCGACAAGTTGCTGGACAAAAATGCACGGAATAATTAGTTTGCAATTTCGTACCGCCACTTGGTGCATTATTGCCCCGCCACGTACTGCATTTTGCTCCGCCAATTCGCGCCAATTTCCGGTCATTTGCCGCAAAAAGGCAACACAACGAAATAACATTCATCATAGCTTCGCAACCACTATTTTGATAATGTGTAAACGTTACCTGTCGTAATCGATTACTTTGATGATTATATCTACGTCTTCAACGTTTTCTCTTGGGACGTCAAAAACCATTGCCTCGTTGTATACAGGATTCAACGTATTCCGTTTCACTGTCGTCTTCTTCTTTTTAATCCTCTTGCCTTCGCACACAAGGGAAGCCTTCACAAACGGATCTGAATATAAAAGTCATCCATATAAGTTGGAATTTCCCAAAGGTCATCTTCTTTTCAAAATTGTGTACCCTTATAATCTTACTGCATTAGCTGAGTAAAATAAAACAAATAGGAAAATGCCAGCCCTTTTAAAATACGTTAAATAGACGGGACACGGATACTTGCTTTCTTATGACTAACTCTTGTTCTTGTTTTGTGCTCATCATTTGATAAGCGAAAAAATACGTCTGCAAAGGTGCATGAGGTATTAAAACTTGATCTGAGTACAGTATCTAAAACCCGTCTGTCTGCAAAGGAAACGATTTCATTGGACAATGCTTATAATTGGATAAAGGATACAGAATTGAAAACACTTTAATTCAGACTGCTAGCTTCTGTTTCATAATCTACAAGGTCTATGTTCATAATACGTAGTAATTGAAAATAAATTACTGGTATTATATGACACAGCATCATATTGCCTCGATAAAACTTCCTATATATTGGTCACTTACGTGTTATATTTACTATGTAGAATATGACAGTTGACATACATAATGTAAACGTAGGCATAATGCCAGTTTTTCAGAACTTAAATTTAAATGAAACCATTAAAAGATTTCATTTTTAATCGTAATGGAATAGATACATTTAAAGTTAAACATGAACTATATGAATATGTTAACCTAGTCGCTTTGTAAGTACGTGCTAACTATACGAAACTACAGGATTATAGTCATACTACCTTTATTAAGAGAATACGATTACCTGAAGAACCTGTTATGTCCATGGCCTTCAGAGACCTGGCCTTGACTGCTGTTAATGTCAATCGTCCTGCAGTCGGAAGGTAGCACAAGGTCAGCATGATCTCGCCTAGGTCAAACTTTTCCTACAAGAATACTCATTCATCAAATGCACCGCAAGCAATTTCCAATGGATAACTGTTTAGTTCTGTCTATCAAGGGGCATACTCGGCAAATACCCGAACAAATTTAAAAGCTAAATTGCCAAGAGTAAAATATTTGATGAATTTATGCAAAACTGAAAATTAATATTTCTGCGCTTGTACGTGAAAATATTTTTTACTGTTAGGCTTACGAGTCGAAATGAAGTTGCCTCGGAGCACAATTTAAAACTACTAGAAACGTGCGTCAACTTCTTTGGTTTTCATTGGCATTTTTATATGTTTCAGCTCTAATTTGAGATCGACTACCTTCATATTATTTTACTAGGGCACTTTGTAATCTTCTGTTACGAAAGATAAAATATGTTTAACTTCGTCATTTTACTTAATAACCATTATTGCAACAAAAAGGCCAATGCTCTGCAAAATATAAAATTCTGAAGAAATAGAAATTAATAATGTATTAAAAGAGGTATTCATATTGGAATAGTATTTCTCGTTAACACTGAACTCTATTTGGACTGTTTAATGAACTTTAGCATTAAATGAAGGAATCCAATTCCATTGTCAATTTAGCTAAACCACGTTTATGAAATGGTGTCTGATAATAATGGAGCTTTATTCATGACGATGACGAAAGCAAGTAAATGAACTAGATATGTAAAGCTTTTCTATTATGTATAAAGGATTTCCAGCGTAATTTACGATCAAACACCTTTAACGTTGTTGTTAAGGAGATGGTAAAAGGAGATATGTGAAAAAGGTTAAGGTATCGCGTAGGTGGGGATTTAGGAACGGAGTGAATTTTTGTAATTTGACTAAGAACTGAAAGGAGTCCAGAAATGTTTTTTGTACAGGGGGCATATATCGTTGTGTTACAATTTCGTATATCTATTATGATTTGAATGATAAACATCATATGAAATCGATGAACCGTCAAAGTGTTATATATAATTTTATTAAGCATCACTAACCTGATAGGATGAAAGAATGTCTCGGACAAAAAACGTCTCCGTTACGAGTCTATTTCCCTCGGGGACTATGTCTGGCACCGTGACTGTCCCTATCAGATCATGGCGGGAAAATCGATCGAAGTCATAGATATTAAAATGTAGCACTCTTTCGTGAAGATCACTAAATGGTACATTAAATGTGTACTTTTCGTTAAATTCAGGATTTAGAGTTTTTCTGTGTACTTTCGACTGGTACTTTTGTCGTCTGTCAGGCAACAGATAAGTCTTTATGTACGGGTCTGATGTGCCTGAAAAATCTTTTGGTGGCAAATTAATCGCCTTCAGAATCCCAATAGTGATTTGATTCAATTCGTAGCTGTATTGTAGACTAAATTGCAGCTGTCCGCAAACTAAATGTTCAGATTTCACACTATCCACAGACACTTGCTTGTACAACTCGGGTTTAATTACACCTAAACTTGGTTGTTCCGTGTGTTTGGCACTTTGCACTGAAAATTCTATTTTCGAGAGATCAATTTGATGGGACATGTGACGATGGAAAAGCTGATGTCGTTCAGACACCGTTGGCATTGTGGACTGTCGCAATGCCTGAAAGAAGGATTTAGCCCGGGAATATCGCGATTCATTTCCTAAAATATCTGTTTCAAATGTCAGGTCTGGTGTGCTTTTGCTTATTTTTAAGTTGTGGTCAAGAATGGATTCTGGCGAGCTCGTTTCCTTATACGTCTTTTTCCAGTATACTTGTCGTTTCTGACGTCGGCCTTTACACGCTATCCAAGCAACGTATCCAATAACGGTGCTCACCAAGGTAATCGATATTGCAATGGCAATTACTATGTACATAACGGGGACACCTGAAATGAGACAAAGGAATCAAATGTTTCTCTCAAAGCTAATTATTAGCCAACGGATATCAATTACAGCCAGTCCAAGTCCAATTATATTGTGTTGAGCCTTAAAGCTATAGGTTAACGAGCATTCAAAGGTTTGCCATCTGTGCACATCTGGTTAGTATATGAATCGAGATTTTTGCACGATTATCTCGGTAAAATACATTTATTTCCTGTATTTCCTTCTGACGACGTTGGCTTTCTAGTGAAAACGGTATTCTTATTATTAAATTAGAAATACTTCTGTCTGAGTCGTTTACCTAGCATTGATGATTGAATTAGCTTTGCCAGCAATATTTAGGAAGAATGAAAAAAATATCCCCTGAATGGTACCGAACTTGCATATTAAATTTACAGTGTTTAACATGTTATTGCAATAGTGCTTTTACACGAAAAGCAATACATATGTAAAACTTCAGCATTCAAGTTTAAAACGTGATTTGGGTATATCTTTTTATAAAAAAATAACACTATCGTAGTGTTAAGTATGTATATATAGCAGCGAACCTCAAAACAAAATACAATTAATAGTAACGAACATTAACAATAACATTGTGTTAACAATTTACGGTTATCTTAACAATACAAACGGTATAGATTTATCGAACTTCTTACTAGCACCAGCGAAAGTTATTCGACAATTGAAGTTATCATTTTGTTTTTTGAAGTATCATTACGATGTAATAAAGCGAAATTAATAAATCCGGTTTTGGACTTTTTTTACATCATTGTCTTTGTTTTTTAAAGATACCATACTGTTGAGTGTAGTATCACCTATTGAGCATCTGATTCACTCCTTATGTGAAAAACTGTGTTTGTACTGTTATATTATATTTTGTCATAACAATTACATGTTTTGTATAAATGAAATCGTACACAGTGTCTCTGCATTTTCTTGGAAAATTGTGTCATTTTACTAGACATCTTTCAATTACCCAGGGAGGTTGATCGAAGGTCGACCTAGTTTGCGCACGGACGACCTTTATAGTTCGTTTTAGTTGTTGTTTATAGAAAAGATAACTGGAATAACCACAAGATGAAATGGGGAAATATAAAGTTGTTTGGCACCAATGCAATTTGGTCTTCACACAAAAAAAGTTCAAACAAAGCCAATAACTTGTAATGAAAATAACGCTAACAAACTTTCGACTATTAATAAATAAGTATTAAGTATACACTTAGGACACCAATTCATTTTATTAATCTATCACTTGCATACAAATCGGTCCAATAAAAAAGTGCCGTGTAAATTGTAGTTTATTAGGATAGTATACCATGATGTTTATCTACGGTCATTTGTTCATGTGACCGCTAAAAAGGACGTTTTTATGTTCTGAAATGTTAGAGGAAAAACACAAATAATGTTTTAGTATCAAATGTCCGCCAACAACCGAACTCAACAATCACTCGCCAATAAAGTCCAATCACTCTGCATAATAATGACACTGGAAAATCAATCTACCAGTAAATCTACATGTGGTGTGAAAATTTTACCCCACCCGCAAGTGCAGCATTCGACGATAGTTAATTCCATTTCTGTGGTGAATGACAAAAACTCACTTATAACATAAATGAATTATATTTTGCCAGTGCAGTTCTTAACATCCAACAACAATTAAATCCATTTATCATGTGGCGATTGTTGTAAACACTCGTGATCTTGAACCATTACCCGTGTACTGTACTCTGTGACTTGCAGAATAATTGCTACATCATCAGATAATGTTTGGTAACTGATCCATGTTTATGCACTTTTAAAACCTTTTCGTATGTTTTGAATTGGTATCGACGTTTAAACATGCAATGACTTTGTTTATAAGCGTATTGAAAAAGGTTATACAGTTTTGAGAACTAATTTGAGGGTGATTTAAACATGGATACCGGGTGTGCTGACGTCAACAGGAAAAAACAACAACAGTTGTCCCTCTTGTTATAAAGGATTAAATATTTATAAGACTGAACATTAAATGTCAACCTTTTAGACGGAGCGTAAGATAAGTAGTTGATAAAAGTTTGTTTTTACTGTCAATGTCTCTTAAGCTTATGGTCAATACCCAGCAGTGTAACATATAAGTACGCATGTCAATTACAAAGAGCAAAATATTCATGTTACAATTGCCAATTATCATTCAGCAACTTTCAATATGTTAATTTCCACAGCAATGTTTATATCAAAAACGTTGCCTTCTAAATGTCAAATAAGCGATTCATTTCCTTTCTATCATAAGGTTCATGCAGATACAGAAACTAGTGTTAAGCATAATCAATAATTTAGAAGCTTTTGCTTTGGATGCGATGCTATATTGTGAAAGCAATTATATTACTAAAATCAGTAATGTATTGAAACCCATACCGTTCATTCTTTTAAAGCAATTTAGATTTGTATCTTGAAAACAGGTCTAAAATCGTGAATGGATAATTGAAATAGTTGGATACGTTTGATGGTAATTCAAAAACAAATATATTTCAAAACAATGGTATCGAATTAGATGTTTTGCATCTCATAAAAGCGTAAAGCTTGGGGAAAGTGAGATTCCTCTTTTGTTCTGCCCTTATAATCAATACTTAAAATGTACATGGTAATGGCTATTGTCCAATCCTAATGTCCATTCAGCGTACAACAGAGGTAACTTTCATGTCATTAATCAAGAGCTAAGTTACTCCTTTTAAACATTAAATGTATTTATAAGGACTTTTCCGATTACCTGAAACTTGAACAATAGTAAGGCCTAATGATTTGACAGGTTCGGTATCTTGCATTTTGTATAATGTTATATAGACCTGACCGGATTCGTTTGTATGACTTGAACACTTCCAACCCTAGTTTTTGTTTTAACAAATTTCATTTCAACAGGGATGGGGTATAAATCAAGGGGAATGGAGTTTGTCTTAATACTCTGGCTTTGCCCGCCGCTCTCTCTAATCACCGATAGCTGCAAAAGTGAACCTTTTTATACATATTCTGCCTTTGTTTAAAATGTGTCTTATAATTCCATTTTAATAGTTGAAATATACACATAATAATACACTAAATGATTTATTGACCATGCCCAAGTGTTACCCTTACATTTACCGATAACGAAATTTGAAATTGAGTAATAAGTTTTCATCTGACGTTGTATGTCTTAAGGTATGTGTTTGTTTGGCGTTGATCTCTATACATTCAAGCAGTATCTATATAAACATGTGTTGTATCGTTAATGTATTTTCAAATGACGTATTATGAATTTCGCTCAGAGGCGACGAAACCAATTATCAATATATATATGTTTGTTCTCTTGGATAGAAATAAATTTTTTGTCCGACACAACAATCCTTCAATATATTTGGTAAAAAAAACACAACATGCTCATGATATGATATAATAGTTTAAGATTGAATAACGTTATATTTGAAAAACTGAACCAAATCAAACTTTGATCATTTATTGAGAGGAGTAACCGATGCATAGAGACATTGCATACGATAAAAACATTGTTAAATTACTTTACGCAAACAAAAAAGACAGTCATGTTAATCCATTTCATTATTCCCAAACAATTCATTGCTTAACCTGTACTTGAAAATTATATGGTGTATTTGGAATTAAATGCTTTATACGAGGTATCACAAATAAAAATTAGTACCCAATAAAACTGCGTATTCAGTAAAATCAATATGATTGTTCATTCACCAAAGTGTATCCATAACAAAAGTGATTACAAATAACACATGGAATACACCGACTATCTAGGCTGGTTGGCTGCAGAAGCCAATGACCATTTAAGCCAAACATTATGGTTTTTTATAACACCATATAAACAAATGTGACCATCCAAGAAACCGAAATTACGATAATATTGTTTAAGGCACCTCGACATTTAACAAGAGAAACACACAAACACAACCTAAAATCATACTGTTCACTTATACAAAATATCATGTAAAAAGTGCCTGAAATAAAATGGATTAAAATGTAAAAGGCTAATATTTAATCAAATGTATTGATCAGTGTAATTTTTTACGGAATATTTCTCAAAATCAATGCATTCAATTGTATTGCAAAAGTTAAAATAAATCTAGTGGATTGTAAAATAAGAAAATAAAACAGTAAGAAGTACGATGTTATCATTCTGTTTACCTGCATCTGTTTTATCCATGGCTTTATTCATTAATAATTTGCAGCAATATAACAATCATTCATCGTTGAATATTTTAATGTAATATCCATTACGCGGAGTTGCATGGTTTATGGCTTTATTCAGAGTGATTGTCGGCAACAAACAGCTCTATCGTCGTCACAATCATTGAACAATTAGCTCTGGTAGGAGAAGCAATTATATCCTTTCCATTAGAATTGCAACACCTCATTCCGATACATGGTGCATTCAAGATTTCCGAAAATGTGTGGAAACATTCATTGTTGCGTACACCATAACTGAACAAGTCGTGATGTTATATGGTTCATTACAGTGTTGTGCCAAATCGATAGACTAGTAACATTCTAGGAGAGACTGTCACCAGGTCACCAACTCACCGGGAAAGCCTATCCGCCTCGGGAATTCACTGCAGAGCATTACCAATCGATCTATAAGAGCTTTTATCTGCACGCATATCGTGTCTCAAAAGCATTGCCATTTCAAAGTTATGTTTTAAATATTGATAAAACAGTATGATCAAAACAAAACAAACAATACCGCAGAATTGCATGCTCACTTCGATTTTCTCTACAATTGAGAGCTTTTTTCATTATTATTTTGATTTCATTCTACAAGTGGTCACACAATTAATTACACTGCTACTACTACTACTATGGATAATTATAAAAACAATCATAATTGCTGTTATCGTTATTTTTTTTGTTATTATTATTATTGTTATCATCATCATCATCATCATCATCATCATCATCATCATCATCATCATCATCATCATCATCATCATCATAATCATTATCATCATCATCATCATCATCATCATCATCATCATCATCATCATCATCATCATCATCATCATCTTCATCATCATCATCATCATCATCAATATCATCATCATTATTATTATTATTATTATTATTATTATTATTATTATTATTATTATTATTATTATTATTATTATTATTATCATTATTTATATTGATAATGAAACATCTACATAAACATACCAATTATTTTATATATTTTTTATATATATATAGTATTTATGCACTGTGCTGTTTGTAGAGTTTTGTGCTGTTCTATGTTTCTTGTTTGTGATTTTGTGTTCTATGTCTTTGGCGTTTGCCCATTGCCACTAAACGGCGTTTATGTTAAAATTTTTGCTACTGAGCATGTTTCTGTAGCTTTTTGCATAAATATCCAGTTGTAAATGGCGCAAGGAAATCCTGCTTTTAAGCTATAATACATTAATTATGGCATGTGCGTTTCCCGGCTTATGAAATTGAATATGTCTTGCAAAAAATATACCGGGCGCCGGGATGTATAATGTTTATCACAGAGTGATTTCCGTTATGTTTATTACGTAACATGTAAACAAACATACTTTTGACCAGATTAATGTTAGTTTCACCTGACATATCGAGGTAACAATTAAAGTATTATTACATTCAATGGTATACCGGACATGTTTTCCCGGTCTTGTGATACATACTAGAAAACTTGATCACCGTACATCCTGCAATCGACGCTGAATTACAAGCAACAATGCGTATGTTGAATAAAATGTATAACTTCATCAAATTTAATGTTTGGCCAAATAAGACAACATGTTTAAATAAAAACAAACATTTAATAATGAAATAAAAGTGCGATATTCTAGCGAACAATTTGGCGTCAAGTTTAATTTCGAATGCATGGTGCATTACCAGAAACACTTTCAACTTCCGTTTAGACTTTCGTGTTTCAAATTTGGACGAAGAGAGGTCCAATATCAGTAACGCCACTATTTGATAACACATATGGCATCTTGAGCTCATTGTTGTTTTAACATTGTGTATATCTCCTTTATTGGCTGGTTTGCCTTTAAAAAGTGTGATCTGATGGTATTTGTTCGGTTATTTTGAATTTTAAAAATTTCCATAATCTATCCTAATTGATAAGGTTTAAAATCACCTAAACGTGACCTTTTCATTAAATATATCCGTTCAAAAAATGAAATACAAGCACTGTTAATATACGTTACCGTTCAATTAAACGGTTTACTTAAATATAAAAGCATATTTCGATATAATGGACCAGTATAAGAACATTCCAAAATGAGCATGTTTTCAATATTTCAATATAAAATGTAGTTTTCATTGTGTTATTATGATATTAAATTTATGAATCCAAAGTAACACGTTAAAAAAACTTAGTACCTCAGTCAAACGAATTCATTTCTTGCTTTGGCGGGGTACACAGCTAAAAAACGAAAATTGACATCCCTGTCTAATACTGCCACCTACGCCAATTGTATGATTGGCCCATCATCGTAGTACTAAGTACTATCTTAGTACTTTCAGGGTTTGTTTCCACATGTATATCCTGCCAATTCAGTCAGTTTCTTGATGTTAAAGTCATTGTAGTGATACTTTTTATTTTATAATATTAAATTGCTTTCTTAGCTCAATGCAAGGTTTTAATATATATTGCTGGTACGTTTTCTGGGTAAAACAATAATTCGCCTATAGTGGAGATGAAAGCCACCAACTTTTGGTTAGATGCAGAAGTTATAGCATTTATGACCGATAGCAAGAACTGACGTGTTTAATGCTGTATTTTTAAGTTATGTGTGCCAAAGGACTTTTAATTTACAATTCTCGAAACATTTGGGCAATTATTTTGCCCACTAGTAACGAAAATGTGAGTTTTAGTGTGTAGATGTCAATATATTCTTATAGATGCCTTACTAGTTTACGCCCACCGTAGACTCGGGCTCCGTGAACCTGTTTTTCTCTGACCGTTCCAAGGCGGTAATCCCATCATCTATTGGTTAAGCAATTTTGATGTGTGCGGTCTGTTTGTTGAGTTCGTATTTGTGTATGTTGTGTTGAACTGTTTTTGTGCCTCGTTCATTGTCGTTTGGGTCCTTGTCTTGTTCCTCTAAACTGGGTTAATGTTTGTATATTCGATTACTGGGCTTGTCGCTGTAGTTTTCATTAAGATATCAATTTCTTCTTTAACTTTTGCCCAATACTCAATCAATTTTGATTGTATTTGTAGTCTATATATTTATTTTTCTCTTCCATTCTTTCTTACATACTGCTTGATAATAGAGATAAATAATCAAATTCTGTGTCATAAATGATGTAAACACTCTTTTACCAGTATGTGAGGATATGTTATTTGTTTTTGAATATTTATCACATGTTGTTTTGTTCTGGGGAATTTCAAAACGAAGATTAATGGTAACCATACGCATTAAACCGCATTTGATTTAATATCAGGCTTGGAAAACAAAACAATTATGGGCTGATGACTCCAGCTAATTTACTGGGGTCCCTGATCTGATAACCTAGATTATTGTCAATAGGATTAATTAATTAATCATGGCATCTCCTCCTGTATGAACAATCTAGCTATTTTCACGGTGTTTTGCGTGTCGATCTTTACTTCCTACTTGAATCGATTGCTATGAGTCCGATATCCATTAATGAACTGTCCATGAACAGTAATAGTAATTCTGTAACAAGTTATCTTGTCAAAACGTTAGAAATTATAGCGAACGCATTCTTTAACAAACAATTCTTTTAATGCATACATATTCGCAGAAATCTCCAAGATAAAACGTACCAGTATGGACATGACAGACAATAATTCTTATTATTTAATGAAATTGCCTTTATATATTCCTGATTTCACAGTAGACGGCTCACCAGAACAAAGCTTGCTGTCATCTGGATGTGCCAGTCAAATATCTCGTGGAGTAATGAAGTTTTCATATTCCTTAGAGGAATTGTCGCCTTGACAAATATTTAACAATATACTCAATACCGAATCAAGTACGCGAACATTTGTGCATTATTAACGTTAGATATTATTATTAGATATTATTATTATCAATATTATAATTACTATTATTATTATTATTATTATTATCAATATTATTATTATTATTATTAGTAGTAGTAGTAGTATTAGTAGTAGTAGTAGTAGTAATATTTAGTAGTAGTAGTAGTAGTATTTAGTAGTAGTAGTAGTAGTAGTAGTAGTAGTAGTAGTAGTAGTAGTAGTAGTAGTAGTGGTAGTGGTAGTGGTAGTAGTAGTAGTAGTAGTAGTAGTGGAAGTGGTAGTGGTAGTGGTAGTGGTAGTGGTAGTGGTAGTGGTAGAAGTAGTAGTAGTAGTAGTAGTAGTAGTAGCAGTAGCAGTAGCAGTAGCAGTAGCAGTAGCAGTAGCAGTAGCAGTAGCAGTAGCAGTAGCAGTAGCAGTAGCAGTAGCAGTAGCAGTAGTAGTAGTAGTAGTCGGTAATTGTCGGTGAACCATTATTTTTCATAGAACAAAGGCAGCTGAACATTCCGGTAAAATATTGAATAAACGCGATGATTAATAGTGATGAGAGGCATAAGATGACACAGTTTGCATAATAAATACCAACCTATCAGATATGTATTCAATATCAATAACAGTTTTGTCATGGTGATATGCTGGTTGTCAAAGCGTGCTATGATTCAGACACGCATCTCTGAAAATTCGTGAATAGTCGGCTTAAATCGTATTTAATTTCATTACATTTGTGATAAAAGGTCACTCAGATTTTAGGAATATTTTACCCGCCGATTTCCTGTTTTCGGTGTTTGATGCTCTTTAATAATGAAGGACATTTTCGAATACAGGCCAATCAATCTTAAGACAAAGCCGACACGGCTATCACATGTGCTACAAGTCGAAAGTAGGTACATCACCAGCGTTATTGAAACGGCGATAAACAATATGTGTAAAACAAAACACAACTGATCCTCCGAAAGGTATCGCATCCATAGTTGCGAGTTGTGCTCCGTATTGATCAATATAAATAGTTGCTGTTTATTAAGTTTTTCATCAATATGACTTAAAAAGCATATAGAAAAGCATGATATGAGCAAAATATAGACACAAAAGAATAAAAATCATTATGCACCTGTATATAGCTAGTTAAGGTCAAACAAAGAAAGGTTGTTGACAGCAGTTTGTCAAATATTTAGCCCCGACAGTTCTAAAGCTCAGACAAAAAAAGAAAACTAGTAATGGACCTTCAATATTGCGTTGCGTCAAATATTAATGGTCACCACAAGAAAACTAATAATGGAAATTCAACATATCATTATGTCAAATACTAACGGTCACCTAAACTATATAAAAACAGTACCTGAGAACGCCGCTCTATGTCATTATGTTTTAATAATTATGTGTATAAGCACACGATTAAACTCAATAAACTTGTTGTACTAAAGATCCAAACAATTGGGTATCGTCTGTAATAAACGTCACCAAAGCAATACGATCTATTATATATAGATGAAATATTACATCGTTCTTGCTTTATATTTCTGTAAACTGGCAAATGTGACATCTGGCTTGTGACATTCATTAATAGACCTCTATCTAAAACTGTAAAGACCCCATAATGACGTGACAACATAATCCTTACGTTCGGCAAATGTAATGCGTTCCCACTGTGTTCCTTCTCTCAATACAACGTACGTTTTGTGTCATAACCAATGGACTGATTTTAAGCAGCCATTCATTTTTAAGTTTTTAAGAGTATCTGCAAGGATGAATGTAAAGAAAAGAAAGGACACTCAATCTTTACACGATAGGGGATGTATTTTGAATCGTAACAAAGCTGGGAAAATAATCATATTGGACGAGCAATCAGATAAATAAATCACTGACCTTTTTGTCTTATCATCGCAAATCTTGACTAAATTAGATTATGATACATTTTATACAATGACGCATTTTGTATGAAAGTTTAGATAGTTAAATACACTATATTAGTATAAGTCTTCTTTATTTTTTGAAACGTAAGCAATTTGATACTTAAAAAAATGATGATGATAATAATGTGACATCACAGCTTATTCCATATCTTATTTTTCCTCATAATATAATAACCATGTTGTTTCGTTGTATTTCCAGTTTCACACTGACGTGGTTATTTGCTGAAAACTACTTAGTAAGACGGCAAAGTATACCGTAAAAACAGGGGCCAGCTCGGCCTATTTACGCGCATACATTTAAGGGGGATCCAGGCCAGGGTCCTTGTTCATTTAAATAAGATAAATAAATAGTTATAGCTAACTCGCCTATGGTGCATTCTGGGGTAATACTGCTTCTTAATTTTGCCATATCAAAATTTGATTTTTTTCCATTTTGTGAAAGTTTCCGTTTTGATTTATAATGGTACAACGGTATGAGTTAGAATAAATTTAGTGTTGAGTAGCCCACCAATCAGCTAAAATCTACTAATAACGAAATAACTGAAGGATAGCTGTTTGCTTATATATATCAACGAAAATAAAACTAAGGAAATATATCTTTAGGTTTTCTGGAACGTATTTTGGAAAAATCAATATTAATTAAACTAACGCATAAAACAGAAGGTAGATCATATTTATAAGTCCTTAAACTATGACCAGTTTCAAATTTTGATGAATAATTCTTTTAGTAAAAAAACATAAAAAAGGTATTCGAGCCCGGTTTTCAAGGTCAAGGTTTGCATGTGTGGTCGTGCATTGTACGATATATATATATATCCATCCTCGGACATACGTATATATACGTTACAAAAATTATGTATTGAATATACATTTTACCATCCGTCATTTTCTTTATTCCGACTCTCTCGCTTCTCCCTTTTATTCCTCTTCAATTCTAAAATTCCAACTAATTCATCTCCTCCCAATATTTCTATACCGTATTTATATCAGGTTTAATCATTTACACCCTCTCTATCCATTCCCCTTAAACACCCCCTCTCTGATCACCACTCCCTTTTATGATACCCTCCCTACGCAATCCCTACCAGCCAACCACTTTCGCTATCATCGCTTTTCCATTACTATCCCTTCTACCACCATCGTGTTTTTTCTTTTAACTGCAGAACTTAATCCGAATGTTTGAAGGTTGTTGCAATCCTGCTAACAGTATCCAATTATACAACTAGGAGAATATCTATCTTAATCCTTCGCTGCAGGAAAATCCAAATTTGTCACAATTTTGTTTAAAATATAAATGAATGAAGAGGCACAACAAATACAATATAGGGTAATTCGATAGTATAGTTAGTCGGACAGATGGGGTTTATCCCCGTGGCAAGCCCACTTCTGTTGTATATGTGTGACATCAATAACTAAGAAAAGGAACGTCTCTCTACTAACTGTCAATCTTTGAGACCAACTTAATCGTTCACACGATGCATAAAATAGTTAAGATACAAACACTTCAAAAAAAATAAAATAATCAGGTCCAACTGCTGACTCAACCATCTCAAGCACTTTCTCGTCACTGACGACGTCGTTAGCCACGAGTAGGTCGAAGTAAAATTGTAAAATCAGGAGATTAGCTTCGTGACAACATAATTGAGTACAAATATAAAGGAAATCATTCTTCTGTACTTGGAACGGGTTCATTTTCGATTGAACCACTGACGTAAAGACACATGGTAACAGTCTTAATAGAGTCAGATGAGGATGATTGTGGCCCAACGGGACTTCGAGCACCACGGTGGATGTCAAAGCTGTAGTAGATAGTAATCCAGTGGGACGTTTAAGCTTCGGGGTGGGGGTTGTCTATCCGCTTAGGATATTTTCGGCAGTAATTTGCTTCTACCATGATCCGTAGAGCACGTGCATACAGCTGTGGTGACCAGTAGTTGTCCGTGGGACTTGTTGAAGTCATATGTGGAGGTGTTTCAGTTTGATTTCAATGACTTAAATACAGACCCGTGTGCCAATTCAATATATATTTTGTTTTATTGCCTGGCAAATTGAAGGGATTTTATTTTTTTAATGAAAACGGTGGACGCCACAAACCAAGAAGTCGGGCAAAGATCCACCTTTTTATCGGGATGAAAGTATCATTTTTGTGCAATCCACATTTTGGTCGAACCTGAATTACTGAAAAGGTGGCGCCAAGCATTAAGAATACAGTTCCCGCCAACCCGTCATTTCCAAGCCAGGTAATATTTAAGACGTTGTCTGAGGATTTGTTGTCTATGCTCCCGTTTATCATTTGTGCTCCCTTCAATTGTCATGATCTGCCTGCTTTGGTTTGCCTTGCCATCCACATATGTGTTCCTTTTTCCGGTGAGAGTTATGTTGGTTTGTTCGCAGTTTAGATTGCTTACTCATTTCATATATCATCAGCTTTATCCTATTGACCGTTTCACATCAGTTCTCCACGTAATTAATTGAAAGTCTGAACTTAGAAACCTAGTACTAGTGAGCTGCGAGCCTTTTCGGGTCCTCTTCGTTACGGCGTCCACGGCCTGCGACACAGCTTCTTTCGATATGTCATCTACATGCACCAGCTCATAGTTAACATTAAAGTCGAAGTTAGATTTATGTTGATTAAGTGTTTTAATAAGTCATAAATTCAGTGAGTGTATTTTGTTTACCAAAATTTGATTATTACAGCTTTGATTAATAGTGAATTTCATTTTGAATCAAACCCAGACGTATTTGTGCTCATATTCATTGTCATATACAGTTCTTAGTGTAATTGCAGTAATACAAATTCATAAATGCGTATCGGGCTATTGCGATCGGAGACTTCGACAAATACACCTAAGTAAGCCATTTTACAAGTAGTTCTTTCCACTGACGGATCCAAGAGGACGTACTTGCCTCCACTGAAACTGTCTTTGAGCATGAGTGCCATCCCTTGAACCGTCACTGTTTTTCAACAGTGAATTTGGCGGCTTGGTAAAAAACGGTGGCACTTAAGTTTTTTTTGCAGGTTTGCATTGTTTCTTTTTTCATGTACATACCTCTCGGTTTAGATATTTAAATAATTAAACAAGCAACTTCAGATGTATATAAAGCGCCGTTTATAGCGACATAACTACTAGTTATACAGAATTCTGTAAAATGAGACCGTCCAACTCGATGAGAACAGTATCCAATTTCATAGTAAGCGCCTCGAACTTCGAAATGCTGGAAAATTATTCATGGCTTCCGGAAATATAGGAACATAGTTGATATAGGGTATGTAGTAACAGTCACGAAAGTAAAAGCTTGAACTGAATGTGTAGTGGTTTAGTAACATTATAAATAAATATCTAAAAATAATAAATGCGCTATATTTTCAGTATGAAATTAAAGGCCTAACCTATCTACCACAATGTCGGTGACACCCGACCCTTTGGCACTAGGACTTTAAGGACGTAAATTCGATATAAACTCGGAGAGTCAGACTCAACTTAAAAACATATATTTTTTAGCTGTCCGACTTTACATTGAAGTTACCAACATGTTTAAAACTTCATTAGTTAAATTCTCCTACAAAATAAATGATCCTTTATATACAGTGAAATTGAATGCTGTTAGAAACCAGAAGTTGTTTTATTTTTAAAGCTCAAGTCAATTTAATACTCTACTCATTGTTTTTTTGCTTCACTTGTGCAAACACTTTTTCGTTTAAAAAAGGCTGTTTGCGCAGCTGCATGTTTTACGTAAGCAACACGCCTGACAAATATTTTAGAGGAATAATGTATTATTTTCTGATTAAGATGCTCTAGGACATGACGGTAATGAATAAAACCTGTTATTTGATATACTAGATAGCATTTACAACACTTTATATTTGTTGAAAAATAACTCGCATATAGTTTGTCAAGTTTGCACATAATTCCTTGAAACATTGATAAGGAAACTTTTTGTAAAAGCTCATGATATCAACTTTAAATTTAGCATGCCGCCAAACCCATCCCATATCTGTCCAAGATAGCGCCTCATAAGTTTAGCGTTAGAAAATATGAATAGATACAAGGATGTTCGGTATGAGCAATAACATGGAATCCCACTGTTTGTCGAAACTTAGAATAGCGAAAATGGTTGCCACTTGGAAATCCCACATCAAGGATTGCCAAAGTAGACAAACATCATTTTAGATATGGCATACATTTTGTAATATTTACTATAGCATGTGCAGTTGCATTACATCACCCCCCCACCCCCAATACATGATATGGATTAAATATATATCGCACTGACACACCTAGTCATGATCTAAGCCTTTAAAGGCGGACAATATAGTTTTACAAGTGATATCGAATCAAGAAACGTATTAATTTTAATGCATTCTAGTGTTTAAATGTGAAGCCCGTTTTGCAATCGATTTAAAATAGAACTAGGTTTAAAATCGAACAGTATTTGTTTATTATGTGCTATTTTAACGCGCGAATGAAACAGAACAAAAGTCCGATTTATAATGCAATATAATTACAAAGATAAACAAAGAAAATCGCATATCTAATATTTGCATTGGTTTTAGATGATTGTAGATTGCCAAAGGTCATAGATAATTCTTTTCAACATGCACAGTCAGCTTTTAAAGAGGTATGCAAACCCGGATGCTAATAAAGTATAAGGATAGACATTATCAGATTCCATCTCGTGTATAACATTCGTCACTGGATAAGCAGATAATGTAATTAATATCTATCCGTTAAGGAATTTATCGTTTAGTCATACCATAAAACGCTAAATATTTGGTTAATGTTAGGTAAACACCCAAACTATATCAGCATGACTCTTATTATCCCACAAGTTACCTGAACCTGTACCTGAAATAGATTTTCAAACACTAAACGTTTTAAGTGAAACTGCTTATCCAGTGACGAATGTTATACAGTCCTTACCAAGTACTTCATAGTATTCCAGTATCGTTCTATTGTTTCGTGTAAGTGAAACAATAGAACGATACTGGAATACTATGAAGTACTTGGTAAAGACTGTAGCCACAAATGTCACTTGACAAACATGAATCACAAGATAGCGAAACGGTACCCGAAAAGAGTACATTTGACAAGGATTAGTTTTAAGCATGATAATCAACAAACCAATTGTAACAGAATGTCTATTAGGTTTCTCAGTATAGATGCACCCAAATGACGCTTGGAATGCAACAAGCCTACCTTAGCACGGTATAAAAAAGAAACCCAAATAATACCCATAGCATGTCATCTATTTTGGCAGGATAGTCATACAAACGGACTGCGCCTTAAAATATTATAGGACAACGAATTGAATGCAAAGTCTTATCTGAATGACCTCGAGCATATCAAAATACTACTAATTAGACAGACACAAAATTGCCAGATCATGAACTCTACCAAAAGTATTTTAGTCTATGACTTCGTCTGTATTCAGACTATTCCACGAAGGATATAGATATAAACATATATTTTTTATAAAACGTAATTTGATATAAAATCTTATAATGCTACCAAACTATACTAAATAGTCTAAAACTGTTGAATGGCATAAACGATACATGAAGTTAACTAATAAAAATATAAATTAAGTGTATTGTAATATTAGACCTGAAATAGTAAGTAATACGAATTTATCAAATCATTTACCTGCGACTGTTTTATCCATGGCTTTTCTCATTGATAACATGCAGCAATATAACAATCATTTCCCGGTGATGAGTTTTATGCAGTATCCATTACGTGAGTTGTCAGGTTTATAGTTTTGTTCAGAGAGCGAAGGTCGGCAACAACAACTGAACGATTAACTCTGTTAGGAGAGGCAATTTTGTCATTTCCGTAAAAGTTGTAATATCTCATTCCGATACATTGTGCATCTCGGATTTTTGAAAACACATTAATTGTTGCGTACAACAGAACAAGTCAGTATGGTATATATTTCATTACATTGTTATGCCAAATCGATGATCTTGATATATTTTAGTAGATACTGTCACCATAAATACAATGCTACAGAGGCAATCCCCGTAGTCGGAAATTCAAGATACTGCCTGTTTAGGGGCACAAGGAGTGAGCAAAACGAAAACACTAGAGAAATATAAACACTACACACACACACAATGAAGTCACTGATTCACCGGGAAAGCCTATCTGCTTTGTAAATTCACCTTAGTATATTCACAATTGATCGAAAACGGTTTTATTTGCACGCATCTCACGTCTAAGAACCATTGTCATTTCAAAGCTAGGTTTTAGATAATAAATATCTAAACAGTATGAACAGCTCAAAACATCATTAATTATGTTTTGTTTAATACCGCAAACGTTTATGCTCAATTTGATTTGCTTTAATTTTGTTGTTTGCTTTAAATCGATTGTTTTCTTTTATCATTTTGCTAAATAACCTATGCTACAAATCGTGAAATGTTAAAAAACTGCATCTAATGATCGTCAAATTTCATAAACAATTAAAGTTAAACATATGCCAAAAATATTTTTATCATGTGTTTCCGGTATGAAAATGACACAAAGACTAAGTGTATTTGCTGAAAGGCCACCATCCTATTACAATATACAAACAGGTAGTATATATATATATATACACTCTTTTGTTACAGTACAATGAAACACAATGAAACAAATAAACAGTAATATGGATATTACATTGATAGTGATTTAAGAATTTCAATCTTCAGGTCGTACTTTTCTTTTATTAAATGCACTGTACAAATATTATTTTAAACTTGTTAACGTTAGGTTTATCTAATATTTCTTTGAGATCGTAAATCCTCGTAGAAGACACAAACAAGTAGGAAGTTGTATTCAGCTTCATTTCATTGAAATTGACATACTTTACATAATCTTCATTCTCTTGGGATATCAATATAACGACCCTTCTCAATTTCTATATCCAAAAGATGACTGGAATGCGGTAAGAAGAAGGCAAAAAGATAAATGGTAGCAGTTTCAGCGATTATACATTTCGTAAAGGATAATACCCTGTAGCGAGGAAAGTGTTTATTAAGTCAATGAAGGTCATTTTTAAAAATGTCTTTAATGCTGACTTCAACTTTTGCAATTATGTTAGAATAACTTTACAAGTTAATTGTCTCGTTTGTATATGTAAGATACATATTTATATATATTCTTCAATAAAAAATCATGATATTGAGAACATTTCTTAATTTGTATCTGTGTTTTTATATAACCTTTCCTCTTGGGAATTTCAAAACATAGCACTATGATTACCATACACCTTGAAAATCGCGATTGATTGATTAACAGGAATGGAAACATTCAAGTCAAATATTGGTTGATGACTCTAGCTGATTTCTGGGGTTTCTGACCAGATAGCCGTGTTACTTGTCAATATTATTAGATAATGAATCATGCGCTATGTATATGGTCATGTATGAACAATCTAGCTATGTTGACAATGACTTACGTGTCATTCAATTATTTTCCTCCCCACTTGAATCGATAGCTATGAGATACGAGATTATTATATCCACTTATGAACTATTCGTTAACACTGCAGTACATTTCGTGTATAGAACATTATAAATTGTCGAGAACTCATTGTTTAGCAAACAATGCTCTTCTCATAAACATATTTCGCAGAACTCGTTAGGATACAGCGTATAAATATGGCAATGACAGAAACGTAGTGCTATTATTGAAAAAAAATGCCATGGTGCGATTTCATATATGGACAGCTTACTTTTACACAATACGATGTCGTCTGGATTTGTCAGTCCAATATCTCTGGGGGAAATAAGGTATTCATATTTTTGAACGGTTGTCGTCTTGGTTTGAAGATAATTTCCACGTATATAGAAATGCAAAATATAAATATATAATCCGGACAAAAATATATGTGGACCTAGTAATGTGACGCAATCTGTTAGCACGTGTAAGATTAACGTTACGCCGTTGCAATCAATCGAGTATTTTCATAATATTGATTGTTTAGCGTTACAGTGATTTTAGAATCTGTCAATAAGGCTAAAATGATGTGTTGTTCAGGTAGCATTGGCCCAAAGAAATAGGGTTGGTAGGTAGGCTTTTTATTTCTTCAGACGAAAGTTGTTACAGATGTAATTGGTCACTAATGTGTGCTATATGCACATGAATATTTTTATCGATATATACAACACTTCGTAGTAGCATTCTTTTAGTTCTTTTTATTGGCATTAATTTTATGGCATATAATTCGACGACATCTAAAAAACCTGCTGCCTTCTGATTGTTTTTTTTCTCCAGATTTTCAGATGATGACTGTATTTGTTAGTTTGGTACGTAACATTCCAATTAGTAATAACATTATTTCTTGATGTATAATTTTTAATTATTCTTTATTATCATGTTTAAAAGTGTGCTGGCTCTACTGATGAATTTTATTTTGTATTTATTGATAACGTTTCTACAAGTGTGAGGTTATGCTTGTTAAGCCTCAGTTAAATCGTGTTCCAGTTAATCTTGTTTAACTGATATTTCAAATATCTACTTCAAAGATTATTTAAATGGTGCCACCAATTATTGATGAAGCTATTTGATGGATGTGTGGTCTGTTCATGGCGTCTGTACGTTTGTTTCTTTCGTTAAGAGTCCCTTGGGCCCTTCCTAGTTCCTCTTTTCAAGTTTATCATCAATTGTTTTACTATTGCGGTTTTCATTTTAGTTTTCATTGATTCAGAACTATAAACGTAAAACCGTTTTATATTTTTATATTTTATGATTTGAAGAAGCCCCCCCCCCCCCCATTTTTTTAAATAAAGCATAAAATTAAACAGTTAACAGTTATGTACTTGTTGGTAATTTTAAAAATGAGGGTGATATTCACCGGATGAACACAATATAAGTTACTCTAGTAAATATGGTATCATAACTTAAAGCTACCAAGTTCATAATGAATGATATGTTCCGAGCATATTAACCGGTCATAAAAGTTTCCGTGAGCAATTAAGTGTCTCGGTACCTTTCCGACGGTGGCAAGTCATCTCTGTTTCATATATATTCCCCTTTAGATATATTCCCCTCTTTAGCTTTATCCCCTTCGAGCAATATTCCCCCCTCTAGCCATATTTCCCTCGAGCTATATTTATCTCAAACAGTATTCCATTCTAGCAATATTTTCCCTTGGTCGATATTCCCATTTCACTCTAGCTATATTCACCCCATCGAAATATATTCCCCTCTATCAATATTACTCTTTATTGATCTATTCTACTCTAGGTATTATCCACCTCGAGCTATATTAACCTGAAGGTATGTTCCAATTTGATCTATCGTCCCTCCCCCTCTAGCCTTATTTCGCGTCTAGCTTTATTAAACCTTTAGCTATATTCCCACTCGAGCTATAATCGTGTAAGGTATTTCTCCCTTCTAGCGATATTTACTTTCGATATTAATCCTCTCTAACTTTCTTCCCTTCCATCTTTATTTTCCTCCATCTATATTCACTCTAGCTATATCCTCACTTTAGCTATATTTCCGCTGTAAGTCTATTCATCTCTAGCTATTTTCCGCTCAGCTTTATCCCCCTTTAGCTATATCCACCGACCAGCTTTATTCTCCATCGAGCTATATTTCCCTAAAGCTATATTCCCTTTGATCGTATTCACTATAGCTATCTCCCCCCTCTAGCTATATTTCTTCTAGATAAATTCACTTACTAGTTTCATTCCACCTCTAGCTATATTCCCCCTCTTGTTATAATGACTCCAGCGATATATCCCACTCGCGCTATATTCACCTCTAGCTATATTCTCTCTCTTGCTATATTCCCCTCGAGCTATATTACCTTTTAGCTATATTCCCCCTCTAGCAATATGCTTTTCTACCTACATCCGCTCTAGCTATATTTCCTCTACAGCTGTATACTCCTTTTGAAATAATCCCTCACTAGTTATATCCCTATTGCGACCTTATGAGCCTGTAGTAGATCACAGTAAATCTTTTAGCATGCATCAATCATTTAATTTGTGCGCTATCTGCTATTAAATACACGGGTACAATCCTGTTATCAGTTATTAACATTTTCCATAAATGCATTATTTATTTAGTAGTTAAAGGTTTATTAGTCAAAATTGATGTTTGTTATACATGTGTATGTACTGATTTTGAATAAGGGTGTCATTTTAATATGTTTCGTTTAAACGCTTGAGGGGAATAAAACAAAAGTCCGATCTTTACGGCAATATAGTTACAAAGGTGAACAAGATGAACAAAGATAACAAGTAAATTTAATATACACCGACATGCTATTATATTCTAATCATTTGTTCGCGATCTGCATTAGTCGTTCAACCCCCATTTCGTCTAACGGGTTTCCATCATTTTACGCTGCAAAAGGTCAGAGATAATTATATCCAACATGCATAGTCATATCAGTATGCGAGTTCGCCGGATTTTGATGAATTGTTCGGATAGTCATTATCGGAAACCGTCTCGAGTACTCTGTTATGTCTGGTCAAGATGAAAATTCGTCACTGGTTAAGAAGTGTGCTATTCCGGTAATTATTATTTTATATGTCAAGGAAGTTATTAAGAAGTGTGCTATTCCGGTAATTATTATTTTATATGTCAAGGAAGTTATTGCTTTTCACGAAAGTCGAACCGCAAAATGCAAAATGATATTTGGTTACTGAAAGGTGTACACCAGAACTATATCAGAACGGCTCTTGTCATACCACAAGTTACCCGACACTAGTCGTTTTAAGTCATGTAAGTGAAACAAGATAACAATACTGAAATACTATTTAGTAGTGTACGGTATCAGAAAGAAACCCAAATAATACCCATATAATGTCGTCTATTTTGGCACGAAAATCATACAAAATGACTGCGCCTTAATGACTATAGGACGACTAATAACGAATTGATTGCAAAGTCTGAATGACATCTAGCATACAACAATACTACTAATTAGACGGACACAAAATTGCCAGATCATGCACTCAACAAAAAGTATTTCATTTTGACTTCATCATTATTCCAAATTATATCTAAGGATGTAGATATAAAATTAGTATAGATAATTTATAGAACTTAAATTTATATAAAATCTTAATAATGCTACAAAACTATGATAAATAGTCAAACATTGTTGAATGGCATTAACAATACATGTAGTTAACTAGTTAATACAAATTTAATGTTTTGTTTTTTTTAGACCTGAAAAAGTAAGTAATACGAATTAATCAAATCCTTTACATGCAACTGTTTTATCTATGGGTTTTCGCATTGATATCATGCAGCAATATAACAATCATTTCTTAGTGATGAGTTTTATACAGTATCCATTACTAGTCTAAAATAGTAGACGTGCTATACGGGATTCTTCCAATCCCTAACGTCCAAACGGGTTTGTGTAAAAAACGGGGGTGTTTGAAAAACATTGAAATTGTATAAAGTTAAGTATTTTATGGTTGATATTGATCACAAAGGTTTATATTCATATTTTACCATGTTTGGGAAAAATAATTTTGCACAAAACAAGCATTTAATGCATTATAACACATTATTTACCTTTCCAATAAAACGAAAGCTGACTGACACAGATAACAATTATGCCAAGCGGAACACATCGATCCAATCGTAACAATTCGGCCACCTCCGACAAGCTTGGAGATAGACCTCGTAAATACAATCGTAACAACTCGACCATTGCCGAAATGTTCATATTGTTTTAATATTGTTCCCTGAAGCCTTGCAGGTGCCGTTCATGTATATATCGTTATGTTTTGACAGAATGAAATGAACAAAAAAAACCGTCAAACGCATAATTATTTGTTAGATATATATTATTTGTGTGCGGAACTAATTTAAAATAACATTATCTGGTAATATTTCTTATTTTATGATGTTTTGTAGAAGCAATATGATTTAATCCGGAATCCCAATCGGAATAACTACCCAACGTCAATCCGTCAACGTACAATTATTTGGACTTTATCCATTACATGAGTTGTCAGGTTTATAGTTTTGTTCAGAGAGCGAAGGTCGGCAACAACAATTGAACGATTAACTCTGTTAGGAGAGGCAATTTTGTCATTTCCGTAAAAGTTGTAATATCTCATTCCAATACATTGTGCATCTCAGATTTTCGAAAACGTGAGAACATATTGATTGTTACGTAAAACATGATGGTATATAGTCCATTACATTGTTACAAATCGATGGTCTTTATATATTTAAGGAGACACTGTCACCAATAATACAATTAACACTACAAAGACAAGCCCCAAAGTCACACATTCAGGGAAATACTTGTTAAGAGGCACAAGGCAAAGGCCAACACGAAAGAAAACCTAGAGAAATATTAACACTTCATACACAAAATCAAGTCATTGATTCATCGGGAAAGCCTATCCACTTTGTAAATCACTGCAACATATTCAAAATTGATCGAAAAGGTTTGGTTTGCAGGCATCTCACGTCTACGAAACATTGTCATTTCAAAGCTAGGATTTAAATTATAAATATCTAAACAGTATGATAAACACAAAACATCATTGATTATGTTTTCCTTAATACTACAAACGTGTATGATCAATTTAATTTTCTTTGCAATTCTTGTAAGCTTTATTTCGATGTTTTTTTATATTTTTCAGTTTGATATACAACTTATGCTACAACTAATCTACGTTCTCTTGGGATATCAATATAACGACCTTTTTCAATTTCTAAATCATCAGGACTTGTTCTAGAAGATACATATCTAAATCTAAATCTTCGCATGTTTAAACTAACATCAAAATGTTTTTCGTATCCAAAAGATGACTTGAATGCGGTAAGGAGAAGGCGAGAAGATAAACTGGTAGCACACAGCCATTATACGTTTGGTAAAAGGAAAATACTCTGTAGGGAGGAAAGTGTTTTATAAGTTAGTGTAGGTGTTTTAAGTCATTTTTAAAAAAAAAAAAAAAAAAAAAAAAAAAAAAAAAAAATGTTAGAAGAACTTGACAAGTTGATTGTTTCGTATGCATTTGTAAAATACATATCTATTCTTATTCTTCAATACATGGTAATTTGTACATTGTCTTAATTTCTATTTGTGTTTTTATATCACCTTTTCTCTTGGGAATTTCAAAACATTGCATTATGATATAATAACCATACACCGCGATTGATTGAATAACAGGAATAAAAAAAAATAATCAAATATGGGCTGATGACATCAGCTGATTTACTGGGGTTTCTGATCTGATAGCCTAGATTATTGTCAATAGGATTCAGTTTGTAATCATTCTTTATCTATATGGTCGTAAATGAGCAATCGCGCTATGTTTACAGTGTAATTTCGTCACCTCCCCACTTGAATCGATATATATCAAATGAGACAAATATCCACTTATGAACAGTCCATTACAATTGTAATACGTTTCGTGTGTAGAGCATTATATTTGTCGAGTACTTATTGTTTAGCAAACAAACTTACTTCGCAGAACTCGTTAGTATACAGCGTATAAATATGGCATTGACAGAACATACAGCTTACCATAACATAATACGATATCGTCTGGTTTTGTCAGTACATTTTCACGTTGGGTAATGAAGTATTTATATTTGTTTTAACGGTTGTCGTCTTGGCGTGTTGATAATTTCCAAGTATATTTAGCAATTCAATTATTAATATTTAGGGACTCTCATATGTTGGTAGCATTCCCAGACTGGGTATGACGAACAAACCACACAAAATTGTTCATGATACGAAATCTGCAAACAAAAGTGAAATGGATGTAACTCGATACATCACGTATTATCATCTCGTTGATTGTTAAGCGTGACAATGTCCTATATTGACTACCAATTAACAAAGCGAGAGTATAAAATTAAACCAATGTCACGCTTTAAAGTCCGCGTGTAGAAACAAAACGTGAAATTTTGCGCTACTTCGAGTTCGCTTTCGCAGATTGCGTCTTATTGATCAATGGTATCATAATATGCTAAATGTTGAATGTGGGTAACTTGACGGCGATTAGTACCCAGCTTCATAGAAGGAAAAATGATAACTTTGCTAAAAGATATTTTTAAATCAATAGAAATGAACATCCAAATGTTAACAACTGTCGTTTCAGTGGTGACAATTTTTTTTATTGTGTTTGAATCTTATATAAAACCTTACTAGTATTAACTTTTTACCGCAGTATCTTTTTTGTTTTTATTTTTTTGTTTTCTTTTATATTTTTTTCATATTGTTTTATTCTTTTTCAACTTTCATTTTCCTTCTGTTTTAATTTATTCGTATGAAGGAAATTGTTGAACCCTGTTGTTTTACGATTGGTAGGTAATTCCTGGACGTATCGATACCGCTATTTTGATGATCCTGTTGTCTGTATGTACGTGAGTCTTACGGAGTCGTTTTGCATCTAGACAGGTTTAAAATTTACTGCTTGACTAATGGGCCTGTCCATGTTATCTTTATTGTACTATAAACTTATCACATTGATATAGGGTTTTTCAACGTTTTATAATTGATTACATAAAATGGCGCCTTTGGCCCTTTAGAATACAAATGATGAAATTTAATAAAACGGTAACAGACTTGTTAGTAATTATATATGAAGGTCACGTCCATCAGCTGTTTATTGTATAAAGCATAATCAATTCCGAAAGCATTAACCTAATCCTTATATCTATGCATGACTATATTTTACGGTGAATTCGTCGAATAAAAGTTACCGTAAGCAATTTGTGCAATCTACCGACGGTGGCAAGTCGTCTCTGCTAAATCTTTCGCGGCAGCTATTTTCTTGGCTAGCTGTATGCCTCCCTCGAGCTATACTCCCCTCTTGCTGCATTACCCACTCGAGCTATATTCCCCTATAGCTATATCTCCCTCGAACTAAATTTTATTATTTTGCTTTAATAAATCTAGGTTCGATTCCCGGCTGCGTTCTTATTTTTGCAACTGCAAACCAAACTTTCTTCACATACACATAAAAGAGAACTATGTGGTCTCTTTTAACTGATATACATGGTCTATTTGAAGACAATGCAATACAAATGTCAACGTGACACTATTCAGGATTCATCAAAACAGGATAAATATACTGCATGTTTGAAGTAAATCATTATTCTAACGCTGAATGTGACCTAAGATAATATAAGATAAGAACAATATAACAATGTAGCTGTGACATAATATTTTATATTTAGATATTTAAAGATGGAAGTTTATTCAGTACATTTCTAAAAGTATATAGATATATCTCGAAAAAAGAGACACCTAGACGCTTACGTATTATGACAGGCACGCTGTGTTGGCTTACGTAGTATGTAAACAATACTTGAATTTGTTTATGAGGTGTGGGTTATTGCATTGTTATATTGCTTTATGAAGATTGTTGCCCCTTTTATCAGTTTTACGTAAAATATGAGAAATTTATAATCATACCATAAAATAATATAATGGCGTTGGCTGTAGGCGTTTTCTGACTAACTGCGAACAAACTATATAATGATTGTATATTTGCCTTTTTAAAAGAAAGGTTGTGTGTTTCAAATTAATTAAAACGAGGATGTGTGAAAGGTATATTTTCATTATTACCATTGTTGATGAGTAAAATTGCATATTTTCTGTTCGTATGAAAACAATAACTATTTAGTTCGAAAACGAATAATATTCTGATCATTTAGGATCAATATTTTTTTTTTACTTATTTGATATACTAAACTAGTTCATTGGAAAGGGAAACTAGGTGTTTAATTGTTTTATTTTCTAGTTTCGATTTCAATATTTAAACAATTGATGTACATTTAATCAAAGATTTTTTTTAATTATGTGGCGTTGCAAAAGGTGATTCCTTTTGTTCGTTATCAAGTTTGAAATGATAGGCACATGTATGTGATTTTGAAATGATAGGCACATGTATGTGATTTTGAAATGATAGGCACATGTATGGGATTTTGAAATAATAGGCGCATTTATGGGATTTTGAAATGATAGGCACATGTATGGGATTTTGAAATGATAGGCAAATGTATGGAATTTTGAAATGATAGGCACATGTATGGGATTCTGAAATAATAGGCGCATGTATGGGATTTTGAAATGATAGGCACATGTATGGGATTTTGAAATGATAGGCAAATGTATGGAATTTTGAAATGATAGGCACATGTATGAACATTTGAAATGATAGGCACATATATGGGATTTTGAAATGATAGGCAAATGTATGGAATTTTGAAATGATAGGCACATGTATGAAAATTTGAAATGATAGGCACATATATGGGATTTTGAAATGATAGGCACATGTATGTGATTTTGAAATGATAGGCACATGTATGGGATTTCGAAATGATAGGCACATGTATGTGATTTTGAAATGATAGGCACATGTATGTGATTTTGAAATGATAGGCACATGCATGTGATTTTGAAATGATAGGCACATGCATGTGATTTTGAAATGATAGACACATGAATGTGATTTTGAAATGATAGGCACATGTATGTGATTTTAAAATGTTAGGCACATGTATGTGATTTTGAAATGATAGGCACATGTATGTGATTTTGAAATGATAGGCACATGTATGGGATTTTGAAATGATAGGCACATGTATGAAAATTTGAAATGATAGGCACATATATGGGATTTTGAAATGATAGGCAAATGTATGGAATTTTGAAATGATAGGCACATGTATGAAAATTTGAAATGATAGGCACATATATGGGATTTTGAAATGATAGGCACATGTATGTGATTTTGAAATGATAGGCACATGTATGGGATTTCGAAATGATAGGCACATGTATGTGATTTTGAAATGATAGGCACATGTATGTGATTTTGAAATGATAGGCACATGCATGTGATTTTGAAATGATAGGCACATGCATGTGATTTTGAAATGATAGACACATGTATGTGATTTTGAAATGATAGGCAAATGTATGTGATTTTAAAATGTTAGGCACATGTATGTGATTTTGAAATTATCGGCACATGTATGTGATTTTGAAATGATAGGCACATGTATGGGATTTTGAAATGATAGGCACATGTATGGGATTTTGAAATGATAGGCACATGTACGGGATTTTGAAATGATAGGCACATGTATGGGATTCTGATTGAAGTATCAAGATACAAAATCACCAAAGAAAAATAAGTACGAACAGCTTACCATAACATAATACGATGTCGTTTGGATTTGTCAGTCCAATATCCATGGGGTAAATAAGGTATTAATATTTTTTCAACGGTTGTCGTCTTGGATTGAAGATAACTTTCACGTTTATAGAAATGCAAAAGATAAATATATAATGCGGACAAACATATATGGGGACCTAATAATGTGACAAAATCTGTTAGCACATGTAAGATTGACGTTACGTCGTTGCGATCAATCGAGTACTTTCATAATATTGATTGGTTAGCGTTACAGTGATTTTACAATCTGTCAATAAGGCTCAAAATATGTGTGGTTCAGGTAACATTGGTCAAAGAAATAGGGTAGCTAGGTAGGCTTTTTTCTTCAGACGAAAGTTGTTACAGACGTAAGTGTTCACTACATGCTAATTAAAAACTTCTTATCGATATATGCAATACTTCTTAGTGGCATTCTTTCAGTTATCATCAATTAGTTGGCATATGTCGAGTAAAACTGCTGCCTTTTTTTAGGAGTTTTTCTGCAGATTTTCAAATGATGACTGCATTTGTTAGTTGAGTTCATTACATTCCATTTAGTAATAATCTTATCTCTCTTGAGGTGAGCAATTTTTGTATCTCGGTAACATTACGACGTTGGCAAGTCATCTCTGTTCACATTTATATTACCCTGTACCCCTCTATAGCTTTATTGCCTTCTATTTATATTCCTCTCTCTAGCTATATTTCACTCGGGCTATATTCCCCTGAAGCAGTTGTCCATTTTAGCTATATTTTCCCTCAATCGGTATTCCCTTGTAGCTTTATTTTTCTTTAGCTATCTTTCCGTTGTTCTTCTTTTCCTGTATAGCTATACTTCTCCTAAAGCTATATTCTCATTATAGCTTCCTCCACTTATATGCTCTATCAATTTAGTTCCCCTTTTAGCTATATTATACTATAGCTATATATTTCGCCTCTGGCTTTATTCCCCTGGAGCTTTATTTCCATCAAGCAGTATTCTCTCTCGAGTTATATTCCCTACTATATATCCCCCTCTAGCTCTATTTTCCGTCGAGCTATATGTCTATATAGCAGTATTCCCCTTCGAGCTATATTCCACTTTCTATATATTTCCCCTGAAGCGAAATTCCCCTCTAGCTTAATTCTCCCCACTCCACCTCTAGTTATATCCACTCCCTAGCTATATTCCATCCTCTAGTTATATTCCCCCTCGAGCTATATTCCCCTCTAGCAATATTCCCTTTCGAGGTATATTTCCTTTCGATGTATATTCTTCTCTTTCGCACCACTAGAAACATTCCTTTTATCTATATTGCCCCTCGAGGTAAATTTCACCTGTATCTCTATTCCTCTTCGAGCTATGTTATACTAAAGCTATAGGCCTCCTAATATTAGCCTTTAGCTATTTTCTAATTCAAGTTTTATTCCAATTCCAACTATATTCACTCGAGATATATCCCCCTCTCATTATATCCCACCTATTTTCATTCTAGCTATATTTTCACCTCTAGCCATATTAAAGTTAGCTATATTTCGTCCCCTTAATCTTTATTTCCCTCCATCTTCATTCACTTTAGCTATATCCCCCTTCAGCTATATTTACACTCTATCTCTATTATTCTCTAGCTATTTTTCCCCTCAGCTGTATCCCCCTTTAGCTATACCCCCCTTCCAGCTTTATTTCCCATCGAGCTATATTTGTATCTAGCTGTACCATGTATTCTTTTTAGCAATATTCATTCGAGCTATACCCCCCACTCTAGCTAAGTTTCTTCTAGCTATGTTTCGCAACTAGCTATATTCCCCTCTACATATATTACCCCTCCAACAATTACCCCCCCCCCTTGCTGTATTCCCCTCTACCTATATAACTCTTCTAGCTTTATTTCACCTCTAGCGATATTTCCTATCCACGTATATTCCCCCTGTAGCTATATTCATCCTCTAACTTTATTCCAACTCTAGTCATATTCCGCCTCTTGCTGTATTCCCTATCTGACTATTTTCCCCTCTTGTAATACTCACTCTAGCTAAATTCCCCTCTAGCTAAATTCCCCCTCTAGGAATATTCCCCCTCAAGACATTTTCCCTCCATAGCAATATTCCACCTCTTGTTATAATTATCTCGACCTATATTTCTCCTTTAGCTTCATTCCTCCTTTTGCAGTATTCCCGCTGTACATAGCTGTAATCCTGCTGTAGCTATATTCCCATATCTAGATGTATAACCCTTTATAATAAAGGTGTTAATGTATGTGCACTTAGATTATTAATCGACGAAGTAGCACTTATATTATACTTCACTTTTCTCACTCGCTCGCTCTACCGATGTTAAGTTTTCAATTACTTAAAGCAAAGATTATCACACAGTCATATTTCCGTGTAATAGAGCTTGAGGAGAAACGACAAATTACAAAAAGAGTAACGACCTATTATGACCAAATCCTGGCCCCGCCCCTGGTGGTGGTCATACGAAATGTCGTGCGACACATCACTCTCCAAACATCTTAAACATGAACCACTTACAATATCGAATATAATACTAAATTGCTAGAGGTAATGCATTCACAGGTTCAATAGGTTATTAATAGAACTTCCTGTATGAATCATTTACTGCGTCATAGGTTTAAATAAATACGAACGCTTATTTATTAAAAAGCAAAACAATACGTTTTAAACAGTATAAAACGTTTTAAACGAATAGACTATTGGACTCTTACGTTTATTGAAAGGTATGTTTTTTTTTATAATAATCAAGATATAAGCCATAATTAAATACAAAATGTACATTGATTTACCTGATGTTTGTTATGGCAATGCTATGGCTTAATATTATTAAGAAATGGCGGCTACGCCTTTCGGTATTACGCAATATTTGAGTAATCAATAATCGAACCACTAAATTAAATTTATTAGCGTTGTTAAGTTGGCGTTTCTAATGGTAATTGACTCACTATTTAATACGAGTAAATTTTGTTCTCTGAAAGAAGATTGTGTGTTTGAAATCAGATAAGACGAGGATTTGAGATATTTTCATTATAACCTTTGTTAAGTAATAAAACTACATCTTTTGGTTCGTATTATATCATATCATTAATTTCTAATATATTTTGATCGTTTAAAACACTGAAGTGATCTAACTTAAACTTTATCGAGCTTTTTTAAAAGCGAAACTAGGTATTTTTGAATCAATTACTGGTTTCGATTTCAATTCGCTCAACCGATGTTATTTTGCATTTAACTATTTGAACGTTTCGGTATTTGTTGTTTGTGTGTGTGTTTTTTCTAAATGTGTATTCTAAGAGTTTAATTGGTAAAAAAATGCTTGTTATATATTTTTTCCCGATTTTTTTGTAAAACGTATAACGAATAACAGTGCATGCTTTCAGATTTTGTAGAGAGGGAAACCATAGCTGAATTTCTTTAAGATGGATACCTGTTCCTCTCAACAATCCGTTGCGTCAAACTGTTTATATTCATTCTTCTATGGCTCTATCATACGGACTATTGAACAGGTACACATGCGGTAAAGTATTAAATACTGTATAAGCTTTAACAACCTTTATCTCATATTTAAAGCGCTTTACTAAGATTGCTGTATTTCTTTGCTCTGTTCAAATTGTTTGTATGTTTTTATTGTAAATGGATTCAATCTTCGCTAGTATTTGTTTTTATCAATTTTCAAATACCTTTTGTTAAACTCTAATTTGCAAATAATCAAACGCAAACTACATTGAAATTATATACGCATTTTGACCAGACGTTTGTAATCCACACTCACCTACGCACTTAATATATGGATACTCTCTTTATACAATTGAGAAATCAGATAAACCATTTGTCTAAATTATCAAGCGCTATTTATCAAATCTTACAATCCTATTCAATATCTAATCTCTACAAAGTTCTGTTCTGTATTTTTGAAGTACTGAACTATTATTATTTTTTAAGTATTTGAGTGTCTGGTTTAAGACAGTTTGCAACTGCATACAGTTCCGTTTTATAGTCTATATCCAGCAAAACGCTTAATGAAATCAACAACAAGGACATATACATAAACAAAATATATTTTGTCTGACAAACAAAACTATTGCGTCTACTGCCATAACTATTAATACAACGATCCCTTACAATTGTTTCTTTATATTAAACATTTTAACTCATGTTCAATTTAAGACCAAAATACACAAAGGAAAATTAATGTCCTCAAAGATGATGATATTCTTTAATAATGCTTAAATGACATACGGCTATGCACAGGTTATAGCTCATGTTTTACAAATTTAATTTAAAATAGCGACAGCGTTGGAACTCACATAAGCATTCAATTACGTACGAACTCATGACCTTCATAATAAATTGATTCGATCAAGTAGGCTTATAACCGAAATAGGTTGTACGCAATATTTGCTTCTGATTGGCTGGTTTAAAGCAAGAAACCATCGTTTTGAACACTGTGCAGTCCGGTAGTTTTTGGATGGACGAGTTTAAATTGTATAAATCTTCTGCCATACAATGTCGATTCTCATAGATATTCCTATTTGACCCATTCACAGCTCGCGAAAACAGATGTAGAATACGCGCATAGGAATCATAAGTTGCAGGGCACAAAACCAGGTAATAACTTATTGTGTATGTTAAGTTGTTGACTATCACATAGGATTCATCATTCGGACATGTGCTTCGATCACATGTCAATATATGAATAGCGAGCTCCATTGTTACAAAATAAAATTAAAGTATATATATCCCGCCTTTGTTTGCCTGCCAAAAATCAATATTTATTTAATGGCTTGAATATAACAATGCATGCTCGTTTTAGGTGGATGTAATGGTATTTTGTACAAAGCGCAAGATGCAAGAACTATCAGAGTTGTAGGAGAATTTCCAACAAACGACTCTATGAGGAGAATTCAGACCATCACAAGCTTGTTAAAGATTTTAAATGAAATTGAATCTTTCGATGGAATTTACATGAAAAGGGACGGGATATACTTAGTATTCCATTCCTCAAAGGAATATCAAAAGGAATCAGCTGGATACAGCGGTGTCCCTCTGGAAATCGCCTGCCGTTTCTATTCTACTCTTTCCGTATTTGTTCCTAGTAGCGGTACAAAGTGTTGTATCAAAAACCAAACTTCAATGTTTCTTTTTGAACGGCTAGATGACTCTTTGAATGCAAGTAAAGACAACAAGAAGTTTTTTGAAGCAATGTATGGGTTTTTGATAAACATTAGTGAACCTTTGAAAGACATACAAACTCTTGTAAATCTGATTATTAGTGAAGCTAATATAGTATCATTGGCAAGACATCAACGAGCTGAAACTGTAAGCATTCACGGAACGCAATTGATTGATAGGAACGAAATACGGACGAGGGTTTTAACTGCAGCCCCAGTACACAGGGAGATTCACAATAACCCTGTTACAAGAAGCAATGAAGACACAGGGAACAATCAGACACATAACGACCAGCAGCCTTTTAACAGTAGTTTGTCAACTTCGCAGGATGATCTTTCTATTCGTTATCCTCCTAATCTGTATCATGCACTACCATCAGGATCGTTAGATAATAGAGCTACGACCGATGGAGGAACAAACAGTTTTAATATGAACAGTTATCGTCCGAACGAGACATCGCTGGCAACTGAGTACCAACCTTCAATTATTGCACAAGCAACGCCGGACGACAGCGAAGTAATGTTTCAAAGAAGTCTTCATTCAGTAAGCAGTACAGATGATCGTTCATCAACGGAACAGATACGACATAATATGTCAAGTGTCAGCGAACAACATAAGGTATTCGATCGACATTCAGCTGGCAGAATACCGCAGACTTCACCTCGACCGGTAAGTATATCAGGTTCGGCAAACAGTGTTTTGTTCGATGCCACACATAAAAACACTAAAGTATACTCATTATTTAGCATTCTAAAACTATGGTCACTTGACGTAAGTTTCAAGTATTTCCTACATCTATACAAACACTGTAGATAAAAAATCATTGTTCGGAAATCACTCACATTTTCAGGTATGATGCTCATATATTACAGGCATTGAATAAATAAGGTTTATAGACCATTTTTGACTTCTGACCTTCTTCCCGTAGTTTGCATTGCATTATCAATGAATTATTCGGCGAACGCATTGCAAAAGGCTATCTTACTATCTGTTCTTTAATCTAGAGAGCCCGATATCCAGCATACGGGGACAATATGACACGTCTCGGAAGCTATTCGTCGTGGGGGAGGCAGCTACCGACCCCGTTTGCCTTAACATCGGCTGGATTCTTCTTCACAGGTGATGTAAATGTTATTTAAACTAAACAAAGAACAGTCGCTGCTATAAACCTTTACTCAAGAAAAGTTATATGCGAATCGAACCAGAAGTGCTCATTTCCTTAATATGGACATCTTTTGAGACGAATTTATTTGTAGTTTTGCTAACCTGTGAAGATATTTCACATGATAGTTCACCAAAACTACAATTTGACCGACAAAGAAAACTGTAATTGTTATATCACATTCCAGCATGTTTAACAGAAAAACTTACCTCTGCAATACTGCGCTGTAATATGTTGTTTCAAATGGTGGAACTGCAGAAATAAGTTTACATTCAAAACTATTGAAGCTGTAGCTCACATCCGGCATATTTACTTAGAATATAGCACTAGTCAAACTATTCCAGATTGACATTTTTCGCATTAACGTGTTATTTTTATCATTACTTGCTTTGTCCAAAATACATTAATGACGGAGGGCATGTCTTTTATAAAGGATTGATATATTCACACAACTATTTTTTTACTGTAAAACGTCAAACTGTTTTAAGTTTAATAATGTTTAATCAATTTTCCATTTATTGTAAACGCCATTGTTATTTGGCCATTTTTTAGCAAAGGTTATAGTAAAAAACATTTTCAATTTTTCCTAAGAGCGTTAAGCCAGTCAATGTGCTCAAAGTGGCAACATTTAGCAAAATACCGAACAGAAATGAGATTATAATAATTGGTATTTGTTTATTCTTATCTTTGACAAAGCATTGTAGTGCTAATTCTATTATTGTTTGTACTTTTGACATATCAAAGTTGGAAACATTTCATTTTAAGAGAATGTGAGCATGATATGGTATGTTTTATATCAAACAGAGAAGGTAAAATAAAGAAACAATCATCTTTATTTTGAATTTATAAATTTGTTTGAAAGGCAAAAGATAATAGGTATAGCGTAGGCCCCGTCTTTAAGAACCTGATTGTTTGTTTATTTTATCTCATATTCAACGTTTTTTTATACGATCAAATCACATTACATATATTCTTGCATTTAAACAATACATATGCAAAAAGCTACAGAAACATGCTCAGTAGCAAAAAGTTTAAAAAGTAATTGGTATGTTTATCAAGAATTGTAAGGTACCGCCTTGGAACGGTCATTAAATGTAAACCACAATTATTTTATTTTTATATATTTGTAACCACATGTATTAAATTCTTGTTAGCAACATGCATTCGAATAGAAATGCTATAAGTGTTTTTTCGTCTATTAATTTAAGATATAATTTGGGAAAGAAACAACGATACGTATAATACAAGCATACGCAGTTAATCATTTGGCCATTGTTACTATCCAAACATGAATTTGATCTTTGTATCCACGTTAGTTTCAAATATGTAGTCCATATTTATATCTGACTATTTTGAATACTAGGTGAAGACGACTTGGTAAGATGTTACGAATGCGGAATCGGGCTAAAAGATTTCAGTGAGGGAGACGACCCCTTGCGGGAACATGCTCAACACGCACCTAGGTGTCGATTCATTGCTGACTATTTCGGAAGCCAGGCCAATATAGACGCTTACACTGTAAGGTTTTGAAGCTATTCTTTACTGAATGAATATGTAATTGTATTAAAACATTTCCTAATTACCTACAGTTTTAACTAGTGTCCTTTTGCATCAATTTCGGAATGTTGCCATCATCGATTGTAAGTATAGATGCAGAAAATTAATGGCTGATATTTAACGTGTGAATTGAAGTCGAAGATTATTAATTTAGCTAAAGACTTGAATAATGATCCCGCGTGATATTCGTTTCTTTTATTTGTTTGTTTGAGAATAGCTTATATGAGAAGATCACACTCTCAAATAACGATAAACTATCAATGGCATTTATTTAAACTAGAGGCGAATGGAAGACCCAGACGAGATACGAAGAAGGGGATTAACTCGGTTTCTAAATGCAAAAGGTAAATTTAAAATGAAAGGCATGCTCTTTCTTAACTGCAAAGACTGCAAAAGGCCATTTAAGTAATTATAATGTGTATAGTTCTTTTATTCAGTCTTTCAAAGATATTTGGCTTACCGCTTACGCACAAAAACCGCTATTCACATAAAACCTAACTCCGAACATGTATAACAATTGAAGTGTGCCAATCTAATTTAAATTAATTTAAAGGTACTTCTGTGACACGGTATAAAGCTAGGAGCGAGAGCTTCCGGTCATTTGATTCAAGACTTTCATCGTACAGAACATGGCCTACGACTACTGTTCAAAGGCCATTTCAGCTAGCAGAGGCGGGCCTGTATTACACGGGTATGTTGCATGCACTTCTTAGTTACACTGTTAACTATTTACTTTCTCTGCTTTAAACATCAGTACTTTAGGATCAATTAGACGTTCCTTAACTTTGCATTCCACTTCATGACATACCATTACGACATATTCTGTACTATATATATATTGCCACTCCCTTAAATACCTAAGTGTTTACCTGACGTTTCTAATGGAACGATGTAGAGATGTCTGAATGCAGAACAATGTTGTATACATTTGAGGCCGAGAAGACCACGTTCGTTGTTTTGCTTGTGATGGCGGTTTGCGGAGATGGGATCCGGAAGATGACCCATGGATCGAGCACTGTAAATGGTTTCCGGCATGTCCGTTCGCGCGGGAGGAAAAGGGGGACGAATACATTGCTCTAGTTCAAGCTACCATAGACAACGATTTAACATATAGCGAACCAAATGTATGTACATTTTCTGCCAAATAATTAAATGGTTGAATTGTTTTATATGTATCGACTATTTGCTCAATATCTATTTTTACCACAATCACAGGGTTGCAGTGAACAAACAAGTACCTTACAGTCCAATACTGACCTAGTTGCAGGAATAGGGAATTTGGCAATCGATAGTACAGATATTGAAGAGCTTAGAAAAACATGCACTGTGGATATGGGGTTTTCTAAGACAGACTTTGACAAGGCGATCTCTGACTTAGCTGGAAGAGGTATGCTAGATTAATAGTTCGCCTTTCACTAACATATACTCTCATATGAAACAGAAACAAAAGTCCTTTCAAGACTTCTTTTCAACCTCAGTTTTCCTCGGTTATCGACTAATGTAGATTCCATGTATAGTACAGTATTTTTACCAGTTCAAGAAATGTTTGCGGCTTGCGCCTAGGTTTAAACCTTAGATTTGAGATTCGATAGGTTGAAGTCATAGAGCATGCACGGTTCTATCACTGAAATATATATTAGTATATAGTATTAGTATTATAACCGTTGTTTCCACAGGAAACTCGCGTCCGACCATCGAAGACGTAATTTCTGCATTTGAGGTCCTTGGTCAGCGACAGGAAAACTATACGGCAAATCAAAGAAAAGGTACTGAAGGTATTTTTTTTATATCAGCTTATTCGTTCTAGGGAAATAACTATACGAACGAAGTTAATTGTGTCATTTCATTTCCGTATGGATATAGAAACAAGTCTTGAAAAACCAAAGTAAATTTAGACGAATATCTATTGAACTTTGCGTATTCATCCTCGCCTTAAAATGTTTTGGATTACAACGATTATTATTCTTGCAATAATTCGTAATATAGTTGCAATGTTGTTATGTTTTCGGTTTGATTAAAAATACTTTATTTCAAACTATAATGCTTCATAATTATTACAGAAAATTTACTTGAAGAAAACCAGCGTCTTCGCAGCATGCTGCTGTGTTTTATCTGCCAAAGAAACCAAGTGAACGCCTTATACCTTCCGTGCACAGACCATCGATTGTGTATGGATTGTGCCAGAGAATATTCCACAACATGCCCTGTGTGCCAAAGACCCGTCAAAGATATAATTAAAACCTTTATGAGTTAAGGAGAAAACGTGTGCCATATACATGTTTGGTATGTAAAACAGTAAAAACACATTGTATTGGATACTACTCAAGCTTTTTGTCCAATTAGGTAGCTGCATGTCCAATACATTTAAATTTAGGGTTCGTGAAGAGTTTCAAGTACAAGTATAAGAGTTGAAGCAGAGTTTACAAATTCTCTGCCTATGTAAAGCCTAACGATTTGGAAACAGCAAGCAAATTTAATCGGCGTTAGTGTAATATATTCAATTCACACATTGTGACAATAATAGAACAATAAACGAACCTCTCCAGAACATATACAATATGCTACCCGTTAAAACAGCAATGTTCCTCTTCAGCTGAGGTCAATCGGAGACGGACTTGGCTAGCCAACGATCATCCAACCAGTATATGGATCGTATGACCAAACACTAGACGCAACTGACTACACGGGAAGTGGACCTAAGGTGCGACAACATAATTAAAACATAAAAGTAGTTTCTTGTGGCACGTTTTACAACTTCAAAGCAATATTAGTGCTACACTACGTAATACAAAGAGAAATAAGACATTTATTGATGGATTGATTGTTATGTACAATTACAATTTATAAATGTTGTTGATACATTGCAGGGTGAACAGTAATAAGGGAAATGGGCGTATAGCGCATGAAGTAAAAAACAAAGTGGACATACTTATAAAGGTATTGATTGAAGTGACATAAAGTACGGTTTTTAATGGTAAGGTTTTCAACAGTTTCCCTTTTTTAACTTGTTTGTTTTTGATAGCTTGGACCTTTTGTAGATATCCTTGTCGTAGTTAAAAACTTCAACCTAGGTCTAAACAATTGAACGTTGGTAACAGGGTTTATTTGTTGGGTCACATATTCGGTCAGTGTATGGTATTCAAGGCATATTTTCATACACTGATCTACCAGATTTTTAATGTATGTACATTCATAACTCGACATTGTTTATGTCTTACTAGGTTGACTGCAATTTATTGGGACAACCTTTAAAGTGTAACACGTCATTAATAAAACTCTCGAATCATTTAGACATCAAGTGCATGTGGCTTTAAAAATACGTTTTTAATTTATATGGAAATTGTAATAGGTAATAATAATTAGGCGTATTTTTATTATTATAAGAAAAGTGCAAAATCTTAAATAATACAGAGCAATGTGGGGAAAGAAAGCCTCAAAAGAGAAAAGGAGAGTACATTGAGCGTACAAAACGGGAACTAATACGAAAACGTGGGAGGAGATGGTAAATGTGTGCTTTTTTTGTAAGTTAACAATGAAATTGAGTAAGTTCTTGCTGATTATCGAATAAGGATTAGGAGCTTTTAACTTAAGGGGTTTAAGCCCTTTAACACTACTTACAGAACCTGAATATGTTACACGGGAACTTTACGTTCAGGATTGGGATATGTGTTATATTCTTTCATCATCTTTATTTGGCATTTTCAAGGGATCTATTGGGTGTTATGCTACACTGAATTAATTGTCATTATGTCTATCCGTTGTTTTATAGAGATAAATCAAAGCAATAAAAATATGAAATAACTCCGTGTCAAACAATAAATTAACTATTAAATAATGATCACGTTTTCAAGCTTTAATCTGCTCTCATTACTTAATCAAACATAAGTGCGTACAAGCCTCGGACACAAATTCATCGACCTCACTTTTAAAATGATGCTACATTTGTACAAATAAGCGACTTTTTCTGAAAACGTACAATTAGATGTACTTGTATATTCTTTTTAGGCATATTTTCATTTCATCTCTTGAACACCAAAAAAAGAATATTTCACCACTTGTGGATCACTGAAACCAACGAATATCTTCTATATAATGAATGCGTAACAGTGTACAAATAAATGTTTATTTTAAGGTGACATGAATTATTCACAGAAATAATTGTTGTACAACATCAAGTAAGAAGTCACATTGTTTTAACCATAATAAGAATTAGGTTTATTTTTAGTTGTATTTCCTAAATCCGATTCCTTTGTCCTTTTAGATTCTGACATCGAATCCGAAGTTTCCTGTAAAAGGCATTTCTGGTGGATGCAGTGTTGAGTAACCTTATTACAGGATTCGGATTCACGAGAGAAATACGAACTGTCTGACTGCGAACTACCATTTTAGTGCCTGATATCAAACAAGGTACAACGTTATCACCGCCTCTGTTTAACCACAATCACAATTAACATATAAACAAAACATTTTAGCTGTGATGATAATAAGGCCTCAGTAAAACAGTTGACACCACCATCCAGAGACACAGATACATCAGTAAACGCTTGTGTTGATTTAAATATGATAAATTTGCGTTTGAATTTCCGAGTCGTTTTGTTTAACACATGAATTGTCATCTATAGCAAAATTAATTCAACACAATTTATTGTAGGGTTTAAAGACAACGTTACCTCGAAACTGAAAATTCGTTTGGTCGTTATCTCATACGATCAGCTTCATATAATGATTAATCACATTATGTGCCTGTTTTCAGAGAAAAACAGCTAGGGTTCGATACTAATTCCGAGAGCACCATATCACATGGAAGGATTCAAGAACCTGCAAATCTTCGATTTTGGTGACAAATTTGTTATGTGATAAATCAATCTCATGTTTGTTGTTATCTATTACAAAACTTCTCGTTACAAACAAAAATAAAAAAGCTCGTCATATGCTCGTTACAACTTGTTTCATAAGATTTGTATTAAATGGTTACTCATGTAAGATCATATATATTTATATAATTCGATTTATTTAATTTTATTTTTGGTTATTTGGTTATATTAATCCAGCTTTCGAATGACAAGGAAAATAAAAATTATTTCTGTTATAAACTTAATTCTGAATCCACTGAAATAAAATAAAACAAATAAACAACTATTTTATTGTTAACTATTGAAAATATTAATTTAAAGTTTGAAGAGGTATATAGTGGAGCCACGATACAGTCCATTGGCTGTGCAGCCTGGTTGACCAAGAATATTAAGCTAATTTCTACAACAATTTTAGTGCAAACTCTCTGATATGTGAAATCCACTCTAATATTTAATTGTTCCCGCAACTTATAGCATATTCATCTGCGGTGTTAACATGATTCTCGCACGTTTCCATATTCGCTTTATTGCACATTTGGCTAATGAAAATACTCTCCTTGAAATAATTATAAGTCATTTGTTATTACTTTCATTTCAAGATAGAACTATAAAGAAACTATGTTCATATGTCAAGGCGCTGTGCATTGGAAGGCATCACTTTACTATTGGCTCGGCATCTGCATTTTTGCCGGTTTAAGTATTTCGACAAGTTTTCAGAACACCACCCGTATTCACGAGGATGTCTACGGCCATGGACACGCTTGTTTCATCAGCAGAACGATTGATAGAGACTTCAATATCGCGAACTATATCGTTGATGAACATTAGAAAGAGTAGCGGGCCTCCTATTGATCCTTGGAACACCATCTCATAGCGGACATGAGGAGAAATCTTAGAGCATAAGGTGTTGAATACTATTATCTAGCAAGTCAAAGGAATATATCCTTACGAATGTCTATAGTATGCAAGTGCAAAGTCCTTTTGCCAAACGCGGTCAAATGCTTTGCTTATATCTAGTGATGGGCAATCGGCTTGAACTTCATTATCGATTCATTGGAACACAGACCGAATAATTAATCGGCTTAATCGATAAATATCAATATGTTTCATATCACATCAAGTTAGTATGTATGGATCTTGGCCTCTATTGTTTTATTTGGAATAGAAATTTGCAATACCCAGAAATTGCATTGAACAAATGACTTCTTTGAGGGTAAAAGTAATTCATCCAGTTATATATGTCAAAAAGATGTTTTGTTGGAACAAACGTGCCACAGCTGAGAAGTTGAATTCGCAAAATATTAAATGCTCAAATAGCTAACAGGCAAGCGGATTTTACCATAACTTATTATTCAATCATGGTTTGTGTGCAATCTTATACGCACATCCGGCATATTTCTGTTTTCAGGTCTAGCGGTTCTTTCTAGAAAGGACCTGGTTTGGTTTTGTAAGACTCGAAGAGTTTCCAATATTTAGATGTCAATTTTCAAGGATATCATCGTATAGAACTTCATTAGTTTGGCCATTATCCGACTGTCCAATTATATTTCGTCGTCTTTACTTTTTCCAGTCAGTTTAAGTGATTTGCCTTGTTAAACTAGGCAAAGGATATTTTTGGCGGAAAGAGATAATAACATAAACGATATTGAACGTGGATTCGGTCGTAGAGTACTGATGACCTGTTCTTCGATTTATCAATAAACGTTTTTGCCGATGGTTGACTTTAAGCCTACGGCGACGTTTAATCAACTACCTCCGATAATCGGCCCACCACTACTCACAACACGAACCTCCTTCCCATTACAAGGCGCCTAACAAAATGTACTACATATAATCACTAGTTGTTAACTCTTTTTTGAAGACATTGTTCTAATATCTTAGGATTGATAAAGGGTAATATTTGCTTTCTAATTTAGAGTTCGCTTTCTTGTGGAGTTTACATATATAAGTAATTTTTCCTGAGTCTGTAAATGTATCGATCGAGGGCGAGAGTGTATGATAAGATGACTTAAAGTTTTTTGGTACTCTGTTATTTAATTTGACTGGACCAAGAGCCTTACCAAAAGGCAAAGAGCGTAGCATAGGTTCGATGACAGGTGGATTGAACTTTTATACTGGAATGAAGACATGGCATGTATTGGAGGTTATGGTTCGATGAAAAGTGCCAATGTGAATGCACCAGCCTTATCATCAGTGGTATAGAGAATATAAGAACAAACAAGTAAAGGGGCATATAATGTGTTAGAGTATGGAGATAGGAATTGTTTAACTGTATACCACAAACCCTAAGTATGTTTTTTTCTGATCGAGCTTGGATTACATTTCCAAATCTCTACATTAGTCCCAAGGGGATGGTCTAGGCGTTCGGTGTCCTTTTATAGTATTTTTCTCATACGAATATGTTTCTTTATGTATGTGGAGAAGCCATCTAGATTCTCGGGTTCTGATAGCTACAAGTTTGTTTGGAATGAACTGTTGAGCACCTACTCGTGTATGTGTCAGAGTGAAGAAGCCAAGATACTTATGTCGTTTAAACGAAACGAGTCCGCGTCCAAGTTAGCAAAATATATATGCAAACAAAGACTAGTTTATGAAACAAGCTTCGTTAAATAAATTTAAAGAACACACGCAGCTAAGATATCACCTAGTGTTTTTTAGCAAAACTAACTTAATTGTAGATGATGTGTTTTCTGTGAAATGTGTTAGTTCATGAATACATTGAGTGAGACTATACTGCTGACACCGCTATGAAAGAAAAAAATAGGCCTTGCTGTCATTTTATATAAACCCTTTTACAATTCTGACACGCTTTTATCAAATGACCGTGATGACGGTCACGTTTAAATGATCTATCATATCATCTGAGATTCCAAAATAAAATCATAAAAAGAAAAAAAATAGATACGATAACATATCCCCTCGCCCATGAACATTTCAAACTTTTCCAGTGTTCCTCATAAATCGTAAATACCAAAATTATTGGGTGGAAATCCATATATCTCGTACATGACTACTCGAATGTTTTAATTATCTAAACGAAACCTGAAATGAATAATAAAAACACAAGCAAATTGTGAAAAACATGCCGAAAATCCGACATTTAAAATTATTCCTTTGTAGTGTATCAAACCTTACTCACACTGATTGAGAAACTAGTACTTATTTTAGGACATGAGTCCTTACAGTCACAAAAGTATTTTATCAGACGTAATAGCTAAGGCGTTCATTATAATGGCAGATATTATATTGAATAAATTGAATACATATACATATTGTGTCAATCCATAGAGATGAACTTTGATATGACATTAATTGATTAAGACGAACTGAGCCATCGATATGTATAGTAACACTAGATTTCGTAATATTCGACTTTAACAATATAACCCCAATAAATTTGACTAGAAAAGATATCCTATAAATCAAATGATCGGTATTGTAATACTCTAGTATAAACATTGTTCGGTTTAAAGTATGTGATCAAGTTATGCTATTGTTATATCATTTGTAGTGTTATATTACCATTTGTTTACCTTCCTCTTCAATGTCCTAATGTAAACTTTATTTTAAACCCAAAGCGCAAATAGTAAGATATAACTTTCCAAATACATTCCTAGTGAAGTAAGTTTAGGCCATGCAAAATTGTTTCATGTTTAGAGTCTAAGAGCGGCAACGTACACGTACAAAACTCTAAACCTTAATACTCAGGTTCATGGAGCTGGTGATGATGAAGTGAAAAAAGAAAAATATTGTTTACATTCAATGATACAGCGAAAACTACAGGGACAAGTTTAATATGAATACAACCTGGTTAGAAACACATGGCTACGGTCTTAAACACACTTAAAAAACCCAACTCAACTAAACTCAAATAAATTTTAATATAAAAAGGGCCTTCGGTCTAGAATACATCCTAAACAACGTTTACAATAATAATATAATTGTGTCACCATCTTTTCCTGACGTTTCATCTCAGTCATTATCTGTGCGACAAAATGTGTGACCTATCTAATAGCACACGTATATTAGTTATTCAGAAGTTGATAAAATAAGTTTATGTTGATAAATAAAATTTGATATCTCTGACCACTGTACCAATTAAAAATGTTTGTCCTTATACCCTCATTTTGAGGGCACTCGAAAAAAGCACATTTAAGTGTCTATACGTTGGCTGTAACCAGTTTTATATTAAATTTATTATTAAAACATTTAAACCAAGAAATGCTTGTATAATCTTACAGGGTAGGTCATTTTTAAATTCAGGATATATAGTTTAGGAGTCAGCAGTGATTTAAAATATTTGTTACTGTCAATTTGTGTCACGCAATTAGTTACACCATGCTTTAAAGTACGTATACATATATGTATGTCCCCGATATCCTTAGCGACCGAAACATATCCAATACCGTACATACACAGGAGATTTTAAACACTAGTTGCTTGCATCCTCCTGCCCACATTGTCTAACGATTTCAACATTTTATAACAATTCACTGGGTATCTTTGATTCGGCATTCGTAATAAATTACACCATTTTTGATACATTTACAATTGTATATAATGGAAAACCGAAGACAAACGCTACATACTGCATTGAGTTGTTACCTGAGATTGTTGGTAGTATCCGCACATTTTGTCGGCAGTGTACATAAGGCAGAACGTATCAGGAATGTTATTGGTTATGCATATACCATTCCATCAACAATCCTTAAAATATGATTCCAATTCATTTATTTAAAAGAGAAAATATTATCGGTGAATTCAAATCTTTCGATTATCAGTTTCAGTTATTAAAATAGCAAATTGTATTAAAAATTTATCAATTGACATAAACTATTCTTAGTAATAATAACAAGCACTTATCAGAAACAGTTTTGAATTACTTAAAATATTTTTTTTGGATTTGATTTTAATTTCCTGTGAACAGAAAAAAAAGATAAACCAACGTACAATCACGCCTGTCGCGACTACAACCTTTCGAAGGCATGCATGTAAAACTTTTAGTTATTGTACGTTTTATTTTTCTTCTGTTCAGAGTGATTTTTGGTCCGAGCCATGTGCATATAAATAGAGATTATTCTTCGATGGTTGTTTTCTTGGCTTGTCTCTGTACAAGGCGGGGAATCCACTTGAACAAATTGTTGGTTCAAGTTCAAGATAGCGTCGCCAAAAGGCTCGATTTGAGACGAAAATCAAGTTAATACAAACAGTTATAATAGTTTCTTGAATTTAAAAAAAAAAAACATAGCCTATCATATGCCCACCTACCTAGTGTTTATTAGGATTTTCATGTTTTCCTTAATACTGTTACCGTTTTCGAGAACACTTCTGCTGTGTTTCCAAAATGTACGAAGTAGTAGGTTTCAGACCCATTTATCGTTTAATACGATGAAATTATTGGACAAAATACAAATGCTGCCTTTGCATCTATAAAATGTAACCCAAATGACAAGACAAAAACACTAACAAATTTTAAATCTTATAGTTTAAAAACTAACAGACACAATAGCAAAACCTTGCCAATCTTCAGCATAGAAATAGTAGTAAGTACATGTATTGCACAAAAAAATGTACACATGCTTTTTATCAAAATATATTTCTTCTATATGTCTGTTGAAATCAATAACACGTAACTTTTGCATCAAATGATTTCAAACGTTTAAACAACAAAATATAATATGAACAAAAGTGGCATACTATTACACAGTAAATCATACTATTATAAGAGATCAATCTTTTCCTTGCATTTTTTCGGTGACGCGCTAGATCGGAAGAGTACCGCTAGACTTCTCCACATTGACGCGTGTGTCTTTTAGACATGTCATTTTTACAATCGCTGCACTAAAAAACGTTTTTCTTCGTGCGGTAGAAGGTGCAGCCTCATTTGTGACTTTGGTGCACTTTGTGCCCACAAACAGCACACACTTCAGGTTGAATGCACCATGACACGAGTACCTGAAATGATGATATTGAAACTTAAAACGTATGATTAATAAGAATACACTTTAAGAAGCCCATGTCGGCCTATGCTCTAGTGGCTTTCCTAATTATGCCATTTAAATGCTCACAGACTCAACTATGACATATTTTTGCATATTCAAAGGACCATAACCATGTCATGCGTCAGCGTAACTCGCTGTTAATCGAAGGTAACCGAAAATCTTGAACTTATAAATACGGTAGAAGTTTAGTGAACATTGGCTAAAATGATGGCGCTTTTATGTTCACGAGCTCAATTATTGCAATTTTTACCTTTTATAGGCACAGTCAAGCATAAGCGAATATGGCTGGTTTTTGACATAAGAATAGCTGGTATGCAGAATATCAGTCTTTTTCCAAAAATATTATTACATCTTATTGCCTTTCATAATATTGTGAATATACTTTACTGAGATCAGACATATAAGAATTGCAACGAATGTAACGGGCATGGGCTTATTGCTAAGATGGTTCTTTGCCGTCCCAAACGGGTTTAGTGTTATTAGTAGAAATTAAAACTAAATTATTATTGCTAAACAAAAAAGCCACGGTTGATCCAGTTTGTATGTTGAAAAAGAAGCATTAAAAGACAGTTCTTTCAGTAAGTGATCTTTAGTTTATGAGTGTAGTTTTCGATGACGAATATATGATAATATATTTTCGGGCCTGAAATGACAATGATTTGATAGTGGCAATATTTACCTACCGATGACGCCAGCCTGACTAAACGTTTATACGTAGTTGCGTAAAGAAATGTTGACAGGTCGAAGTTTTTGTCATACCAAAAACCCGGATATGAATTATCTCTTCTCACACCTTTCCCAAGGCATCGATCTGCGTAATCCCAAATTTGCCCTAGCTACGCGCCTGGACGCGCACTACTTGTTTTGTCATAAAACAGTTTCCCGAAGCATCTGTAAGTGGCGACACCAGCGTGTAGTTTCTCGTGCCGTTGATATAAAGAGCGATACAGTGTCGCCATTCCACATGCGTCGCAAGTCAGAGTTTTTTCTGAGAAAGAAAACATGACAAAGACTAAGTGAATTACTTCTATATTTCATAACTTCAATACGTCAACCTTCGCTAGTCTTTGTGACGCAGAAATAGATTGTTTCCATTAACAAGATATGTCAAGCATTGCTTATCGTAATGATACAGAGCACTATTTCATTCAATTCAATATCATGGTTTCCCCTTCAAGGAGATATACATATAGATGCGCAGTTTCACAGATGAATTCAATGCAACATCTGTTGTTCGTCAATATGTATGTTCAAACTTTCACGAACATGCAACTAGGGAAATTTGCCAATGTGGAGATATACTTTCAACGGAATTCATTGTAGCTTCACAGTATCAACTGGTTGAATTATATGGAAACGTATATATTTGGCTTGAACACTTAGATAAGTAATAGAATTTCCAGTCCATAGGGCACCCTATCTTTGTAACTTCAACCTTTAATTTTCAAATCGGGGCTGCAACCTATCATTGTCTTTCCATTCTCGTATCTTTTAAAATCATTAAAGTATTCGTTTATTAAAGAATGTACCTGTTATACATGAATTTAAACAAAAAGTGTGTTATTCGTTTTGTGTTTCCCAGACTATGACCACTTTTCCGCTAAATCCGAGCCAAAATGATAAATGGACTGTGACCTTTCAGTCAGATTTCTTAAATTTTGAAAAAAAGTGTTCTCTAAAACGATAAAAGTTTAAAGGAAAACATGGATATGCTAATAAACACAAGGAAGGTGGGTTTATCATAGGCTATACTATTTAAGAAACTATTCTAGCTATTTGTATTACCTTGATTTTCGTCTCGAACCGAGCCTTCTGGCGACGCCATTTTGACCTGGAAGCAACAATTTAGTCGCCAAGTTGTATTTTTCATTAAATTATTCGTGACAAGACAACAAGAATCGAATCAAGAAAATAAAACACAGGTGATAACTTGTAGACCTGCAAACCTCGATACGGGAATGAATGAAGATGTCTGAAACAAGAAATAAATTAATGCTGTGGAAAACTATTAAGTATATTATCTTAACATTGTTCGTTCGTGCTTTCGTTCGTCCATTCTTTCGTCTGTTCGTTCCCTCCCTCCCTCCCTCCCTCCCTCCCTCCCTCCCTCACTCACTCACTCACTCACTCACTCCCTCCCTCCCTCCCTCCCTCCCTCCCTCCCTCCCTCCCTCCCTCCCTCCCTCCCTCCCTCACTCACTCACTCACTCACTCACTCACTCACTCACTCACTCACTCACTCACTCACTCACTCACTCACTCACTCACTCACTCACTCACTCACTCACTCACTCACTCACTCACTCACTCACTCACTCACTCACTCACTCACTCACTCACTCACTCACTCACTCACTCACTCACTCACTCACTCACTCACTCACTCACTCACTCACTCACTCACTCACTCACTCACTCACTCACTCACTCACTCACTCACTCACTCACTCACTCACTCACTCACTCACTCACTCACTCACTCACTCACTCACTCACTCACTCACTCACTCACTCACTCACTCACTCACTCACTCACTCACTCACTCACTCACTCACTCACTCACTCACTCACTCACTCACTCACTCACTCACTCACTCACTCACTCACTCACTCACTCACTCACTCAGCCAGCACAGCACAGCACCCACCCACCCACACACTCACTCACTTACTTATCATCATTCAATTCATGCATGATATGATTATAATATTTTTCGCAGTTTGTCGATGAAATTAATTAATACTTTTAATAACTTGTGTCTCGTAGATTTATGACCCATTGGGCATGTGGTTATGATATATATTAGTCATATATTAGTTATGCACCCCATTTTTGCAGTCACCCATTAATTGAAAAGTCGTCTGTGGACTTATCTGAAAAAATATTAGTTAATTCCATTTTGTTTTGTTTCATATATATGTCATTGTAATTTCTTCCAAGGCTGTTAAAACACATAAAAGCGTTAATATTTCTGCAAAACGCGACTCCTGTTAGTCTTCGAAACACGGAAAAACGAATAAGTCAATGGTATATGTAATAAATATTGATCATATCATATATGCTGTCAAATGTAACACCACCCAGCATTGTCAAAATTTATTATTTTGTACCATAAAGATGTCGCTTTAATTTCATCTAAGGCTGTTAAAACCCAAAACAGCTTTTACAATTTCAACAAAACGTGACTCTTACTTAAACATTCCTGTTTCTCTGTGTAACACGGAAACATGTATACATGTCAAGGGTATAAATGTTGTTCATATCATATATTCTGTCAAAACCCCCCCACCAAATTACCTTACTTGATTACAAAATTTAAAACTGTTTTATAACATGGGTGTACGGGAAAGGGTACATTTCCGTATATTCATAGTGTACGGGAATTGTAACTTTTCCGTACACTCAGCGTGTAAGGGAACTGGTTTATTTCCGTATATCCATAATATACGGGAATTGTACACGCCCGTATATTCATCGTGTACGGGAATGGTATAATCCCATACTCTCAAAGTGTACGGAGACCGTCAAAATAGTATAAGTACTAGTCGTTAGGCAATCAACTCGGTATTGTCCAATTAATTATTTGTTATCATTCAGACCTATTTTTAATTTCATCAAAAGGTGTCGAAACCTATTTAAGCATTAACTTTTTTACAAAGGTGATTTTTACTGACAGCTTCCTGTTGTTTTACGTAACAGTGATTGTGTTTAGGTCAATGGCATAAATTCGTTCATATCATATATACTATCAAAATAAACACCCAAAGACCTAAACTGATTACAGAATTCATTTTCCTTATTATAACACGGATGTACGGGTTAGTATACGCCCGTACATCGAATCCCATATACTCACGATGTGCCAGTTTTATGAATATACGGATCCGAACACACCCGTATATTCAACATCCCGTACACTTACTGTACACGTGAGATGTACGGGTTTCAGTAAATTCCCGTTTATTAAACCATTTTCCGCAGTGTAATACGCGAATTGATATCACCGTGATAGTTTCAATTCATGTCTTTTTAGAGGTCTAAACTAAAGCAGTTTTGCATATTCTCGTGTTAAACGGGTGACATAAAAAATGGCAAAACATGACGCAGAAATTCGATAAACTTCATAAAATGTTGATATTCTGCTCCAATCAAAGTTTTTTTGTGTTCTACCAATTAGGTGCTCTTTTGTAGTTTCATGGTCTTCGTTGTTATCCTCAGTGCATATGGTAAGTCTGGATAATGAAGATGCTTGGCTTAAATTTAAGGTCGATAAACTGTGTGAAGCCTTTAATGATATTAATTATTAAGGTCATATAAGGGTACAATCGGTCGTTGGATTCTATGTGAACTTTGTACGTATGACGAAGACGAGCAAAATACTTCAGATTGTATTACACTGTAAAATAGCCATTGCTTTTTTTACAATACATTTCTTGACTCTTCTGAATTAAAAGTAATATGCTCCCGAAACGGACATTTCCTCATTCTGACATCGCTTTAACTCGACTTAAGACTGCTGATATATAAGAAAACTTTCTACTTTACCCGTTCCGGATCTCTCAAGATAAGTGTTTATGATGATGCCTATGCGATCATCGGCCTGGTTTAGAAAGCTTCCGATGACGAAAACCGTTATCTGGCCAGCTTTTTGGTTGAAAATACCAAACATAAACAATTACTATTATGCCATGAGGATGGTTATAAAAGACCGCATTATGAAATGTTCTTAGGCATACTTTAACAGTAGGATCTTCTACTGTTTATAGTTAAACAAATGACTTTAAAAGCATAGGGTGTCAATTCTCAATCAAATCTAAAGATGTAAAATATTGTTAAAAATGCACTTATAATCCCAAATTAGATTTACAACAAATAATACAATCATTTAAGGTATTATCCATGTAATACTCACTTTTTTAAAAGCTAAAACAATCAACATAGTTACACTCATGGTACACTATGGGACTTATATCCAAACTTTTTTTAAATTATTATCTCAAAATCAGAGATTGTGACTTAAAAACATTATTGCATGGTGATATAGACATTTGCTAACAGGAAAAGAATGTTTCAATGACAAATGTATCGAAAAAAAATGAAAAAAACAACTATTAAAACTTTTACTTATCTTTGCACTATTCATTTTTTGATTAAAAAAAAATACAGCAATTTTACTAAATTCATAAAGAAATAGTAAAATATAAGAACAGCTGGTGAAAATATTTTAAATATTTTCTTTGATATCTATAGAACAATTTAAAAGACATTTTTTGATAGTTTACCATGTACTTTGGAAGAAAATATACAATATGCCAAGTAACCATACATTTTACAGCCAATAAAAATGCTAAAAGTTCAACTCAAATCTTGTTACATAGTGTAAATCTTAAGTTACTACAAATGTTTAGTGTTTTATTCCAAATTAATGCATTTTACCCAAGAAATTAAATCAGATTACATTCTTTAAACAGAACTGGTGGAATAAAAACCAGAATATGTTGGAAAAATATGTTCTCGGCTTAGAAATACAACAGCTAAGCAACATAGAGGGAAATTCAAATAAGACATAAAATAATGGAACCAGTGTGATTTTATTATAGTTATTGTTTTGTGTTTTCTTAATTATGATTACAAAAAATATGATAGTTTCATGCAGGAATCTTTTAAACAGTTGTTATCATGCAAAAATATGTAACATTAAAGGGACTGTACTCTGTATGATAAAACAGTGAAAAAAAAGAAAATTGTTGAAAACTGACATAAACTTGGTATTGATGTGTACAATGCATTGGAACATACTAACTGGAGCACCAAATAGTTTACAATAAATTTATTTTTCACATTTTTTTCGTATTTTTTCATTAAAAATTCTTACTAGGTATGTCTACCTAGTAGAATTCATTCCTTATGTTTCATTGGCTACTCGATGTTATCATCTGACATGACCATGTTAGGTATATAGCTTAAATATTGCAACTGCTTGTAGTAAGCCTTCGAAGCACAGTGTATACACCACAAGACTGCAATTTAGACGACACCGGTTCGGAACCCGGTCTCCGACTCGATATTTTTTACATTTTGGTATGATTGTTTTTACAATTATGATATCAAAGAGTATCAAAATATTGTACCCGTTTTGGAATAACAACTTCCAGAGTTATTTTGGTATTTGTAACACGTGGTTGTCCTTCTGAGGTTTTTATTGTAAATATGCTTAAAAGTCCATCTTCACCAGATCTATCATATATTTTTTTTGAATGTGGAACATTTAGACCAGATCCAGCTATATTTTCAGCAGTTGCTGATTTCATTACACCAGATGCTACCAATCTGTATAAACTTGGCATGTTCTTGACACGTTCTTTACAAGATAAAACACTAAAGTATGCAGCTTTTGCTGGAAAACTATTTTCCAGTACGCTTTTTTCTCCATGATCATTTACGACGTTAGAAACAAAGCTGGCTAAACTTTTTACATCTTCTTCCGCATTGTGTGCCTTGTATTCAATACCGAGAAGATCGTGGACAATATCCTCTTGTTTATAGGAGGATCTCTTTGGGAATACTTTCCTGAATAAGGGCAATGAATCGATCATTCCATGTGTATGTTCCAGCAAAAAATCACACTGATGAACATTAGTATAGGCTGACATGATGACTGGAAAATCAAAACGCCTCCCATTGTGAGCAACAAGAAATGCGTTTTCATGCTTCTTGAGCCAGTTTAGGAAGTCGATGGAGGCTGATTTCCATGAACTTGGGGTCACAAGTCTACCATCCACCATCATTTCCCTGTCACCGACCATGGTTATGCCTGTCACCTGCTGTGCATTGTCCGAGATGGGAATCTCCGGTCGGATGTAGCAGTTAAAGGTTTTGCCAGATGACAGTTCAACGGCATCCAGTTGAGTGATGTGAGGCATTTGTCCCCCACGTACTGAAATGTAAGGTTGCGCATTTTGTTAATTTTCATTACTCATTGAATAAAGGGGTTTGACGGTAGGGTGTTTTTTTTAAATTTATATACATGATGAAATTTGTTGAACATGGACAAACAATGAAATGTGAGATGAAGATGTAGATGCTAACGACACAATACTATGGAATAGGATCGGGCAGCTTTTCCGTGTCTACATGCTCCTCGTGCACACAAAAAAATGCTTAACACAAAAATATGACTATGCATAAACTGTAAACATTTGTTAACCCTATAACTGTTTTAAAATGAAATATAAGACAAGGCTTACCTGACTGATATGATGCACCTTCGAGAGCTTCATGAGCTGCCTGTGTTACACATCGATCTTGTTTCAAAAACAGACGTCTTCTCTTCGTTGATGGTAGCTGGGATCTTTGTTGGCATTGCTTTCTTTTCAGAGCGCATTTTTTGGCATACTGCACTGTGTGTTCCCCTGGTGACAGACCGGCCTCCACATTCACCTGAGTTTTTAAACAACCTCTTAATGTTGATTTAAAATTGTTTTAACTTTTTTTTTTACTTTAGTTATATTTATTTATAAACTATACATAAGAAAGAAGCAATATAAAAATGATGGTGAAAGGTTTTTTATATGAGTTTTCCTAACTTGTTTACATTCAGATTTATAAATAATATTTATTAACCATATGAAGTCATTGCAAGTGGTTGTTCTGCATGTTGTTGTTGTTATACAAAGCGAAATACTGAAACTGAAAACAAAGGGATGAACATGAAACACTAACAAATCTGAAACAAAGTATTTCTTTTAAAAAATTGGGTATGACTGGATAAGAAATTCTTATTAATAAACCACTGCACATTTTGAATATGCATGATTGTGGTCACTTCCCCAACACATTAAAGAAAATACTTCAGATAGGTGCAATCTGATATAATAAATAAACTGTATAAACATAAATAAAAACATGTGCATCAACATATAAAACTCTAACAATAACAAACTTTAAGAAACATCTTTTAGTAACAAAACATTTTACCTGGGGAATATATGCCCTCCCCTCATTAATAAAAGCCGCTGTGGCATGGACTCTGAAATCTAGAGCTTCTGATTTTCCATAGGGAAGACTTTTGGGAGCTCTCTATTCGCATGTTCACATTGCTGACTAGACCCTAAGTCAGAATACTGATGTGATCTTGCAATGATTGGTGCCATAATAGTGGCCAGCCGTTCACGCAATTTATCACATTTCAATGGCCCCTTGTATGAAAGACTACGATGGAGGTACTTTTCGCCCGGTTTTCTTTTGTATCCACAAAATCTGTCCTGACATAAGGTGTGATCACCAAAGTTATGTGGGTTGATAGCTTTCAAATTGTCTTCTAGTCCAACTTTGTCTCCTTGGTGTTTAGAGAATGCATAGGATACACACTTCGAAATGTGAGTAATTGCGTTCACACTCAGTTTCAATCCCTTTTTACTTTGTAGTGTACGTAGATGTTTACCAATATTTTTCACAACATGGTTTTTATCAAACCTCTTTTTCATTTCCAAGTTGAGGTTGGTCTTCAATCTCGATATAAGGGTATTGTCTCCATCCCCTTCAAGAATTTCAACAGGTGTTCCCCCACTGTTTAACTCCTGAACACCTATATGTCCATTTACACTCTCCATCAGTCTAGCACTACCGGTGTGGTTTTGAACACACCGATGACTTCTTACAGGTTTACCAGGTTTGTTTCGCCTCCACCAGTAACAAGTTCCACACGTCCGATGGCAGACAACACTCTTCACAACCTTCTTTCCATATTTCGCACGGCTCATGAAGAATGTGTGGGCTGTAAATATTTACAGATTTTATTCAAAATTAAAAATAAATACAAATACAGAATCTTTATTCTGTAATTACTTATGCATAATAATATCTAAAATGATTGCGACACATGTTATGTTAACGTTAAAAAAGTCCCTTTAAAATTTAACTCAAATACTATGTTAGACTTACATGTCAAACTGTCAAATCCACGCTTTTCCCATGCAGTGTCCACAGCACATGACATGCCATGCCTGGTTTTACATGGAAACAGGACTGACAACCTTTTCCTGGACTGGGACTTTTCTCTTGAAAAGCTGTGTTGGTGCGTTCGCCTGGAATGTATTAAAAATAATAGAAACCAGACAAAATAAATTATTTCTCTAAACTACATTACTTAGTTGTAAAAACAGCCTTTTTGTCATGAACAGTGTACGTAGATGTTTACCAATATTTTTCACAACATGGTTTTTATCAAACCTCTTTTTCATTTCCAAGTTGAGGTTGGTCTTCAATCTCGATATAAGGGTATTGTCTCCATCCCCTTCAAGAATTTCAACATGTGTCCCCCCACTGTTTAACTCCTGAACACCTATCTGTCCACTTACACTCTCCATCAGTCTAGCACTACCGGTGTGGTTTTGAACACAGCTATGACTTCTTACAGGTTTACCAGGTTTGTTTCGCCTCCACCAGTTACAAGTTCCACACGTCATATGGCAGATAACACTCTACACAACCTTCTTTCCATATTTCGCACGGCTCATGAAGAATGTGTGGGCTGTAAATATTGACAGATTTTATTCAAAATTAAAAATAAATAAAAATACAGAATCTTTATTCTGTAATTACTTATGCATAATAATATCTAAAATGATTGCGACACATGTTATGTTAACGCTAAAAAGTCCCTTCAGAATTTAACTCAAATACTATGTTAGACTTACATGTCAAACGGTCAAATCCACGCTTTTGCCATGCAGTGTCCACAGCACATGACATACCATGCCTGGTTTTACATGGAAACAGGACTGACAACCTTTTCCTGGACTGGGATTTTTCTCTGGAAAAGCTGTGTTGGTGCGTTCGCTTGGAATGTATTAAAAATAATAGAAACCAGACAAAATAAATTATTTCTCTAAACTACATTACTTATTTGGAAAAACAGCCTTTTCTTCATGAACATTAGAGGAATTTCACAAGTAGCAAAATGCTTCATGGGACTGTGAAATATAATATTATTTTATACGCACTCAACAAGTTCTTTTATCTATAATCTTAGACTGAACTCAACACGTAACCTGTTCTTTTATCTTAAAAGAAGTAAAAAGGGATATTGTAAAAGCATTATTTTTAAAAACATGTTTATACCGTCTACATGTATTCTTTCTGTGTGGTCTAATTGGAATCCCGCCATGTTCCTCGTCAATGTCTGTCCAGCCATCATCAGGTGCTGTTGAACAGGCCTGTTCAATCCTTGTTCTGTTTAGGACAGAAAGAGCATGAAAACATACTGCTTTAAATGTTTTCATTACTTGTCATATAATTATTATAATGTTATTAATTAGGTGGTTTTAAGATGGCCGAGTTATTTGTCAGAGATCGGGAGTTTTGGTCTGAGTCAAAATAACTCGGCAATTTTGAAATGATATAACTACTACTGTAATGATTATAACTTCTGACATTGGGAGTAAAAACATCCAAAATAATCTAACAGTACCTGTATACTTTGATTGAAGCTTATTTCCTGTTTTCACTCATGGATTCTTCTTTTCAAAACTGGACTATAAAACAATTCATTTTGTACTAAATACTAAATTAATACCTTGTTGAAGGTGATGAATCTGGCAATAGACCAACTCCAAGGTATTCAACATAGTTGTCCATGGTCTTCATGGCTGTTACAGATTCCTCCTCAGCAATATCTCTAACAAGTATTAAATTGGTCAATATGAGTACTAACAAATCAAACTTGCAAAACAATAATAAAAAACCCTATTTCTGCATATCTTGCTGAAAATATTTTAAAAAGGTAAAGCTACTGAAGCATTCATATTCCTATTACAAGGCTGCTGTAAACATATATATACAAATATTTATATTGCTTTAAACTATTAAAACTGTATAAAATGAAAAGTGTACTGTCAGGAAGTTTTTTTTTCATACATAATATTTTTAACATCGACCTGTACCAAGTTTTGTATTTGCAGCAAAGCATGGCATTCCCCTTTTCTTCAGTCTGTGTGTTTTTCCATAGGGATCACGGTTGATGGCAAGACAGTCATGATTTTGACATCTGACATACAAATAGCCTCCTAATCCCTTCTTTAGCTCACCAACCACATTGTCGAATGCCAGTCGGCATTCACAGCAATATTGTAATTGTTCCAGTAAAAATCCAAATTCAACTATTCTCCGTCTAATTCTCCACCCACTTCTATCCACGTTTTGCGGCAAATCAATGGGACTGTCGGCATTACACTGGCTTTTTAAACAATCCCCGGCATCGCAATTGAATGTATTTGTATAGTTGTGGTCATATGAAACTTTCTTATCACGTTTAACGACCTTTTTTGGTGATTTACGTTTATAAAAGCGGCCGCGTTCGTCTCGTTCCGCCATCTCGGAAATTCCAATAATATTATTATTAAAGCGAGGAAATACCTTCCGTTACTAAAAATAGTAGCATCCGGTGTAGGCCGAATACGTACGATGTTCGGCATGATTTGTAACGGAGAGTGGCGATATGTGTCGATGTTATCCGATGTTTACCAAGTTGTATTACATGGCTAATACCTTAAATATACCAAAAAGGATGAAAAAATATGGAAAACAATAGTTAGGATACCGAGTATAATTTTGAAGAAATGTGCAGAAAACACGGCATTTCTACCTCGTGAGACAACAGTAGATCATAGTAAATCTTTAAGCATTCACCAATCATTTAATACTTTTTGCGTTTTCAGCTATTATATACACGGTTACAATTCTGTTATTAAATAATAATATATTCCATAAATGCATTATTTAGATAGTAGTGAAAGGTTTATCACTCAAAAGTTATGTTTGTTATACATGTGTATGTATTGGTTATAAATAACTGTAATAAGTGTCACTTTAAAATTCCGTTCATGACAGTTTTAATAAAAAAATGAACAATTTATATGCCATTACTTTTCACAAAAGATATAGTCATATAATAGTGTGTTCTGAGTTTCAACAATTATTGACAAAGCAGTTTTGTTGAGTCTTATAAACCTATTCCATATTGGATTAAGGTGTTTTGTCATATTCCGCCGTCTTTCTAAAGAAGGAATATGAGATTGTCAAAATATGATGAACATAACTACTTACTCGTATTTCAGAACGTTTGGATTGTTGCTAATTTATCGAATTAAATAAAAATGTAGTGCAGTTTGTATATGTTCAAATGTTGTGAAAATATGAAATACGTTTTAGAAGTATTTTTTTATTATAGTTATCCGTGATTTATTGATTTTAATGACTTATTTAAAAGTCGACTGTGTATTGAAGTTAATTTTAAGAACATGTCGTAATGCTATTGTTTTTCACCAACATGTTCATAATAAATGTCGAAACTAAAATTGTGTTTTCACAAAGGAGCACTGATCGATCGCAATTAAAAAAAGTGTCTAAACAGTATTTTATTCTATACATATACATTTAGTCTTCCATTCGCAAACTAAGTAAATACGGATGATTTTGAAAATGGTTGGTACCTTAATCATTCAACCTTTGATGATCGAGACTAAAACAGAATTAGTTTGAGCAATTATAGAAGTGGAAGATCACTGCTGTATTTTCCCCTGGCCATATTGGGCTAATTTTACATAAAAATATAATGGTTACCATTCATCTTCCTGACACATCACAGCATTAGCAGGATGACATATATATTTTATAGGGCAAAATTTCGATTGGGAAAAACTGTTTTAATGACCCAGAGCGAAATTGAAGACAAGCCTCAGAGACATTAACTGGCTTGGCAAATTAAGATCAAATTATTACAACACATGAACATTCAGAACAGAGATATTTTTATATTTTTCTTACAGTGTATGAAGGGCTGCTAGCGCCCATTTGTTACATTATGGCTTATCATGAAACAGAAGTGTCAAATCTAGATATTAAAAGAGTTGAAATAACTCCACCAGCATTTTGGACTGTGCCATTGTATACCATATCCCAATGAAATGCAAAATGTCGAATTTTAATACTTATATTTACATTTATTTAAATGTACATTTTTGCTAAAATAAATAGATTATTTCATGCTGATAACTTATATGCAAAATAGATAACCAAAACTACATTTTACATGAAAATATTGGAGATTTTATTTTACTTATTTTCAACTGAAATCTGTTATTGAAATGTTTCATCTTTTTCAATAAGTATGTGTGAAATAAATGTGTTATTGTTAACATATTATTGGTCCTCTCATAAAAAGACATTCAAATGATACCCAAACAATATAGGTCAACAGCTTCAAAACTATTCCTATATTTCAACGTCGGATACCTTCAATGTGTCATGATTATCGTGATGACATTTTTTCATGTAGGTGCAAAGTTCCGATTATTTACGTAATTTGTTCGTATTATCATATTTAATATTAATATTTCTACCATTGTAGACACATTAAATACTTGATCATTAATGCGTTCAACCTCATGGCTCAGTAGACTCGTGTTCCAGTGAACTCGTAATTCACTGTACGTTTCATCTACCGTTAAAGTGGTATTTCAATGCCTGCCTGTGTTGCCTTCTGGATCTTATCTTATTTGTTCAGTTACTGAGCATGTCCCTAGAGTTATCATTGTATTGTTAATGATGACTCAAACAGCGACGCAGAGTTCGTAATAGATCAATAACAAAACGTTCATATGGCCCACCTGAGATCAACTCGAAAACAATGGTGATAGTACAGCAGTGGATAATTGCAATGAGCATACCAGAAAACAAAAAGAAGCCTATCATTGTAAACGCTAAATAATAAAATGTATCCACGATAAACACGGCAAAACTATTCCAGTTTCAACATTGAGAAATAAAAGCCTTTGTAACATGCTTGAAAACACTGTGTCATTTTCTCACAGTATAACGTTTTGTATCAAGGATAAACATAGAATCACAACAGCACAATAGGTAGGATGTTATTGCCTTTGCATGTGTGTTTCGCTTGAATAAATGTGTGTTTTTTTATGTTAAACTCGAATGTACATGATAATGTAACTCAGCTGCATATGTTAAAAAAAATAATATTGTTTATATGCAGCTTTGTTTGACAGGAATTTGCATCATTTCTCCTCTTCTATTACATCATTCGTAAATAAATCATCACAAATAAGAGAATTTAGCTGCTCCGAGTTCCCTTGTACTGAAAGGATAGACTTCTGTGGCGGAAGATGCTTGGCGATAGATAGCTGGTGTATTTAACTTAACGTTATTCCTCGTGGTACTCGCGTTTTCCCGGCTGATATTTGAGAAATATAAGGCATACATTGTATAATTATACAGTTATTCCATCATGCAACTTCCGCAAAGGAAGGCAATCATCACAGTTACCATTTATATGAAACGGTACAGTTTTCAAGGTTCATTTTTTGAATGCCCACTCAAGACGGTCAAAGATGATAAAAATCTTTTAGATATAAAACGAATTGGACTTAAAAAACTATTTAATCGTTTCACTTCATCACATCCCAATATTTTAGTTATTCATAAGTTTATAATCACAAATTGTCATGCTCAATTGTCAAGAAAGAAAATCATGTGAGGGGTTGGGCATCAGTGTAACGAGACCAGGAGAACTACTGGTAAAAGATGGGTGAGAACCCCCGGAAGCCGTTGGGCAATGAAACACCCTCCGGTTATATATTTCTTATCATACTTATTTGTGATTTGTTGTCTAGAATGACTTCAATCTGAAGGTTTATTGATTTTAATGAATAAAGCACGTCATAATGTTTATGTTTTCCACTAGAATATTCACAATACAAAACGAACAATTTGTTTTTACAATGGAACACTGATAGACTATAACCAACAACGAAACGGCTTAACAATAATTTTACTTTACATGTAAGTTTTGCCTATCCATTTGCAAAATCAAGTTATGGATGACTTTAGGAATGCTTCCTTAGTCGTTCAACCCATGATTTAAAGTGCATTGGAAGAGATCTTATATAATAAGAACATTAATAAAAAAGATTACTCCCCCCCCCCACACACACACATACACACACACACACTTGCTGTATTAGGTATTTTTACATAAACTAGTATGATTATCATTTATCTTCCTGATGAAGCATGCACATTAGCAGAATGCCAGGAATTTTATGACGCAAACCTTTGGTTGGAAATGCTGTTTAGAAGATATTTAGAAGATATTTAGCCCCCTCACTCCCCCCCCCCCCCACCTCATATCTTTAAATTGGCTTGACAATCGAAACACAGAAAACGAATTTCCTGGGTTAAAACCAGAACTAAATTTCCCAAGTCGTACAAGGTACATGCCGTGCCCTTAGTAAAGAAATTACTCATATCATATTGTAGCGTATATGATGCAGCCGAGAAAGCAAACGTTCTAATACTAGTTTATTGGGGACAGAAGCCAAGTATGGTAAAATGACCTTACACTTATAGTCGGTCCATCGTTTTAAGATAAATACTTGAAATACAAAGCGAAAGCATGATAATATAGTGCGGAAAGGGCGTACAGAAGAGTCAGTCATTGAAAGAACTTGAATAAAGACAACTACAACAGACATCATTTTGTGACAATTTCACTTAGGACTTATAACTAAAAATGTATGGCCCAGTAGACTCAGTGGATACGAGTTACACGGACCGTTCCAAGGCAGTTATCCCATCATTTATAGGTAAAGCTATTTTATTGTCTGTTCGTGGTGTTTGTATTTGTGTATGTCGTCATTATACGTATATGTCTCTAGTTCATTGTCGTTTTGTCCCCTACCTTGCGCATCTACACATATGTTTTTTCGACTTCTGGGATAGTTCTTTTTGATTCCTTGCGACGCAGAGTTCGTACGTATAATCCATTAACAAAACGTTTACATTGACCCACCTAGGACCAATTCAGAAACAAAAAGTGAGAGTAATGTATTTCAATCCATCCTGAAAATTTACTCCAGCCGCTCGCGAGGCTGAAAGAGCCTGACCGACGAATGCTTAAAGTTACAAATCAGGGAGTTTAAACAATATTAGCCAATATTTACAATGATGTTACCAAAAATAAACCAGGAGACAAAAATACGAACCCATTATTGTACATGTTATCTAATGTAGTGTATACATCATGCCAAAGCTATTCCAATTTTATCATCGAACAATGAAGGTCTTTGTTACAATATTTATGTGAAAAGCTACAGAAACAAGCTCAGTAACAAAAAGTTTAAACATAAACCCAGTTTAATGGCACTGGGTAAACGCCAAAGACATAGAACATAAAATCAAAAACAAGAAACATGGAAGAACAGCACAAAACTCCACAAACAGCACAGTGCATACATACTATATATAATAAAACTAGGTATGTTTATCAAGGACTGTTGTGTACCGCCTTGGAACGGTCAGTAAAATGTAAATTTACTTGGAGTTTAAACCAGTTTTGGAAAATGATATCATATTATAAATCTTAAAAGAATAATTACAAGTTATACTTATAATAAATGAACTGAAACTAAATATATTCAACTGTTTAAACAGTTTATCTCTTTTTAGTAATAGTAACATTGACCTTGCCCTAGGGGCACAAAACGCACTATCATCAAAAAAGTATCCATAAACACTTCCTTGATTACCAGATAAAAATACAATTGTAGATGTTTTGTAACAAGCATGCTACATCAGAAACCTATTCAGATATACTCTGTTTACTCTTATATATGTATATGTATATATATATATATATATATATATATATATATATATATATATATATATATATATATATATATATATATATATATATATATATATATATATATATATATAAATTTGATATTTCGACAACAATGAGCAGAATTATATGTGTTTTTTTTCTGTCTTTGACAAATACACAATGCATGGTAATGCCTAATCATTTTGAAAATCCCTGTAGCTATATAAATGTGTTGTGTAATAATCTTAAAACCTAGCCTTGTAAACTTTTCTTTTCATGTTTGAACATATATATGCCAGTTTAAAATAATATTTGTACAATTTTATGATATTAGCCACTTATTAAGCTTACTAAATTTACTTCTGCCATAACCTAATGTGTTTTTTTTAAAATAATGACTTCTAACTTTAATATTTAAATGAGTTTTGTATCTGACAAACAAACAAAACACATAAATTGTCCACTACATAATGTTAAAATACTTATTTTTGTCACTTATTATTGGTCAAGTGGTATACATACTCAATATGTCTGACATGATGCTATTGGCACATTTCAATAGGATTAATTAAAAGCAAATATTATTTGAAATCAAAACAAAATAATATTACAACTTGATTCAGCTCTTTCGGTCGCCATCCTGCAATTCCCTCAAGTTGATAGCACTATTGTCTGACGTAATGAAATTGTGTGATGATAAGAACATTCCTGGACTCATTATGCTGATTGACTTTCAAAAGGCATTTGATTCTATATCCTTTAATTTTATTGAGAAAACTTTAGCATTTTTTAAGTTTGGTGATACTTTTAAAAGCTGGATTAAAATGTTTCTATATAATACTGAAGTTGCTGTTCAATTAAATGGAAACTTGTCAGATTATTTTTAAGATAGGTAGAGGTTGTCGACAGGGAGATCCAATATATCCATATTTATTTATATTATGTGCAGAAATCCTTTCTATTAAGATAAGACATTGTGAAGACATAAAAGTTAAATGTATTGATGGAGAGGAATGCAATATTTCTTTATTTGCGGACGATACAACTTTATTATTAGATGGTACAGAGAAAACGGTTCAAAACTGTCATAGAGGAGTTATAAAGATTTTCACAATTTTCAGGTCTAAAAGTAAATTTTGATAAGACAAAGTTGGTTTGGATTGGAACACAAAAATATTCTGCCAGATCTATTAAAACAAAATTTAAGTTGTCATGGGGGATACTAGATTTAAACTACTGGATGTACATTTTGATGTAGATCTTAACAAAATGTGTAACCTTAATTTTGATGAGAAACTGTTGAAAGTGAAGAATAGCATTGAATATTGGAAAAGAAGAAAGTTAACACCTATAGGGAGACTAACTGTCGTAAAGACAATTTTATTACCACTGTTTACACACTTATTTATCAGCTTACCTAATCCACCAAATGCTTTTATGAAACAACTCAATGATTTATTCTCTGAGTTTGTATGGGGTGGAAAACCTAAGATAAAAAGTACCGTATTTGTGAAAGATTTTACAGAAGGTGGTATTAAAATGATAGATGTAGCGAGTTATATGTATAGTTTAAAAGTAAAATGGCTTAAAAATTATATAGCACATAATGCAAGTAAATGTTTTAAAGTGATGGAGAGTTTATTTGATGTTGATAAGATGTTTATTTGGTAAAATGTATTGTGAAAATATTTGCCAAAAATTGTCAAATGTATTTTGGATAGATTTTGTAAAAGCATATATGTTATATATAGATAATATATGTATAGACACTGTAAAACAATTTTTGCATATACCTTTACTCTATAACCTTAACTTTAAAAATGGAAACTATGTATTTATGCATGCATTATTTATTAAGGGGTTACACTACGTATAAGACTTATTCGATCTAAATGTATGATCTAAGTGCTTTAAAATTGATTGTTGGCAAAAAATTGAACTTTTTACTTTATAATGGATTTATATCTGCAATAGATTCATATATGAAGAAAAAGAACATTATGTTAAGAGACATTGACCTTGCTCTTGGCCAAAATCCATGTATAAATTGTTTTTTATATCCTCTATTGGTAAAACAGGACCTCAATAGATTTCTTTACAACAAGTTTATTAAAAACACTGAAAAACCAACTAGCCAACAAAAGTGGGTGTTGTTATATGAAAATATCAATATTCAATGGAAAGTTGCATATAGCTATGTATTTTATTGCACAAGAGATTCATATATTCAATGGTTACAAAAAAGAATAGTTCACCGAATACTTCCAACAAAGTCGTTGCTATATAAAATGAAACTAGTTGACGATAACCTATGTTCTTTTTGTGAAAGCAGTGAAGAAACTTTGCTCAATCTTTTTGGGGATTGTAATAACATACAGCCTTTGCTACAGCATATTTTACGAAAAACGTATTCCATTGATCCAAATATTGTCATAAATAGTATGTTTGTTTTGCTAGGGTCTGGAAAAAATAATGTTAGTTTTGATTTATTGTTCCTAGAATTTAAAAAAAAATCATATTCCTTTGTAAAAGAAAAAAAAAAGTTCCAACAGTACATGGATTTAATAATAGCCTTAGACTGGCTTTGGATATTTATAATAACACAAACTTATCAGTTAAGGAAAGAAGTAATTGGACAGTTGTAGAACGTTTTCTACTTTACACTACATTTTCATTGAAATTATGTATACTTCAATTTAAGTTAAATTTTTAAGCATACAAATGAGAATATGTGATGTACTTGTATGTTTGTTTCTTTCTGTTTTGTTTTTCCTTAGTTTATAATCATGGATATTTGTACAGTGTTTAAAACGATACAATAGAGCACGTATGAACGTAACTTTTCATGATTATATATACTGTTGTAACTATTGTACCTTTTGTTTTGAATAAACGAAAGTGTCCATAAAAAAAAGGTTGATAGCACTATACGCCATGTACATATTTTTATCCTGTCATTTGCATACAAATCGGTCCAATAACAAGGTGCCGTGTAAATTTTAGTTTATTAGGATAGTAGACAGCATGTTTATCTACAGTCAGTTGGTCATGTGACCCCGAAAACGGACTTTTTTCTATTCTGAAATATCAGAGGAAAGGCACAAATAATGTTTCACTATATTATCAATAGTCCTCCAACAACCGACCTCAACAATCACTCTCCCATAAGGTCCCATCACTCTGCATAATAATGACACTGGGAAAACAATCGACCAGAAAATCTACAAGTGATGTGAAAATATTATTCAGCCCGCAAATGCTGGAAACTGTGCACCATTCAACGATAATTAATTTCATTTCTGTGGTGAAATCTCACTTACAACAGAAATGAATTATATCTTTGTCGGTGCAGTTCTGAACATCCATCACTATTAACATGAATTAAATCCATTTAACGTGTGGCGATTGCTTGTAAACACTCGTGATCTTGGCCTGTGTGCTGTACTCTGTACTCTGCGGAATAATTGTTACATCCTCAGATAATGTTTGAGGACTGATCTATGTTTATGCAAGTTTTTTTTATGTTTTGAATCGATATTGACGCATGACTTTGACTACAAACGTATTGAAAAAAGTTGAACAGCTTTGAGAACTATTTTGGCGGCGATTAAAACATGGATACCGAGTGTGCTGACGTCAACAGGGAAAAAATTGTTGTCCATCTTATTTTGACAGATTCTAAATAATTTAAGGTTATTTGAAGTGTTTATGTTTAAACTTTTGCCTTGTGAGCTTGTTTTTGTGGCTGTTCATATAAATATCGAGATCCTTCAGCCATTATTTATTCAATATAGTCTGCATCCGATCTCAGAAAAAAATGACTTGCACTGGCAATTATTTCTAATGTTCGACAAACACACCGAAGTGGCTGTGGCCCCCATTTGTTCAAATAACGTAATTAAATCGGTCAAAAGGTAATAAAGTGCATTAAACCGATTAATGGATATAATCGAACATTGTGCTCATTTATTAGTTCCAAGCTCAAAGAACATATCTTAAAATCATAGGTGAAACGTTTATTTCAACAAAACAACTTATTAAAGTTATTGATTATTTTAGCGCTGAAATGCCAATTGAAGGGCCTTATCCGAACACATGTGAATAAAATAATTTCACCAAATAATTAAAAGTCAATTAAACGCATCTTTCAACATTAATATAACACAAACCTCTTCAACATATGTTTAAAAAATACAGCCAAAGTTTCTCATTGATACGATATGTGTCTGATATATGTACAGTTTATCACCAAAAATAATCAGCAGACTATAGAAGTCCTAAATATTTAGTCATCGTTATTCCCAACAGGTTTAGGACATCCAAATGTCTCACATTTACATTCAAACATGCAATCCGCCCAGACGTATTACATTTGCATCATGATGTGCTGAATTTTGTAGTCCGTCTACATGCAACCAAATGCAAACTGGAGACAAGTACCGCGGGTTGCTCATCGAAACTCGTTTCAATACACCCAATTTTAAAACTATACAGCCAGTATTTGTATGATTCTCTGGCTCAAAATATGCATCAGCTGCTTTCATCCAGACCATTGCTTGATAAGCTGCTCTCTTAACGTGTAACGCGAATGCATCATTAGTTGGTAGAGGCAGCTTTAAAGGCTTCTTGTTTGGTTTTCTTGTTTTCCTGCATGTTGTCAAAATCATTTGATAAATATTCTGATGATGTCTATTCAAAGTCCGTTTACCAAGCTTTCATTTGGGTATTATCTTTTTGTTTCAGAATATATAATTATAAACTGGAATCATGTTTGTAATCGGGTTAAATAAACTAACAAATATAATGTAATAACTAGAACGACTTCCGTTCTATCTTATTTTAAATTTAACTGACCCTGATTAACTACAATAGAAACTCACTAAACCGGAACTCCACAAAACCGGAATCCTCGGGATACCGGACTTTTTTCAGAGTCCCGGTTTTCCCCTTCTATTTTCAATGTAAAATAATCCCTACAAAAAGGGAAGCCCGGAATTCCGGAAAACGGAAAAAAAAATATAAAAAAATTGTTAGTTATCAATGTAATTTTATCCCACAAAACCGGACATATATTTGTTCCAACATGTCAAAATGATTTGGTGTATTAGGAATTCGCGAATCGCGTGTCACTTTGTTTTGACAGCCGGTGCGACGTTAAATATTGCACCTGTAATGTTGTGTAAACTCGATAATGATGATTGCGCTGTGGATTGACTGCCGCACGATAATCAAAGACTTCTATGATTGAATCAAATTAGAGTGGTGCGTTAATTAAACTTTCAAACATACTTAACAAGCATTAAATTACAGATAACCGGAAAATTTGTTTGTTTGTTACTCAAATCAAGAACTAGTGCTCAGAAAAAGACGACACTGGACACTTTCTTTACGTAATGTAGAACAATTACCTTGACTGAACAATAAGTGTCACAGAAGAAACGTAAAGATACAATAATATAAACTGTATCTGTGATGTAACAAGCACATGAGCATTGATATATTATTGAATAAATATTCTATGCATTATTTCAAGTTACTTGAACAACTGTTGATGTAAAATAAATGTTATCTTTATGTGATTTTATTTTATTCCAGTTTTCAACTTCCCTTTAAAGGTTAACTCAGTTAATATTTTGAGTAAACTTACTCCGTACATCAAATCCTCACTAAACCGGAATCCTCACTAACCCGGAAATTTTGCCAAGTCCAGACCTTGTCCGGTTTAGTGAATTTCTACTGTAATATTATATTAGTAGCATATTATTTATACTGTATTTGCTGTATCGTTACCATGTCAAACCATAATGTTAGGTATCTTACAAAAATACCTTTAACATTGTATGTACCTCTGTTTGGTTGTGCTGTGGTTCTATTTTAAAACCGAAATATCATAAAGAAAGGAAAGAAAAGTTATACATATTAATGCAAATAGCCATACATGCCACGCGCTTTTGGTAAATATATTTGAAATGGCTACCTTCGATGTAAGGGGGGTAATTGTCGATAAATATGTCATAAGCACACAATAAGTTTGCTTGATATGTATGTTGTAACTTCTAAAAGAGACCATAAAATAGATGAAAGTGGTATGCTTTATTAAGCTTTCTTTAACAAAATGTAGTTCGACTTTTGTCATAATTCATATAATAGTATAATTATCGAAAATATACTGGACGACTCTATTAGGTTATTACAACGAACATAATAAAATGCAATCGTCCACCTTTGACCTCATTTGTAGCCTTAATATCCTTAAAAGGCCGACAGCTAGTCTGAATGATCCACCTAAATATCCTACAATAAATTGATGGTAATAATTTTGCATTAACAAATTTTACCAACAGAACCAGTTTAGGCCACTAAAATTTATATATATAAATATGTACTCTTATCTGAAACCCGAAGCTGAGTAATAGGTGGTCATGTGTCCAGAATATGTTTTAACAATTATGCTCGTTTTACCGTTTAACTGAAGGCATTAACCAATGGGCAATTGCAGCATTGGTTCAAAAGTAACTGATTTTTCAACTGTCCTGGTCCAGGCAGCAACTTTTTCATCGAACATTGCATTAATCCCTATGCTACCATAACAAAGATTTAAGTCGACTCCCGGCTAATATCAAATAGAGCCGCTGTTTTTTCTTCTACCGACGAGAACTTTGATAGCTGTTCCTTTTCAAATCCCATGACAACAACATTCGATAACTACATTTTCTTCGTTGATTCTATAATAACCTGCAAAGGCACGTTTTGTATAAGAAAATGATAGAGCGCCAACGCAAACACATTGATATCGTCTAATGAATTGCAATATATCATTATGTCTCATTGACAGCAGCTAACAGCATTGGCTGCATTATGGTGTTATTGCCTCTTCACGTTGCTTCCGCTTGGCCTAGTGTCTTAGCGTTTTACTAGCAAATACATCATTGTGTATTTCATCTGTAACCATTTTTTTATTGTACCTCACAAGCTGGCGAACGATACGTTAGTGAACGAATAAATAAGCACTTAGATGCTTCTTGTTCTCTTTTGCTGAGCAGATTGCCTTCTGTGAATGAGCTTGCATGACAGCAGACAGTTGGTGTGTTCGACAAGACGCCGTTGCTCGTCATTCTCGCGCTACCCGGATGATACCTGTCAAAAACAAATCATTCTACAGTCCGAAACCATGGATCTGGTAGAGTACATCAGTCAGATTCTTAAATCTCGTAAATTCCCACTTAAGTCGGTCAGAGGTGATACAACTTTTTAACTATATGTATATGTTTGAATTTATTAATACAATGTCAAATGCGAGGATGTGTGTTTATCATTTTCTTAGGATTCATATTCTTTCCTTCAACACGTATCTCTAAGAGATATTGCTGGTTCATTAAACATTTATAACTTGCGAAAATCAATGCATTTAAAACAAGCGTGAATCTAATAATATGACGGAAATGCGTTTGACGACCAGTATGTCATATGATATTTTATCCATATATTTGAATTAAAAACATATTTTTGCGTCATGATTGCTTTGATAGTGTAAGAGAAGTAATGATAATGAAATTCATTAAGCATGACATATCAGCATATCCATAAACAAAGGTTGAATTCATTCTACATAGTACCACAATTATCAAACAAACAATGCAGTTGTGAAAATAACGGCATTAAATGCTTTGGACTCCTTTAATCAGTATTTGAATACGATATGCTAGTAAACGATATCTTTTTGAAACCTGATCTGTGCTGACGCGGACAAAATCTCACCTTTAATTAGGAATCGGCAAAAAACAAAATCATACGATGCCTTGTGGTTGGACCTCGGTATCATAACACCAGAGTTAACAACTGGTATGAGGTACTATTAGGAAAAGCAATTTTGTCTCTTCCGTAAAAATTGTAATATCTCATTCCGATACATTGTGCATCTCAGATTTTCGAAAACGTGTATACACTTTAATTATATCGTTCAACAGAACAAGTTATGATGGTATATAGTTCATTACATTTTACGTTTTGCTAAATAGATGGTCTTGATATATTTAAAGAGATACTGTCACCAATAATACAATGAATTCTTTAGAAGCATGCCCGTAGTCGAAAATTCTGGATAATACCTGTTAAGGGGCACAACCGTTAGTAACGGTTTAAGCAATAAAACATTAATTTTCGAACGGAAATATGAAAATCTACGGTTTGCTTTTTTGTCAGCAGTCTTATATATGTATATAAATGGTAAATCTGTGAGAGTGCAGCTTTAAAGGTATTTATAAATCAATAAAAATGAACATTCAAATGTTAACAACTGTCTTTCAGTGGTGACAATTTTTAGATTGTGTTTGAATCGTATATAAAACCTTCTCATATTAATTGTTTACCGCAGTATCTTCTTTTCTTTTTTTAAGTATTTGTTTTCTTTTATAATTTTTGATATTGTTTTATTCTTTTTCAACTTTCATTTTCCTCCTGCTTTAATTCAATCGTTTGAAGGATATTGTAGAACCATGTTGTTGATTACTTTTCGATTAGTAAAGACTTAGTAAAGTCTTTGTCACATGTGTTAGTTTTTCCATTTTTTACTGTTTTCAAGTTGATGCGCTGTTGAGGCTGTTATTTTCAATTTTGTAATTATTGATAAATGCTTGGACAAGTCTGAGGTTTAGCCTGTAACCACCAATAAAGTCGTGTTTCAGTGAACTCGTGTTTCACAGAACTTTTCGAAGGTGGTAATTCCGCAATTTATCGATACCGCTATTTTGATGTTCGTGTTGTCTGTATGTACGTGAGTCTGTCGTAAGACGTCGTTTTGCATCTAGACAGGTTTAAAATTTACTGCTTGACTAATGGGCCTTTTCATGTTATCTTCATTGTACTATAAACTTATCACATTGATATAGGTTTTTTTCAACGTTTTATAATTGATTACATAAAATGGCGCATTTCGCCCTTTAGAATTTAAATGACAAAATATAATAAAACGGTAACAGACTTGTAAGTAATTAAATATGAAGGTGATGTTCAACAGTTGTTTATGGTATAATGCATAATCAATTCCCCGAAAACATTAACCTAATCCTTATATTTATGCATGACTATATTTTACTGTGAATTCGGCAAATAAAAGTGTCCGTAAGCAATCTACCGACGCTGGCAAGTCGTCTCTGCTAAATATTTCGCTGCAGCTATATTCTCGTCTAGCTGTATGCCTTCCTCGAGCTATACTCCCCTCTTGCTGCATTCCCCGCTTGAGCTATATTACCCTATAGCTATATCCCCCTCGAACTAAATTTTAATATTTTGCTTTGATATATCCAGGTTCGATTCCCGGCTGCCCTCTTAATTTTTCAACTGCAAACCAAACTTTCTTATTGCACACCCAAAAGAGAACTTTGTGGTCTATTTTAACTGATAAACATGGTCTATTTGGAACACAGTGCAATACACATGTCGACGTAACATGTATTAATCAAAATAGGATAAATGTACTGCAAGTTTGAAATAAATCATCATTCTAACGCTGAATGTGACCTAAGGGAATATAAGATAAGAAAAATATAACCTAACCAAACTTCCCTCGCTGTATGTAGCTGATACATAATATTTTTATTTTAATAAGGAAGTTTATTCAGTACATTTCTAAAGGTATATAAATATATCTCGAAAGAAGAGACACCTAGACGCATACGTATTATGACAGGCACGCTAAGTTGGCTTACGAAGTATGTAAACAATACTTAAGATCATTGAATTTGTTTACCAGGTATGGGTTATTGCATTGTTATATTGCTTTATGAAAATTGCTGCACCTCTTGTCAGTATTACGTAATAGATGAGAAATTTATAATCAATACATAAAATAATATAATGGCGTTGGCGGTAGGCGTTTTCTGACTAATTGCGGACAAAATATATACTGATTGTTTATTTGCCTTTTTAAAAGAAAGGTTGTGTGTTTGAAAGTAATTAAAACGAGGATTTGTGAAAGGTATATTTTCATTATTACCAATGAATAAAATTACATATTTCCTGTTCGTATGAAAACCATAACTATTTAGTTCGAAAACAAATTATATTCTGATCATTTAGGATCAATATTCTATTTACTTTTTTGAGTTACTAAAGGAGTTCATTGGAAAATGAAACTAGGTGTTTAATTGTTTTATTTACTAGTTTCGATTTCAATATTTAAACAATCGATGTACATTATATCAAAGATTTTTTTTAATCCTTTGGCGTTGCAAAAGGTGATGCCTTTGTTTAAACACATAGTTTGTTATCAAAGTTGAAATGATAGGCACATGTATGGGCTTCTGATTGAAGTTTTAAGATACAAAATCACAAAAAAAATGATTATATTGCAAGACTGAATTCTAATTTTGTATCTTTTTTTTCGCTTTCTAGTTATGAAAATAAAGATTTAATCTCTCAATTTGAATGTTATCTGTTAAGATCGTGTTTGATTTACATTTGAAACCCTGATCCTGTTGGTTATGTATAGGTAATTTCTCAAGGAAACCAGTATAATGTTAAGACACTTTGCAACGTGCATAAGTAACATATATAAACGTGAGATTAGGTTTATAAAATAGTACCTGATAACAAAAGAATGTTATGCATCTGGGCATGATATTACAATGATCAGTAGACGGTTGATTATATTGTTTTATTTTAAGTTTTTAATTTTGTTGAACGGTCTATCAACTATTCTCATGATTTCCATTTACGATTAATTATGCTATGAATTTTAATAAAGTGACTACCTTAAAATTATTATATAATATCAATACTAAATTTCCATAGTCTGTCTTATTAATTAATTTATCAGACTAATATAAATAATAGTGCTATAATTTTACCTATCGTGTATAATTTAAATTATTTTTAATTTAAATTTATAATTCAAATAACTCCATTGTGGCCTATTTTTAGGCAAAATTAAATATTTTATGAAATAGCACTTACAATTGCCTTGAAAAACATAAATAAACGGAAAAAATGGCACAGCATCCCCCAACCCGCAACCCACCCCCTAAAATCTTCCAAATGATTTTTTTTTTCAAAAAAGTAGTAATAGGTAATAAAGTATACCCAAAGTGCACCATTTCGGACTAGACTTGTTAAAAACGTCTTGGGGGACTACCCGCAGCCCCCCCGCCAACACAATAATGACTAGTCAACTGCCCAAACTTCATTGTATGTAGCTGAGTCATATTTGTAAATAAGGAAAATTATTCAGTACATTTCTAAAGGAATATAAATTTACCTAAGAGACGAGACACATAGACGCTTACGTAATATGACAGGCACAATGAGTTGGTTTACAAAGTATGTAATCAATACCTAAATGCATTGTATTTCTTTATCATGTGCGGGTTATTGCTTTGTTATATTGGTTTTTGAAAATTGCGACACCTCTTATCAGTTTTACGTAATAGATGAGAAATTTATAATACCATACCATACAATAATATTTATGGCTTTGCTTGGTTGACGGTTGGCGTTTTCTGACTAATTACGGACAATATATAATAATTGCATATTTGCCTGTTGTGTGTTTGGAAGTAATTGAAACGAGGATTTGAAAGTGAAAGGTATATTTTGATAATTACCATTGTTGATGAGTAACATTACATTTTTTCTGTTCGGATTAAAACAGACACTATTTAATTAAATACGAATAATGTTCTAATCATTTGAAATAAAAAAAAAATGTTTGAGTTAATGAAGGGGTTCATTTGAGAACGAAACTAGGTATTTTTAATTCTCAAGTTATGAATATAAAGATTGAATCTCTCAGTTTGAATGTTATCTGTTATCTATTAAGATCGTGTTTGATATACGTTCGAAACCCTGTTGGTTATTTATGGGTAGTTTCTCTAGGAAACCAGTATAATATAAAGATACTTTGCAATGTGCATAAGTAACATATATATCATTTGGAGTAGGTTGATAAATGAGTATTTGACACAATAGGAATGTTATACATCCATCGCCTGATATTCGTAGTATAAATGCAGTTGAAAGGAAGTTGAGTATCCAGTTACCATCGTCAACAGATGCCAGATGTTTATTATAAACTGTACAAAGAGGGTAAATTATGTTAAATGATATTGAACTGATTCATTACATTACAAAAGAAGTATAGAATTCATATATTTCAAAAGAAGAGACACTTACATACATTAAGAGGTACGCTATGTCGAAATACTCAATCTGTAAACAAATATTAAATGTATTGAAAGGTATTTACATGATTTTTGTTATTGCATTGATATTAAGAAATGGCGTCACTTGTTATCAGTATTGCACAATATGTGAGAAATTTATAGTTGAACCCCAAAATAAAATTTACACTGTTTTTAGATTGGCATTTTCTGACAATTAATGACTTATCATTAAATACATGTATGTTTGTGTCTTAAAATGTAAGGTGATGTGTTTGAAAGCAGGTAAACCGATGATTTTAGATGTATATTTTCATCATTATCACAAGTATTGTTGATGAATAAACACAAAGCCTTTTCCGCTCAAATTAAATTAATATTGTCTTATTCAGTCAAAACCAAAAACGAAACTAGGAATTTTTTAATCAAAACATTCAATAAACCAAATGGTTAACCCCTCATAATTACTGGTTTCGATTTCAATATCCGACCAACCGGTGAACAGTTTTGCAAAAAGCAAAGGCATTATATCTATGTTTACGTTTCGGTATGTGTTGTATGTTGTTGTTTTTTTACGATTTTATTCTTAAGAACTGTAATCGGAAAATACATGCTTTTTCAATAAACATAGTCCTGTTTCTGTTTTGACTAGTACATCTTATGAATATAAGTCACTGTGCAAGATATCATATTTTGTAGAGTGGGTAACCGTAGCTGAATTTCTTTAAGATGGATTCCTGTTCCACTCATCGATCGGTTGCGTTGAACTTTTTTTCTTCGTTCATCATTGACAATTTTCTACGGATTCCCATTGAACAGGTACATTTTTAGTATTTGTTTCAATGTGTTAAGTGTTTGATTAATCATTGAGTGTTTTCTACGTGATAAATTTCGTCATAAGTGCTACGCCGGAAGGTAACATTTTGCTTCGAATGATGACTTATAAACAAAGATAACTTCAATATTTGAAATGAAAAAAGGCAATCTATGCCGCTTAAAGATCTCCGCCTTCGTTATATTACCGATGTTTGATTAGATGAATAGTTTCCTCAAACCTGTTTCCTAACTAACGTTTTGATAGTGCTACATTAGGTGGCAGTTTCGTGAAAAGGTTTGTCGAAGTGTTTTAAGAAACTAAACTCTCAATCAAACTGTAGTAAAAATACCTAATGTGGGGTTATGAGGCGGCATAGACTGCGCCATGCTTCATTTAAAATGGTGAATTAATAGTAAAGTTATCTTTAATTAAGGTCTTCCAAAATATTGCCTGTTTCAGTCACACTATAATATACATACGATGGATACTTTCTGCATACTATTGTATTGCTGAAACAAAGTTCATATAAAAAATGTGTCTATATTTTCAACTGAAGGTATCCAATCTTACAACGACATACAATACCCAATATCAACACGGCATCGTACTGTTCTAATGACGTATTGAGCACTATGAATTGTTTTATAACTGTATAGAGTTCAGTTCCATCCAACACAAAAATGTATGATATTTTCATCATCAACGATAGCCTTCATATTGGCTGTTTTTAAATAAACATTGTTTATTCTCAAATAAACGAATTTGAGATAAACAATCCACAAACAAAAAACAACAAGGTAAATTGGTCATATATTTGATAGATACCTGACATACGGCTGTGCATAGATTATAGTCGGTGTACTACAAATTACCAATATTTATTCAAAGGGAGCGACTTTGTTAAAATTACGTATGCCGGCAAAATCTTGTAAATGAATCAACTTAATTCAGTAGGCTAGTAACCGAAATAATGTGTTCCAAATACTTGGCTCTGGTTGTTTGATTTTTATGCAATGAACCGTAGTTTTGGATAGAGGGTTGTCCGATTTCTTGTTGTTTTATTTTAGATTAGAAATTTGTACAATGGACAAAAAATTATCAATTAAATCAAATTGTATTAATTTTCTGCAGCGCCATGTCTTTACTAATACATGTTCATGTTTGACCTGTCCACAGATCGGGAAAGTACCTATTGATGACTCTCATAAGAATCAAAGGTCGAAATACATACCAAGAGGTAGGAACTTAATTGTGTGTAGTAAATGTTCTTTAGTCTGGCATACGCTTCAATAATATGTCAATACTTGATAATATATTCGAAACATCCTTTGACTCTCCAAATTTTGCTTGCCAAAATTAAAATTTGTTCAATGGCTTGTTAAATATCGTAGACCATTAATTTGTCTTCTATTTCTTTCGTGTTTAGTTTATATTAAACAAATCAATCCCGTTTTAGTAGTTTGTATTTTTATGCAATGTTAATGGTACGTTGTAAGAAACGCAATGCATGTTAATTTTAGCTGGATGTAACGGTATACTGTACAAAGCGCAAGATGCAGTAACAATCAAAATTGTAAGAGAATTTCCAAAAAACGACTCCATGGAGAGAATCCAGACCATCACAAGCTTGTTAAAGATATTAGCTGAAGTTGAATCTTTCGATGGAATTTACATGAAAATGGACGGGATATACTTAGTATTTCATTCTTCAAAGCAATATCAAAAGGAATCAGATGGTTACAGCAGTATCCCTCTGGAAATCGCCTGCCGTTTCTATTCTTCTTTTTCCGTATTTGTTCCTAGTAGCGGTAAAAAGGTTTGTATCAAAAACCAAACTTCATTTTTTCTTTTTGAAAGGCTAGATGACTATTTGAAGGCAAGTGAAGATAATAAGAAGTTTTTTGAAGCAAGGTATGAGTTTATGAAAAACATCAGTGTACCTTTGAAAGACCTACAAACTTTTGTGAATCTGATTATTAGTGAAGCTAATATAGTATCATTGGCAAGATATCTACGAGCTGAAACTGTAAGCATACACCGAACGCAAATGATTGATAGGAACGAAATACGGACGCGGATTTTAACTGCAGCCCCAGTACACAGGGAGATTCACAATAACCCTGTGACAAGAAGTTATGAAGACACTGGGGACAATCAGACACATAACGACCAGCAGCCTTTTAACAGTAGTTTGTCAGCTTCGCACGATGACCTTTCTATTCGTTATCCTCCTAATCTGTATCGTGCACCAGACTCGTTAGATTATAGAGCTACGACAGATGGAGGAACAAACAGTTTTCAGAATTTGAACAATTCTCGTTCGAACGAGACATCGCTGGCAACTGAGTACCAACATTCAGTTGTTGCACAAGCAACGCCGGACGACAACGAAGTAATCTTTCAAAGATGTCTTCATTCAGTTAGCAGTATAGACGAACGTTCATCAACGGAACAGATAAGACATAATATGTCAAGTGTCAACGAACAACATAAGATATTCGATAGACATTCCGCTGGAAGATTAGAACAGACTACATCTCGACGGGTAAGCATATCAGATTCAACAAATAGTATTGCGTTCGATTTCACACATAAAAACTTTAAAGTATACTCATTCTTTGGCATTCTAAAAATATGTACACTTGACGCAAGTGTTAAGTATTTCATACATCTAAACAAACACTGTAGATAAAAAATAATTGTTCGGAAATAACGTAAATGTTCAAGTATGATACTCACACATTACAGGCATTGATTTAATAAGGTTTACAGACCATTTTTGGCTTCTGACCTTATTCCCGTAGTTTACACAGCATAATCAAGGCATTTTTCTGCAAAAGCATTGCACAAGGTCATCTTACTATCTGTTTTGTAATCTAGAGAGCGCGTTATCCAGCATACGGGGACAATATGACACGTCTAGGAAGCTTTGCGTCGTGGGGGAGGCAGCTACCAACCCCGTTTGACCTAGCTTTGGCTGGATTCTTCTTCACTGGTAAATCAAATGTTATCTTAACAAAGTACAGGCGCTACAAAAAATTCTTACTCAAAAAAAGTTATATGCGCAACGAACCAGAAGTGCTTATTTTCTTATTATGGACATCTTTTAAGACGAATTTGTTTGTAGTTTTGTTAACATGTGAAGATATTTCACATGCTAGTTCACCAAAACTACAATTTGACCGACAAAGAAGACTGTCATTGTTATATAACAGAACAGAAAAACTTACCTCTGCAATACTGCACTGTAATATGTTGATTCAAATGGCGAAACTGTAGAACAAAGTATACATTAAAAACTATTGAAGCTGTGGCTCCCATCCGGCATATTTACTTAACATAGAACTAGGCAAACTATTCCAGATTGGCATTTTCGCATTAACGTTTTTATTTTTGTCATTATTTGCTTTGTCCAAAATACTTTAATGACGAGGGAATGTCTATTATAAACGATTGATATATTCACACAGCTATGTTTTGCTGTTAAATGTAAAACTGTTCAAAGTTTAATAATGTTTAATCAATTTCACATTTTTTGAAAACGCCATTGTCATGTTCGCCAATTTTTTTTTTACAAAAGTTTTAGTAAAAACATTTTCAATTTTCTTTAAGAGCGTAAATGCATTCGAAGTGCACAAAGTGGCAACATTTAGCGAAATACCGAACAGAAACAAGACAATTATAACAATAATTGGTGTTTGTTTGTTTTATCTTCAACAAAGCATTGAAGTTCTAATTCTATCATTGTTTGTACTTTTCACATCTTCTTACATATTTAAGTTGGAAACATTTCATTTAAAAAAATGTGAGCACGATGTAGTTTTTTTATCAAACACGGAAGGTAAAATAAAGTAACAATCATCTTTTTGAATTTTCAGTGATGCTATTTAAAAGGCAAAAGATAGGAGGTACAGTCTAGGCCGCGTCTTTAAGAACCTGATTGTGTGTTTATTTTATCTTATACTTAACGTTTTTAATACGATCAAATCATGTTGCATATATTCTTGCATTTAATCAAACCAAAGTTATTTTCATTTTTACTTATTTGTAGCCATATGTTATAAATCGTACCATTGTTGTTAGCAACATGCATTCGAATTGAAATGTTATATGTATTGTTTTCGTCTGTTAATTTTAGATATGATTTGGGAAAGAAACAACGACACGTTTACTACAAGCTTACGCATTTAAGCATTTGGCCATTGTTACTGTCCAAACATTAATTTGATCTTTGAATCAACGTTAGTTTCAAATAAGTAGTCCATATTAATATCTGACTATTTTGAATACTAGGTGAAGACGACTTGGTAAGATGTTATGAATGTGGAATCGGGCTAAAAGATTTCAGTGACGGAGACGACCCCTTGCAGGAACATGCTCGTAACGCACCTAGGTGTCGATTCATTGCTGACTATTTTGGAAGCCAGGCCGATATAGACGCTTACACTGTAAGGTTTTGAAGCAATTCTTACTGAATGAATATGTAATTGTTTTAAAACAATTCCTTATTACCTAGAGTTTTACTAGTGTCCTTTCTCATCAATTCGGGAATGTTGTAATCATCAATTGTAATTATAAAATGCAAAAATTACATGGCTAATATTTAACGTGTGAATTTAGTTTAAATTTAAATATATAATTTAATAATGATCCTGCGTGATACTTGTTTCCTTTATTTGTTTATTTGAGAACAACATTAATGAGAAGACCACACTCTCAAAAAACGATAAAATATAAATTACATTTATTCCAACTAGAGTCGAATGGAAGACCCAGACGAGATAAGAAGAAGGGGATTAACTCGGTTTCTAAATGAACAAGGTAAATTTAAAATGAATGGCATGATCTTTCTTGATTGCAAAGACTTAAAAAGGCCATTTAAGTAATCATAATGTGTAAAGTTCTTTTATTCAGTTTTTCGAATATATTTTGCTTTCCGCTTATGCACAAAAACCGCTATTCACATATAATCTAACTTCGAATATATATTTGTAATGGCTAAATCTGGTTTTGAATCGTTTACGAAAAATTGGTCCGACAGATGTACGCCATTGTTCAGACACATCAATAATTTAAACGTGAAACTGAAAAGTGGAATTTGTATCGCATTTTCCCTTGTCCATTTGATCTATATCATGCTGACTATGTCTACATTAGGCCATATCTATTTCAAATGATAACTATATTATTTTTGATTTTTTAAATTCTTGATTAGATTCTTTAATTAAATTATTTTAGAAATCTATTGATCTTCCTAAATCTATTGATCTTCCCAACAAACGAATATCAACCAATGGGCAGTCTGCGCCTGTCCATCGAGGTTTATTGGCATAAATAACAATTGAAATGTGCAAATCCAATTTGAAGGTACTTCTGTGACACGGTATAAAGCTAGGAGCGAGAGCTTCCGGTCATTTGATTCAAGACTTTCATCGTACAGAACATGGCCTACGACTACTGTTCAAAGGCCATTTCAGCTAGCAGAGGCGGGCCTGTATTATACGGGTATGTTGCATGCACTACTTAGTTACACTGTTAACTATTTACTTTCTCTGCTTTAAGTAAAACATCAGTTCTTTAAGATCAATTAGACTTTCCTTAACTTTGCATTTCACTTCATGACATACCTTTATGACATATTCTTAACTATATATATTGCCACTCCCTTAAATATCTAAGAGTGAACCTGACGTTTCTTATGAAACGATGATTGAGATGTCAAAATGCAGAACAATGTTGTACACATTTAAGGCCGAGATGACCATGTTCGCTGTTTTGCTTGTGATGGCGGTTTGCGGAGATGGGATCCGGAGGATGACCCATGGACCGAGCACTGCAAATGGTTTCCGGCATGTCCGTTCGCGCGGGAACAAAAGGGGGACGAATACATTGCTCTAGTTCAAGCTACCATGGACAACGATTTAACATATAGCGACCCAAATGTATGTACATTTTCTGTCAAATACTTCAATGGTTGATTTGTTTTATTATGTATTGACTATTTGCTCAATATCTATTTTTTACCACAATCACAGGGTTGCAGTGAACAAACGAGTACCACACAGTCCAACACTGACCTAGTTGCAGGAATGGGGAATTTGGCAATCGATAGCACAGATATTAAAGAGCTTAGAAAAACATGCACTGTGGACATGGGGTTTTCTAATACAGACTTTGACAAGGCGATCTCTGACTTAGCTGGAAGAGGTATGCACATAAATAGATTAATAGTTCGCCTTTCACACATATGTACTCGCATATGAAACAGAAACAAAAGTCCTTTCAGGACTTCTTTTCAACCTCAGTTTTCCTCGGTTATCGACTAATTAAGATTCCATGTATAGAACAGTATTATTACCAGTTAAAGAAATGTTTGCGGCTTGCGCCTAAGTTTAAACCTCAGATTTTAGATTCGATAGGTTGAAGTCATAGAACATGCACTGTTCTATCACTGAAATATAATTAAATATTATAACCTTTGTTTCCACAGGAAACTCGCGTCCGACCATCGAAGACGTAATTTCTGCATTTGAGGTCCTTGGTCAGCTACAGGAAAACTATACGGCAAATCAAAGAAAAGGTACTGAAGGTATTGTTTAATTCATCTTATTCGTTTAAGGGAAATAACTATCCGAACGAAGTTATTTGTGTCATTTCATTTCCGTATGGATATAGAAAACAAGTCTTGAAAAACCAAAGAAAATTTAGACGAAAATCTATTGAACTTTGCGTATTCATCCTCGCCTTAAAATGTTTTGGATTACAACGATTATTATTCTTGCAATAATTCGTAATAAAGTTGCAATGTTGTTATGTTTTCGGTTCGATTAAAAATACTTTATTTCAAACTATAATGCTTCTTAATTATTACAGAAAACTTACTTGAAGAAAACCAGCGTCTTCGCAGCATGCTGCTGTGTTTTATCTGCCAAAGAAACCAAGTGAACGCCTTATACCTTCCGTGCACAGACCATCGATTGTGTATGGATTGTGCCAGAGAATATTCCACAACATGCCCAGTGTGCCAAAGACCCGTCAAAGATATAATTAAAACCTTTATGAGTTAAGGAGAAAACGTGTGCCATAAACATGTTTGGTATGTAAAACAGTAAAAACACATTGTATTGGATACTACTCAAGCTTTTTGTCCAATTAGGTAGCTGCATGTCCAATACATTTAAATTTAGGGTTCGTGAAGAGTTTCAAGTAAAAGTATAAGAGTTGAAGCAGAGTTTACAAATTCTCTGCCTATGTAAAGCCTAAAGATTTGGAAACAGCAAGCAAATTTAATCGGCGTTAGTGTAATATATTCAATTCACACATTGTGACAATAATAGAACAATAAACGAACCTCTCCAGAACATATACAATATGCTACCCGTTAAAACAGCAATGTTCCTCTTCAGCTGAGGTCAATCGGAGACGGACTTGGCTAGCCAACGATCATCCAACCAGTATATGGATCGTATGACCAAAGACTAGACGCAACTGACTACACGGGAAGTGGACCTAAGGTGCGACAAAAAACACTATTTTCGCACATAACATAATTAAAACATAAAAGTAGTTTCTTGTGGCACGTTTTACAACTTCAAAGCAATATTAGTGCTACACTACGTAACACAAAGAGAAATAAGACATTTATTGATGGATTACACGTTTGGAGGCGTTTAATCAACAAGCGTTGCTCGTATATCATGTGAAAATACGATTATACATTTTAGCTACAACGTACGTTTTATAAAAAAAAGTTGATTCCTATTTGTAACCTTACAATTATCTGCGAAGTGAAAGCGAGCTTATCCAAAGTTTGCATTTGAAAATCTAACAAAAGACGAAAATACAAATCAACCGTAAATAATTTAGTGTTGCATGACCAGCACATATACACTTAAAACATGTGGGAAGAATTTGACGTCGGGTTTTAGGAGTGTTTAATGTTTGTTTTCAGTGACATTGTAACCTTAGATTGCAATATATTTCACAGAGTATATACCAAACGCTATTTGTCACGCGCTGGGCCCTTATAAATAAATAACGATTTCATTTGGGAACATTGAAATGTTTATATTGAAAAGTGAAAGATATTGTAGGGACAGGCATTTATTGTCGATGAAAGTGGGCATAGCAGTTATAAAATGTATCTGTAAAATATTATGGGTCAAATGAAAAATCAAGGCTTAAGCTTAATTGATGATTTAAGCATTGTATTGCACATTCTCATTACTGACGTGTTAGTATAACTGTATTCATGATTGCTTTGTACACTTTCGATTTATGAATATTGTTGATACATTGCAGGGTGAACAGTTTTGGGGGAAATGGGCGTAAAGCGCATGATGTGAAACCAAGTGGACATACATATAAAGGTATTGACTGAAGTGACATAAAGTACGTTTTTAATAGTAAGGTTTCAACATTTTCTCTGTTTTAACTTCTCTGTTTTTGATAGCCTTGGACCTTGTGTCGATGTCCTTGTCGTAGTGAAAAACTGCAACCTTGGTATAAACAATTGAACGTTGGAAACAGGGTTTATTTATTGGGCCACATATTCGGTCAGTGTATGGTATTCAAAGCATATTTTCATACACAGATCTACCAGATTTTTAATGTATATACATTCATTACTCGACATTGTTCATGTCTTATTAGTTTTACTCTTCAATTTATTGGGACACCCTTTAAAGTGTAACACGTAACTAATATAAAGCTCGAATCATTTAGACATTATTTGTATGTGGCTATAAAATACTTATTTTAATTTATATGGAAATGGTAATAACGTTAATTAGAAGTAGACGTATTTTTTATTATTATAACAAAAGTGCTAACTCTTCAATAATACAGAGCAATGTAAAGAAAAAAGCCCCAAAAAGGGAAAAGGAGAGTACATTATTGAGAGTACATACAGGGAAATAATACGAAAACGTGGGAGGAGATGGGAAATATGTGTATCTTTTGTAAGTTAAAAATGAAATTGACTAAGTTCTTGCTGATGATCGAATCAGAATTGGGGGCTTTTATCTTCAGGGGTTTAATCCCGTTAACACTACTTACAGAACCTGAATATGTTACACGGGAACTCAACTTTCAGGATTGGGATTTGTGTTATATTCTGACATCATCTTTGAATATTCTAGAGATCAATTCAGTGTCATTCTACTCTGAATTGATTGTCACTATGTGTTTTCCGTTGTTTAATAGAGATTTATTAACGAAATAAAAAAAACTTTTGAAAATACTCCGTGTCAAGCAATTAGATATTAAATATTAAATTGTTTTCACTGTTTTAATTTGCTCTCACTTCTTAATTAAACATCAGCGTGGACAGGGCTTGGACACAATTTTAAAGACGTCACTTTAAAAATGATGCTACCTTTTTAACAATTTAGCGACGTTTACTAAAAACTTACAATTAGCTGTACTTATATATTCTTTTAAGGCATATTTACATCTCATCTCTTGAACACCAAAAGTGAATATTTCACTCGTGGATCACTGAAACCAACGAATATCCTATATACAGTAAATTGCTTAACAGTGTACAAATACATATTTATTTTAACTTGAAATAAACTATTCACAGAATTAATTGTTGTACAACATCAAGTAAATAGTTAGTTGCATTTATTTCAGCATATTAAGAATTGTGTATATTTGTAGTTAAATTTCCTAAATTAAATTCCTTTTCCTTTTAGATCCTGACATAGATTCGGAAGTTTTCTGTAAAAGGCGTTTCTGGTGGATGCTGTTTCTATTAACCTCATTACAGGATTTGGATTAACGTAGGTCTCAGTGAAACAATTGCCATCCCAATCCAGTAAAACAGATACATCAGTAAACGCTTGTGTTGATTTAAATATGAATGATCCGCCTTTGAATTTCCGAGTCGTTTTGTTTAACACATGAATTGTCATCTATAGAAAAACTAATTCAACAAAATTTGTTGTATTGGTTAAAGATACCGTTTCCTCGAAACTTAAATTCATTTGGTCGTTATCTCATGCGATCAGCTTCATATAATGATTAATCACATAAAGTGCCTCTTTTCAGAGTAAAACAGCTAGGGTTCGATACTAATTCCGATGGAACCATATTACATGGAAGTATTCCAGAACCCGTAAATCATCGATTTTGGCGACAAATTTGTTATGTGATAAATCAATCTCATATTTGTTGTTATCTATTACAAAACTTCTCGTTACGAACAAAAATAAAAAAGCTCGGCACAGGCTTGTTATAACTTGTTTCATAAGTTTTGTATTAAATGGTTACTCATGTAAGATCATATATATTTATATAACTCGATATATTTAAAAATCTTTGGTTAATTGGTGACATTAGTCCAGCTTTCGAATGACAAGGAAAATCAAAATCATCTCTGTTATAAACTTAATTCTGAATCCACTGAAATACAATAAAAATAAACAACTATTTAATTGTTTACTATATAAATACTCAATTTAAAGTTTAAAGTGGTATAAAGCGGAGTCACTATACAGTTCATTGGTTGTGCAGCCTGGTTGACCAAGGATATTGAGCTAATTTCTACAACAATTTAAGTGCAAACACTTTTATATATGAAATCCACTGTAATGTGTAATTTTCTCCGCGACATGTAGCATACTCATCTGAGGTGTTAACATGATTCTCGCACGTTTCCATATTCGTTGTATTGCACATTTGGCTAATGGAAAATACTCCCCTTGAAAAAAATATAAGTCGTTTGTTATAAAATTCATTTAAAACAAAAAAATATAAAGAATTTATGTCCATATGTCAAGGTCCTGTGCATTGGAAGTCATCACTTTACCATTGGCCCGGCATCTGCATTTTTTGCGGGTTAAAGTATTTCGGCAAGTATTTTAAGAACTATTTTGAGTAAGCATAGACAAAGGGGGAAGAGTGGCCGTCAAAGTATTTTTGAAAAATGTAAAGGAACCTAACCAAGTATCCCCCAAATTACTGTTCTTTCAGAACACAACCCGGTTTCACGAGGATGTCTACGACCATGGACACGCTTAAATCTTCAGCAAAACGATTGATAGAGGCTTCAATATCGCGAACTATATCGTTGATGAACATTAGAAAGAGTAGCGGGCCTCCTATTGATCCTTGAAACACCATCTCATAGCGGAAAAGAGGAAGACTCTTAGAGTATAACGTGTTGAATCCTATTATCTAGCAAGTCAAAGGAATATATCCTTGCGAATGTCTATAGTATGCAAGTGGAAAGTCCTTTTGCCAAACGCGGTCAAATGCTTTGCTTATATCTAGTGATGGGCAATCGGCTTTAACTTCATTATCGATTCATTGGACAGACAAACCGAATAACTAATCGGATTAATAAATCAATATGTTTCATATCAACTACCTCCGATAATCTGCTCACCACTACTTATATCACAGAAAACAAAACGAACCTTAGTCCCATTACCAAGAGCCTAACAAATGTACTATATACAGTCGCTAGTTGGTCTATCGTTGAATCATGCGGTCTTAAACCAGTGAAAGTCGGAAGGAATATTGTTGTTCAAACGGTGAGCATTAGAATTTTGTTAACTGTCTCTTTGAAGATCTTAGGATTGATAAAGGATTATATTTGCTTGCTAATTTATATTTCGCTTTCTTGTGGATTTTGCACATCTTCCCTAAGTCTGTAAATGTATCGATCGAGGGCCAGAGTGTATGATAACATGACCTTTTTGGTTTTTGGAACTCTGTTATTTAATTTGACTGGAACAAGAGCCTTATCAAACGACAAAGAGCGTAGCAGAGCTTCGATGACATGTGGATTGAACTTTTATACTGAATGGAATGAAGATATGGCATGTTTTGGAGGTGATGGTTCGATGAAAGGTTCCTTCAGTGATTTGACTGGCAAATGTGTTATTGAATGCATCAGCCTCTTCGTCAACGGTATAGAGAATATCAAAAAACAAACAAATAAAGGTGCATATAATATGTGTTAGAGTATGGAGATAGGAATCGTTCAACTGTAGACCACAAACCCTAAGTGTTTTTTTCTGATCGAGCATGGATAACATTCCCAAATCTCTACATTTGTCCAAAGGGAAAGGTCTAGGCGTTCGGTGTCCTTGTATATTCTTTTTCTCATACGAGTATGTTTCTTTACGTCTGCGGAGAAGCCATCTAGATTATCGGGTTCTGATAGCTACATGTTTGTTTCGAACTGTTTAGCACCTACTTGTGTATGTGTCAGAGTGAAGAAGCCAAGAAACTTATATAATTATGTCGTTTAAACGGAACGAGTCCACGTCCAAGCTAGAAAAACATATATGTAAACAAAGACTAGTTTAAGAAACAAGCTTCGTTAAATAAATTTAAAGAACACACGCAGCTAAAATATCACCTAGTGTTTTTGAGAAAGACCAACTCAATTGTAGATGATGTGTTGTCTGTAAAATGTGTTAGTTCATAAATGCATTGAGTGAGATTTTACTGCTGACACAATGACGCATTTTTTTGTGATTCAGTGGTTGTGGAGAGGCATCGAGACTATAGTAATATTTGAAGGTATTGGTAGCTGTATCAAAGTGATGTCTTTGATGTGTAGTGCGAATATACCAATTAACATCGTGTGAAAACGTTTTACAGAGAGTTCTATGAATATATATTCAATACCTGCAACCTCGAGATCAAGTCTTATCGTATACGCAAAGGTTTCCTTAATATATCGACACAACCCTTATGTTCAGGAGAATGAAAATGTCCTTACAGTTTTTCGTGCTGGTGGATTGTAAATGCTAATACATCAAAATCCAAAATTTCTTCTTAAATTATGTCCATTTAGTGAAAAAGCATTGAACATTGTAATGAACTAAAGATAGATTGTAAAGGAGAATGTTGGACCAGAATAATTCACATCATCACATCACAAACTCTGTTTCACAAAAGTTAATATCTAGATGCAAATTAAAAATGTGAGTAATATGTCAGCAAAGTGATCCCTGAAATAAGCGTGTTCAGACTGGGGGAAACCCCAAACTAAAGATATGATCTCAAATGTCCGAGGTAAGAGTGTGGTGTCGGAAGTCGGATCTTGCACACTGAGCTTTTTAAAAAATCTTAAGAGAATGGATATGGATCTAGATGCAGTTCCATAAACACTATGGCTAATATACCTATGGCTTGTCGGAACATATGAGGTAATTGTTGTGGCTGTATTTCACGAATTCAAGTAATATATCTGTTTGTGTCTCTATATGGATGGAAGTCATAATTGTTGCACACTATTAGAGCATTGGCAAGGCAAGTTAAAACAAGAGATGTGTAAAGAATTTAAATTTTTCGATACGTTTTTTGCATGTATGTATGAATGAACGGAGTCGACGATAAAAAATACAAATAATGAGAACATTAAATAGACAGTATATCATGTGATGCGTCTCTCTGTGCGGATGGTTGATCAGTAAAAGCTTTTTTCGTTCCAGCATGCGGTCAAGTTTCAGAGCTTGTGTGTCTGATCCGTATATTGAAACCACAGGTTTTTCTGCATTGCACGGTTTTTCTTTCTGTTTATGCTCGAGTTTCCGGCCAATGTCTTTTCAGTGAAACTATTTCAGAATTGCCGAAAATGCATCCTTAATAATCAAAGTTTGGTAGAAACATATATGTGACTGTTAACCAATCTAGTACTTTGCAAGTCTATGAAAATAGGAAGATTACTGTGTTAGAGTAGAACAAAAGTTATGAAATTCGAATCAATCAGATGGAATATCATTTTATCTAATTGCTTGCGTTCTTATCATGTTGTAGATTAGATACTCAGCATGTCATGCATGCCCTAATCATGTTGTATATAGAATACTCAGTATTTCCTGTTTCCCAATCATGTTGTGGATTGGCAACTCTAGCATACCATATCTTAACCATGTTATAGATAAGATACTCATCATGTCATCTTTTCTAATCATGTTGAAGATATATTAAGCACCAGGTTATGCTTCTAATCATGTTTAAAAAGGTACCCAATATTATATGTTTCCTTATCAAGTTGTAGATAAGATTATTAACATGCAATGTTTCAAAATCTTTCTTTAGATAAGCTAATCAGCGTATCTTGTTTCCGTATCATGTTGTAGATAAGAAACCTAGCATACCATGTTTCCCAGTCATGGTGTAGATGAGATACATAGCATACCATGTTTCCCAGTCATATTGTAGATTATAAATATTGAAATGTTTCCGAATCACATGTCAATGTCAATGGAATGTCAACTTTGTCTTACCGGGGAAGATAAGCATCGGTTCTTTGTTAATACAAATCCTACGTTTGATGTAAAAAATTTCAAAGGCATTATATAGCATATATAGTGTTTGTTACCGGGCTTTCTTTCTGAAACAACTTGAAGGAAAAGCTGTAGAGGTGATACCGTTATGAAAGGAAATATTAATTTGGCTGTCATTCTATATATAAGTCCTTATATATATCCCTTAACAATTTCAACTCGCTTTTATCAAATGACCGTGATGACGGTCACGTTTATATCATTAATGATATGTCACATCATCTGGTATTACCTAAATGACACCAAATAATAAAAACTTAGATACGATTACATATCCCCACGCTTATGAAGATAACTTTTCCAGTTTTCCTTATGTGGTAAATATAGAAATTAATCGGTGGAAATCCCATATTTCTCGTACATGACTACTCGAATATTATAATTTTCTAATTGGCACCTGAAATGAATAGTTAAAACACATGCAAATTATGAAATATATGGCGACAATTCGGAAATAAAAAAAATCTACCTTAATAGTGTATCAAGCCTTACAGACACTGATAAAAAATTAGTTCTTATTTTAGGACATAAGTCCTTACAAACACAAAATTATTTTAAGTACATTCTATGACGTAATAGCTAAAGCGTTTATTATAGTTACAGGCTTTTAAGTTCATAAATAGTACACATACCTATTGTGTTCATCCATAAAGATGGACTTTGATATGACATTAAGTGATTTATACGAACTGAGCCATTGATATGTATAGTAACACTCAACGTGTCTTGTAATAATCGAGTTTAACAATACAGCCTCAATGACATTGATTTAAATTGATAACCTATTAAACAAAGGATCGGTATTGTAATACTCACAGGTAAACATTGTTCGGTTTAAAGTTTATGATCATAATATTGTATTGTTATATCATTTGTAGTGTTAAATTACAACTTGTTTACCTTCCTTTTCAATGTGCTTACGTAAACTTCATTCTCAACTCGAAGCGAAAATAGTAAAATACAACTTTCCACATACATTACTAGTGAAGTACGTTTAAGTCATGCACAATTGATTTCATGTTTAGAGTCAAAGGGTGGGAACGTACAAGTACAAAACTCAAAACCTAAATAACCAGATTCAAGGAGCTAGTGATGATGAAGTGAAAGAAAAAAAACAGTTTATACGTACATTCAATAATACAGCGAAAAACTACAAGGGCAAGGTTAAAAGGAATACACCCTGCTTAGCCGCACATGGCTAGGGCCCAAAACACACTTAACAAAGGACAACTCAACTAAACGCAAATGAATTTTATGTTAAACGGGCCAGCCCAGAATACATCATCAAACAATGTTTACAATAAAAATATAATTGTGTCACCATGTTTTCCTGACTGTTTCATCTATATTCAATCGCAGTCATTAAATGTGAGACAAAATGTGCGACTTGTTAAATTGCACACGTATATTAGTTATTCATAAGTTGATAAAATAAAATTTGATATCTCTGACCACCGTACCAATTAAAAATGTGTGTCCTTATACCCTCATATTGAGGGCACTCGAAAAAAGCAAACTTAAGTTTGTTAAACAATACAAACAAATTCGGTCTTAACGTTGGCTGTTGTAATGTCTGACCAGTTCAATATTGAATTTATGATTAGAACAGTTAAAGCTATTAATGCTCGTCTAATCTTACAGGGTAGGTCGATTGTTAAATTCAGGATGTATATTTCAGGAGTTAGCAGTGATTTGAAATATTTGTTGATGTCAAAGCGCGAAGAGGTATCTGCATACATGGGTCAATTTTCTGTCGCGCAATCAGTTACACCATGCTTTAAAGTATATATACATAAATGTATGTCCCCGATATCCTTAGCGACCGATACATATCCAATACCGTACATAAACAGCAAATTTTAAACACTAGTTGCTTGCATCCTCCTGCCCACATTTTCCAACGATTTCAACATTTTATAACAATAAACTGGAAATCTTTGATTTGGCATTCGTACTACAGTACACCAATATTTGATACATTTAGAATAGTATATAATGGAAAACCGGAGACAAACGCTAGATACTGCATTGGGTTGTTACTTGAGATTGTTGGTGGTATCCGCACATTTTGTCGGCAGCGTACATAAGGCAGAACCTATCAGGAATGTTATTGGTTATGCATATACCACTCCTGCAATTATCCTTAAAATATAATTCCAAGTCATTTATTTAATAGAAAAAAATATTATCGGTGAATTCAAATCCGTCAAATATCAGTTACTCTTATGAAACTAGCAAATTGTATTACAAATTGATCAATTTACACAGACAATTCTTAATCATAATAACAAGCAGTTATCAGTAAAAGTTTTGGGTTACTCAAAGGATTTTTTTGGATTTGATTTTGTTTACCTGTGAACAGAATTTTTAAAAACAGCACGTAAATCACGCTTGTCGTGGCTACAGCCAGCCTTTCGACGCTCTCAGCGCTTTCATTTTCCCAAGGTCTAGGGGAGCATAAAATGTTTAACAGAGTAAAAAGGCATGTCTGTAAAGCGTGTAGTTATTGTATTTTTTTATTATTTTTTTCTGCTCAGAGTGATTATTGGTCCGAGCCTAGTTTTACTAAACAGGGTTTATTCTTCAATGGTTAAATTCTGGGTTTGTTCTTTTAATTTTCATTTATTATTCGTGACATCAACAATAGAAACAAAAAATAAAATACATGTGATAAATAGTCGACTCAAAACAATGAGGTAATAAATAACTACAAATGATCATGAGCCACAATGAATTTTCAGAGAATTATTCCTGTAATTAAAAGGCATGTAATTGTTTGCACCATAGCATCAAGTGTCGCTACACACAAGTGTGCTGTATACATACAAATTGGAGCACGGACCAGAGGGGATGTAGGTATTTCTCCTGCTTGATTCTCAGCGCGCTTTATTAATATTTCCTGAGATATATAGGATCTGACATGAGCTGTCATTTGATACAATATTTTATTAAAAAGAGTTTAAGCAATGTGTTAGTAAGCGAACCCAATGCGAGTTTACTCACAAATTTCATTGACGAATCTTGTATAATATGACAACGAGTGTCACATCTTTTTATCACATGTTTGATACGTTGTTACCCGTAGTTTTGATCACGTAAGCATCTTTCAAACTTCAAAGGAATCCGGGGGCGGGCGTGGGGGGGGGGGTCTCATAGTTCGAGCGATCAGGGTTTTAGACATCGACAAAGAATTTGCACAAGAGATCGCAAAGCTCGTTTGGGGATCTCGCTGATTTCACGCGTTTCCTTTTACTGTGTGAAGGTATGAGGAAGGAAATTTTAAGTCATAGAAAATTTAGTAACAGTACTTTTGTTTTTCTATTTGACAACAAAGTTCTGCAGATCGTTGGCAGCGACGCTTTGAAACCGAGCAAACCGTGTTCCGATCGTTCGTGTAATTTACCAAATTTAGCTTAGATATGGCCGTATTAACAGCCCTCTTATAACATAGTATATATTTCGCCATTTCCAGATTCTGTACGTGATTATTCTGTCTTAACCCGACCATCGTTGTTGACAGATGCGCCTACCCCTAATCTAACAGACGCCATTTTGTTGACAAACAAAGCGGAGGGATATCTACGTCGTGTGTGATTAGTCTAGCTAATATAATTGTTTAAAAAAATACCTTACACTGTAAGTTAGCAAAAATCGTAATTGGTACGGAAAACAATAGTAAGCATGTGATTCATTAATCATGATCAGTCACCTGTTTTATTTATTGTTCAAACTTCCCACATGATTCATTGTATGTATCTGAGTCAAATATTTACATGAGAACGATTATTTACTAGTATTTCAAATCAAATGGAGTATATTAAATGGTATGGTTTTCTTTTTTTAAAGAATTCACACATAGACTCTTAAATTTACTGACAGGCACTCTTTAATGTAAACGCAATATGTAAAATATAATTTAATGCACCAGGTTTGTATTATTGTAAAGTAATATTTAGTTTTTTTTTCACTATAGTTTATGTTATATTATCTTTAATACTTATAAACGCTAGGAATGGTTAAAAATGCATTTTTTAACTTTGTAAAACCATTTTGAAAGTATTTTGCAGGTCCGCGCCAATAGTGCTTACCTAGAGCTAAATTAACGAGCGTAAGTCATTTAATCTTACGATGATATCCAAATCCAAATACAATTTATTAACGTTCTTTACCTTTTCAGTTTAAGGTATTGAGCTATATGGTTTCGTTTATAATTATTAAACTCCGGTCCTTAAGGACCTTTTATACTGATTGTTCATAGCTTATCAGTTTATCGTAACCTAAATTAGCGAGGCGCGCTAACGGAAAATCCACTTTTGCTTTGACTTTATCATAAAATGGAAAAGGAAATTAAAACAAACCTGAATATCTAATACTAAAAAACTTATTACGTAATATAAATTTTGTGATCACTATTATTTGTGTTCGTTGGTTCCGTCAAAGTCTTAACAGCATGTAAGTACGGATGCTATATTTGAAACTTTAAAACCTTCAAAAGCCTTTAAAAATCTAATCAATACAGATGACGCGAATTGCACATACATTTGAAATCAAAACAGGAGGTGGGGGGAGTTTGATCATAATGTGAAACGTTATCTTATTCTTTAATTGTTTTATGTTCATGGTGACTGAATCACAATATATTTATATTTACGCAAAATATTTATTTTATGTCTTACTTAGTAAACACCTCTTAAATCTATCATCGTTAAAACTTTGTCACTCTTAGTGCGAACTACTTTTTGATAAATATTTATATAACTAAAACATAATGGGACTTTTGCCGCAATAAAAGTATTAAAATACAGCGATGAAAAACGCGTAATTTAAGCTCAGGTAAAGTTTGTATCTCTATACCTCTCAACTTGATAATCTCTTAAATCTATCAGTTGTAAATAAGGAAATTAACAATCGGATCAGAAATCTTATTCCGTTATTATACGTATACTGCGATTACAATAGCGTGTGTGTGAATTGGCCCAAACAAGGTCTTAACAGCATGTTGTTATCGATTCGACTATCTTGAATGGGTTTTTAAAAATCCCAATCAACACACTTGACGCACATTTCATTCAAGTGATATCTAAAAGGGGATTCTAGAATTTGAAACTTCATCATATTGATTATACGCTATAATTTTTTGTTGAATGCATCGTGATGTCTATGTAAAGAATAACGCAAACTATTTATCAAGCACCAAAATAAGGTTTTCCAAACACAAACAAGTTTATGGTTACAAACGGATTTATCAACTAAGTGGGTAATATTCTTTTTATTTGTTTGTATTAATTTATAACACTTTATTTTAGCTCGATTGTGTTTAAATCTAAAAGCTTTTTTAAACACTATCAAGTCAGCTTCCTGGGTCAAACCAACTAGTACCTTTTGCCTATGCGAGAGACAACACGAGCGTTCCCGACACCTGGGCCGAGCGTTTCCGACACCTAGGCGGGAGTCAGAAACTCCCTCTGAGCAATTCCGGCCATAGTCATGTATATTTCAATATTATCGTGAACTCACATTATTAATGTTATAATTCAAACACTCAGTCTGGTTTAATTCTACTTTCGATTTCATTTTATTAAATGGATTGACATTTTCTCGAATTAAGTGTCTTCAATGTCATATTTCTACATGACGTGAACTAGATGAACACATTCATCGCAGCGCAATTTATTTTGACTGGGAACCATGATATGCTCAGTATCGTATTCTGAGACAAAATTGTTCCTATCCCGTCTTTTTTTGTTCTTTAAGAAAACAAGCTTTTACCATGGCTTTTGTGTTTAGACAAGCAGAGCTGGGTTTTATAACGTTCCAATTCAATTTAATTACATAAAACGCAGTCGGCAACCAGTTAGAATGTGCCATTAATGACTATGAAACACTGTCTTCCTCAATCCAATCGTTCGAAAGGTAACCAAAATGTTGTTCATAAAACAAACGATTACGATTGCTTAGTTAGGGAATATATAAATAAAACGATAAATTAATGAATCATACTAAAGCATCTCAAGAGGTTGATCATACAGATACCGACTGACAGATTCAATATATAATAAACACAATGTTTTGTGAATATAATCAATAAGGTAATATAATTGTAAATTAATGTTAAGCAAGTTGGCATAAATCCAAACTTTTTCTCTTATTCAGTTATTCAACTTTGAAGAAATATAACAATGGACATGAAGACTCAAAGATCGCTGATCAACCAAGAAGGTAAAATTAAAAGAAATAAATCGGAATAATAATAAAATAATAGTAATAATAATAACAATAATAATAATCATTACTATTATTAATTATTACTTTTATTATTATTATTATTATTATTATTATTATTTTTATTATTATTATTATTATTATTATTATTATTATTATTATCATCATTAAAACAAATAATTATTGTTTTTATTTAAAAACGTGACATACAACGGCAAATACGGTGAAGTTTTTTTATTTCAAATATATATACGTATTATTATTATACGTTCAGTTTTTAGGGGTTGCTCCCCTCGACCTGATACGTTTAATACGATCACATAGACTCTCTTTACAAGGAATGCATATTTCTGTTTTAGGTTGCCGTAATGAGTTACTCGATAGAAAACAAGATGCAGTAACAGTTAAGGTTATAGTAGAGGGAAGAGTCATCGAACCCACGAGCACAATGGAACGGACCGTCAAAGGCATTCAGATGAAACTCAAAAATGTTAAACATTTTAAAGGCATTTTCGTTTTCAAGACAGAATTATACGTAATGTTTCATCCATCTGAACAATATATACATCTAATCGAGGATATACCAAAAACTAATCTTCAAATGGCTTTCCCTACACTTCTTGCGTTCCCGTTATTCATAACTAATGAGGACTTCGGTGTTTGTTTTAAAAATGAAACATCGATAAATCTGTTTGAAATACTAGAAGAACATTTAACAGCAAGTATCAAAAGTAAGTCGTTGTATGAAGTTAAATACGAAGAATTGTCTAAACACCGCACACACTTAGGCGACCTTTCGGATATGTTAGATCAGATGTCCCGTTATGGAACGATAGCAAACGACAATCTGGAAACTGTTTCACTGAAAAGACGTTGGTTCGAAGAAAACGTGAGCATAAAGAGAACGAAAAACGTTGCAATACAGCAAATAACAGTCGTTCCAGTTTACGGATCAGAGCACACAAACCCTGCAACTAGGCCGCACGAAGAAGCGGGTGAAACTTTTCCATCTACTGAGCAACACTCTGCCTCTGCAGACTTATCACAGGATCTACAGTCTAATCAATACCGTCCAAATTTGTTTTTTTCATCATCAGATACGTGTATTCATCCTACTATGCCAAGTGGAATAACGAACAATTTACATACAATGCACTCTTCATATTCAAATGAAGCTCCGTCAGACGCAAATGACCATCGCTCAGTTATTGCACAGGCAACACCGGATGACGAACTTACTAGCACTCAACACCTTCATTCACTAAGCAATACCGATGAACGTCAAATAACGGAGCAAATTGGTAGAAACACGTCGTCAAGTTTGAACGAGCAACATCAAATGTTCGATCGACATTTCCCAGGCATGTTACCGGAGACTACACCAAGACCTACACCTCGACCGGTAAGCACATCTACGAGACCATTAGTGTTTTATCTAGACTTCAATCCTTTTGTCAACAAAGCTTTATCATCTGCTCTTTTATTTACAGAATAAATTATGCAAGTGTTTAGTTTGATGTGCATGCAGGTTTGTGAGATAAACATTATCGTTCGGTTATATGTATATATAAAAAGTATTTTGATCCTTTTTTGTGAAAAATATATAAACTTCAACATACCTTTTAAAGACTTATTCAAGATATTATGGCGGCTAGTCCGTGAAGTGTGTATTGCATTACAAGACATTATACAGCAACAACATAGGACCAGGTTCAAGAGTCGTTTTTATAGTTATTTATTTTCAATTCGTATACCACAGAGATCTAGGTATCCAGCCTACGAGGACGGTTCGGTACGTCAAAGGAGCTATGCATCGTGGAGTCGTCAGCTACCAACACCGACTTCGCTTACTATGGCTGGATTCTTTTTTACTGGTATATCAACTATAACCAAATCTTGACACAGACAATATGGGTGAAGGGAAGAAATAATATATAAGTGTGGTATATTAGTACAATGATATAGAGGACATTTGTTGCATTCAGTGTAAGATCGTATTTTATTTCACGAGTGGTCACAAACAAAAAATATTTCACGAGTGGAAATATAATTTTTCTGTGACCACTCGTGAAATAAAATACGATCTTACACTGAATGCAACATATTTTCTTTTTATTTCTTGCATTTATCGTGTTTTTTTAAAAAAAAAATCCCCGCTTAAGTAAATTGTGTTTGACGACAGTCCCTTTCTGTGGCCTCTTTACAAAGGGAATAATATGCGGCATAACCGCTATGTCATGGTTACCTCCTGTTCGCGCGAGAAGTCAGTCCACTAAAAAAAAGTACCACACTTTATTAAAATGGCTGTTGCAATTGAAATTATTGTTTTAGATCAAACCCCACTACCATCAACTAAACCTATAATTTTTAACAATTATTGCGGCAAGAAACAAGTATTAATGGAAAAGCATTTCGGAAATAAAACAAATATCACGTAAAAATACAATTAAATGAAGCTGGAGCATTTGACATTTTTTTGTACATTCAAGAACAATTTCAACAGATTTAAATTAACATACATGGACTACACTGTCGCTCTCAGACTCTTGATCTTACGGTATCGGGGTGAATTCATGCTGTGCAGCCAAAGGATGTTTTGTTGTTGAGACAGCGAATAAGTTTCATATCTTTTAAAGTTGAATGTCACGTTTCCGTCAAATTTTGGGTGAGCGAAAAGCCTAGATGAATTGTCGAGGATGTTTTTGAGAAGGATGGGGCGCAGATTTCGGAAGTTTTCTCGAAAATATATCGGAAATCACCATGGCCTCGTTGGTTTTCAATCTGCTATAATTGTTTAGGTTTTTATGACCGATGATCTAAACTATTTGATAAGGCTGGACTCCTTTATCGTTCAGCTTTTGGACAAGCCTTTTCTGAGCATTATTTTTAAAAAGATAAATTAATTGTTGAACTAATGAAGGTAAACAGTTGAAGGAAATTAGTCAAACTCATTAATGCTTGTGCATACATGAACGCGGTTAGAGTTTGTAGGTAGAAATGATATATTAACTCTATTACTAGCACATGTGGCCAAGTAAATGTTCAACCGATACCTACCAAGCGGGTTAATTGTAACAGTATTTTCATGAAATAGTTCATACATAAAATGATAAGTTTATTTTTTTAAATAGTTATAATCAATCGCAAAAATGTTTGTTTCATTAAACCTATTGCATAATTCGATATTGACAATTCCATACGATTCGACCAATGTGTCTATTACTGTACTACAGACGACAATAAACATGTACTCTATTTGTTACATTCATGTACTTTTTTCAAGCTAAGGGAAGCAAATCTTATAAAAGATGAACAAAGTAGTCCCGAGTTGTCTGCAGAGTGAAATGACTAAATGTTATCATTTCACTCGAGCCAGAGTGAAAAGATCAAGTTATCATTCACCAATATTTTCCATTCTTTCACTGATAAGCATGAAATAAAAGTATTCAATCGTTGTAGCAATATGTTCAAATCAACACCAAAACGTATATGATGGCCATCCTATATAAAGCAATAGCAATTTAAAAGGTTTAGGGACAAATGACCGTCTTCTAAATACCTAAAAATATGTTTACTTTCAAAAGGTAACAATGTGTTGGGTATACACATTTATAAAGCCATCATTCAAAATAAAACTTACCAGATTATTTTGTGATATTTATATATCGACAGACATGTGTAGGATATTAAGGTTGCTGGTCAAAAAGGTATATTTCATTGAAACTTCCCATATTCAATCTAAATCAAGAGAAATACACAAACAAACGTAGAAAAATGGCTTTCCCTTAAAAATATCAAGTTATAATATATTAATAATTAACTCGTTTGTTCCAATGCGGTGTATTTATTATTTGTTTTTTTTTTCATCTAGCGGGTTAGCGATATGCGCATAGCAATCGTATAAAATGAGTTGTCATCCATCGGATATCGTTGATGATTTCTTGTCACGATTGAGTAGCAATGTATAACATCTTCCTGTACATAATTAATTGTTCTTAAAGATTTAATAGCGACGGTACTACGAATTAATACATTTATGCTTGACACTCCCATTACACGAGACACTAGCGTTTGTATTTGGCGTTTACCCAGTGCCATTAAACCGGCTTTATGTTTAAACATTTTGCTACTGAGCTTCTTTCTGTAGTTTTTCACATAAGTATTGTTAACCACGATGTCTTTAAGAACGCAAAGCGAATGTTTATATTGTCGTTTCTGATAATGTCAGGAACAACTCAAGAGCAAACGAGTCAGGAACCTTGTGAGCCGTAAAAGTATTTGCTTAGCGTAAGCTCATCGACATCGTGTCAAAGTAACCTTAATTTTACCAGCATGTCCAGTTGGCTGTCACCATTTCTTTTATCGCCTGCAATCGATTATTACAGTGGCGTATTCCTTACGCTAACATAGCAGAGTTGTACTAAGGACATAACATATTAAAAGACATTGTTTTCTATCCGTCGTTATTTTTGTCATAGACGTATCGTGTACCCGTCTTATCGGGACCATGACCTCCAAATAACACAAACTTAATCCTTCTAGGATTTTTCTTCAGATGTCGAGATAACGTGCAAATAGTGACAGCTAGAATATACATGTATTCTTGCATGTGTTAGATTGAACCAAACCTGCGAGTTAAAATGGTTGAAAATTCATGGACATATCTTAGACTGTGTAACATACAAAACATGATGTAACAACGTTCTTTGTTCAAAACCAGCGACAGGCGATGCAGCATAATATATTTATCTGATTATGGTTGTAAAAATCAATTGATTTCATTGTTTTTTTATATTAACATCAACGTGTGTTTGTAACCAAGACTATTTAACAATGATCATTATGTAATATCTGAATGCATTTGAATAACAGGGAAAGATGACTTAGTGAGATGTTTCGAATGCGGAATCGGGCTGAAGGATTTCAGTGACGGAGACGACCCCTTGAGGGAGCACACTCGGAACGCACCTACTTGCAGATTCATTGTTCGGTACTTTGGAAACCAGTCAAACATTGATTCTTACATTGTAAGTTCTGGCGTATTTTTTATTGGATATAACTTTTGTAGATTGATACAGGGCTGAACTCAGAGCTATTACTAATGCATTTTTTAAATAACGATAAAGAGTGCTTATATTCATTGTTCTAATGATGTCGTCGTTTTGGTAACGTATGAGTTTTCGTGTCGTTAACAATAATACGTTAATGTTTAAAAAGTATGTTCTTTTGTCGCTTGGGTCTATATAAATTTAAAACACATCGGAAGCGTAATCTTAAAGACTCATATACATATATCAACGTTAGAGCCGCATGGAAGACCCGGATGCAATACGAAGAAGGGGCTTAACTCGATTTCTGGATCAGAAAGGTAAAGTTTAATGATATGCATGATATTTTATGGCAAAAAGTTTTAAAAGGGAGCGAAAAGCCTTTGGCGGAGCAAACATGTTTAGATTAACTTTTGAATGTTTCGAAGACTAATTTGATTATCGCCTTTATAAAATACAAATAAGTTTGTATTTTTTAAACAACTTCGGAATTCAATTGAATTGTTTTAAGGATATCTTTTTCGCAACGCAACACCTGATACTAGAGTTTCAATTTAATACATTAATAACTTTCGAAATGTTCATCACCCTCTTGAAGGTACTTCTGTTACACGTTACGATGTTAGGAACGAAAGCTTCCGGTCAATGGCTTCGAGGCTTTCATCATACAAAGCATGGCCAGCGTCTGCTGTTCAACGGCCATACCAATTAGCAGAAGCTGGACTGTTTTACACAGGTAGATGGTTGTTTTCGTCTAACGATCATTATGTTAATTGTAGACATTTTTTCTTGTTTTCAGATACTTATAAATACAAAAAAAAGGTTTGCGTTGTATTATGCACAATGTTTGATTACAGCAGACAATACAACGGTTTTAACAGTAAAACATTCCTTCCCGAACAATTGGAGACGTTTGTGTTGTTATTTATTAAATTATGATTTAAATTATTACTACAGTGTTATTTGTGAATGCAGTACTATTATCATTTTAAATCACTTAGAAGGTAGATTAAAACATTATTTTTGTAGAAGCTCTTGAGCATATTATATGAAATTTTGATAAATCTTGTTCCGTTTTAAAAGTCATCGCACATTAATAACTGTTAAGACTTAACGTCAGCAGAGATGAATACGGTCGTATTGAACTAGGTGGAGTTCGGACAAGCATTGTTGATACATGATTTTATTGGATATTTACGTTGCGTATATATGAGTTTTTGTTGTATATTTTTTAGGCCGTGAAGACCATGTGCGGTGTTTTGCTTGTGATGGTGGGCTCCGGAGATGGGATCCTGAAGATGACCCATGGATCGAGCACTGCAAATGGTTCCCGGCGTGTCCTTATGCGAGGGGGCAAAAGGGGGACGAATACATTGCCCTTGTCCAAGCGTCTATGGAAACCGACTTAGCATACAGTGAACCTAATGTATGTACAGTTTCTGCGAAATAATTAATTGGTTATACTTTATTATTATTTATTGAATAAGTTTAACATATATTTTGTTTTTCCACATTTACAGGAATACCGTGAACAGACGAGTACTTCAAATCCCAATACTCAGCTGGAAGCTGGAATGGAGAATATGACTATCAATAGCCCTGCTAACGAAGAGCTTAGAGGTACCTGCACAAGGGAAATGGGATTTTCAGACGAAGACTTTGACAATGCCATCTCTGATTTAGTCGAAAAAGGTGTGCATATAAATAATTAATTATATTGTCTTTCAAAGATATATTACGTAATATAAAACAAAAACCGATAGTTCATTCATCCAGTTAACAACAATGAACTGTGAATGACTTATAATTGGACTCCAGTATTTTAGTTATCAACTAACATAACATACAATGTACCGAACAAATTTTTTAGAACGTTAACACTTATCAAGTTATAGTCATGTTTTGTTGTAATATGTCTTATAAAGTAACATATTTGAACACTGGTTAGCTTTACTAGACTTTTGAAATGGGATAGCTTATATAACAAAGAACACGAACTACTTTTGTTCCAATAGAAAACATACGTCCAACCATAGAAGACGTGATTGAGGTCTTAAGTCAGCGACAGACAAACCCATCGGCAAACCAAAGAAGTCATCGAGGTAAATGATTTGATCTCATTATTTAATGTAAACGTTGTAGAACAAAAACGCTATACATAGACGATAATATTTGTCATTTTACTGAATTATACCTCTCTTTTTTTCTTGGCTTTGTTAAGCATGCAGTAGTTGTCTTTCACAAAAAGCATGAAAATAAGCAGACAATTTTTCGAAATCAACTTTGTTCTTTTATTGACCTTTTCATTGAATGGACTGGGGTTGGTCCTCTTTTTACTCTTTTTATATTTCGTAAATAAGGTTGTAATGTATTTCATTCGATGGCATTTTAAAAAACAACAACACATGTTTCATTATTGATTCAGAAAACTTACTTGAAGAAAACCAGCGTCTCCGCAGCATGCTACTGTGTTTTATCTGCCAAAGAAATCAAGTGAACGCCTTATATCTCCCGTGCACACATCATCGATTGTGTATGGATTGTGTCAGGGAATATTCGAAAACATGCCCTGTGTGTCAAAGACCCGTCGACGAAATCATTAAAACATTTTTGAGTTAAACACGAAAACAACCCACCAAGTACACTTTCATGTACACCCAGATTATGTACATGAAAGTGTATTTCATGTAGACTGTCCAGAAGAAAAAAGACGCTGAAGAAGAATTGTTCTTTCTCCGTCTTTGTTAAATCAATACTATTGGTCATCTTTATAGGTTAAAAACCTCACATAAGCATTTACTTTTTAACCTATATAGATTCAATTATCTGTTTTACTAGAACTGAAAGCGGGCTCAGCGATACTAACAATGTGTTGTCCACTATGGACCACTGACATATATGTAAATATTGTAAAATATGTATTTAGCATACTTGTTGTTTTTTATTACAAATTCATTGTTACTACAAAGTGTTATTTAAGATTTCGAGAATTGTAATTAGAATATGCGTTGATATATGATTTAAATGAATTGTTTTTCCTTCGCATCTAGGTTAAATAGTGTCTATTTTATTTACAAATCGAGGGGTTATTTAATGTCTCTTGGAACCTTTTGCATTTACCTCTCAAACGCATTGAAACGAAGTGGACTTGTACAATATCATGCGCGTTTATTAATCGAAAAGTGTTTACTCAGAAGTAGACGTTATGTGCATGTCTTTATTGTTCTAAGCGTTTTATTGTTAATTGTAAATGTTTGAGTAATAAGCGTTTTCGTCTTTACTTTGATACCGGTGTGGCCTCTGTCCGTAGTTGCGTAACTGCTTGGTAATGGCCCGAGGGAATGGTGCCGTTCTTAACCCATTAATTGCATATGTATTGGTCGGAAAAATATGACTATTGATGATTACAAACTGTTCATCAAGGTTGATTACTGTAAAGAAGATATATACTGGACGCAGGGATTTGTAGCTTTGATAACAGAGTGATTCCCCATGTCTCTACATTAACTTGTTAAAGATACCTTTTTTAGCGAAATATTATATCTTCGTAAAATTAACGTAATTTTGTAGTTGTCTTATTGAGCTATTGATAAACGAATGCATTATAAAAACGATGACATTTAGTGCTTATAAAAACATCACCATGTCATTAATAAGAAAGTAAAAACACCAACATCAATTTCTTTTCCGTCATGTTTCAAACACAATTACTGACCATGAGTCAGATTTTAACGTTAAACGACTCTGTTCGGCCAGTTTCTTCAAACCAAATACTTACCAACAAATCAATGGCTCAGACGAATGTCTCTTAGTTGTTTCTCAAACGGTAAATGCGCAGTTCTACCGGTAACAGCCGAATTTACCATGCGCCATCGTCAGCGTCTATACAAACAGGAGAAGGTCAGCGTGTTTGTTCAGATGTGATTTTGTTAAAGACACTGTGCGGGCAGAGTTATTCATGTGATTACTAAAATTTATCGTTTGTTTAGTAGTTACAAAACGTAGCTGATGTGCTCTTTGTCCACAATGGCACACACATCGGGCTTAATCATCGGGCCAGTACCAACCACGTGTGCACATCGGCACAGTCTATTAACACCTTATTATGAATAACCAAGCAATACTATTTTACATATTTGATGCATTTGGGGTGATTCGAGTTATGTATTCCAACGTCTTGTTCATCCAATAAAAGTGTAATAGTCCACTTGTTTTTTGTAATTCAGCATTTATTTTAGGTGGTGTCCACAAACCGAGCTTTTATTCGGTTATTAAACTAATAAATAAGATCGTTAACTAATACTGTTTAACATTATGACTAGTGGCAGATCAACATGTACATGTATAACAGTCTGAATAGTTGTCCACAGGATATCATTCGGCTACTCTTTAGTTTAAAAAATTGGCATTTGTTAGTAATTATTGGATACATATTTGAATCAATAAACGAATTGGACAACTTTGAAAAAGGAACAAGTTTTATCCGATCGATTTTCAAAAGCGATCATTATAGAAACGAATGTTTTTGAACAGCAAGGTCAACACCTGATACGAGAACATGCCAATTTATCATCAGCCAAATACAAAAATAGATCTTTTCATAATGCCTATAAGATAAGCATAAAATTTAACAAATAAATGCATTTCCAGTTTGTAGAGAAAATCGCAGTTTAGCCAAAAAATTGTTTATATTTGATTCACTATTCAAGTTAAATGTGGACTCGTACAGTTAACCAAACTTCTTACAGCGTTTACTACCTTTTGACTAGCAGTTAACACTGCCACCACGCTATGTGTACATTAATATATATATCATGTTGGGTTGTATAAAAACAAAATGAATTTGGAATATTGTACGTCATGAAATGAAAAATGTGTAAAGGACGGTACGTGACTAGAAAAAAAACTTGCATTTCGGCTTTATATTTATATTACAATTAGGGGCGTAGCTAGCCCTCTATACCTGTTTGGGCCCATCGGGGTGTGCCTAAGGATATCAAACTATTTTATTTTCACTGTTGTTCAAATTGCGAGGTCTTTACTGCATTGTTTAATATAAGAGAAATACGAAATGCAGCCTTCTTGTGCAACACTTTCGAGTGTATTGAAACGCCGTGAACCTAATATGTGGAATGCAACCTGTTTTGAGTTTGCCCTGCTAGTAAAGGTAATAAGGTTGAAGTCATTTCACTGATATGATACGTGCATGGGTTTATTGACGTTTGGGATATGTTTCAATGTTGTACCATGGTGGATCACGTGTCAAAATGGACCAGCAAACATTATTATTGTAAAATGAAACAATAAAATATGTTGATAAAAAACAACCTGAATAAACAAACAATTGTATACACTGATTAAAGAAAAAGGAAACATGAAGATACCAAAAAACATTTGACTTATACTGTTATTACAATTTTTGGGCACTTCAAATGGGTATTTAATAGTTTAGTCATCAAACGTGTAGGCTACGTTTTTTTTTATCTTGGTTTACGAACTTAAGGATCCGATTGATCAAAGCTCAGGAAAAACGTTTCGGATGATGTTTTTCTTATTTTCAATAATCTGATCTTTAATAAATGGGTAAACTTAAAAAGTCAGTGACCATTCATAACATATTACACCATCAATGATATAATGTAGGAGCTGTACGTAACCAAACAATAATATAGGCTCACACGATAACCCGTCAGCAAGTCAAATCGCAGGAATTTCAGTTAGGATACTTCCGTTTTGAGTTTACCCTCAAGAAAAACCTGTGGAGGGGTTGGTGGAATTACCGAGAAACCGAAAAACTGGAAAACACCTTAATGTTCATATACAACAGAGTATGCGAAGGGGTTTAGTGCGGCTGGGATCATACTATATTGTGTTGGAGGGGTGTATAACATGAACCAACATATAAACATTCTTACACAGTGGTAGTTGATGGTATTGTTAGAACAGTGGCCGGGCAGAGGTTTGGGTGGTTATCTGTGGGTAGGTTTAAAATTACATGATAAATACAGTACCTCCTCTTAGTAACACCTTTATAAAAGAAAAGTTATTTCTAGTAATTGATTTAATTTCGATTATTAAATTCAGTTGAAAGAATTAGGAGATAAATATTATCTTTCGACCTTATTAGGAGGTTCTATATAGTAGTCTAAATTTTAATAGCACATACAGAGTTCTAATTAGGAGATAAAATTACCTTATTAGAATATCATAATTATTATAGACTGTGGCATTCGGACGCTTACATTAAAACTCGCAATAAGGACTAAGTTTATCCCAATCTTAAAATATGGATAACGAATCTTTCTATCTGAGCACATTTATGAACTTATTTATGAACACATTTATAAACATATTTATCTGAAATAGCAGCTATGATCATAGCTTCATGTGAGTTTGTTTCACTGAAGGAAATTGTTTAACACTTTTTCCACATGTTATTGTCAGTCTTAATATCACATTTAAATGATATAAATGGCTGGTAATAATTAAAAAAATAATATTGACCAATCAATAGATATTTTGGATGGATACTTTTATTATACTTACATCTGCTACACGATTTGCAAATGTTGAGGCAGTTTTAATGCAGACGCACAACAACAATAGCACGCAATTGATATTCCACAATCGAAGAAAATACAACAAATAAGTAACAATTATATTGTTAATTATATAAATACTCCATTTAAGTTTGAAGTGGAATATATCGGAGTCACTACACTGTTCATTGGTTTATGCAGCCTGGTTGAACAAGAATAATGAGCTAATTTCTACAACAATTTAAAGTGACTCATTTTCTCAATTTTTACGTGACTCATAGCATACTCATCTGCGGAGTTAACATTATTCTCACACGTGTTCATATTCGTTGTATTGCACATTTGGCATATGGGAAATACTTCTCTTGAAATTTTAACAAGTAATATGTTATAACTTTCATTTCAATATCAGAACTTCAAAGTCGACTCACTTAAGGCCATAATTTACCTAATATGCAAAATAAAGTCATCTTACTTGGTTTTCATTTTGGTTGGATAGTTGAGTAACGTTGTATTAAGTATCAATGCAATCCATCAAGAACTTGCTACTGTATCAACCTATGTGTGCGTCGAATAAAAAGGCTCATAATCTGCACTTTTCTCAAAACAGTGTTATCTTACTTCATCAATTAGGTAGGTTGAATAGTTGGGAACACACATCTAAAGTTTCAATGCAATAAATGATCTAAAAAATTCAATAATACACTGTTATTTTTATATAGCATTTCAATTTTAAGCTAAATTATATTATACTGGAGAAAAGGAAGATACTAAGACAGTAAGTATTGACACATTAAATCGGCGGTGTTTCACTAAAAAACCGTCGATGACGAAGATTGTAAGTATCTTTCATGGCCGAGGGTGTAAGATAAGTTCATTCCGATCCGATCGTAGGGTGTTTTGCGGAAACGAGGTTTACCGAGTTTCCGCAAAACACCCTGCGCGAGGGTCGGGATGAACCAATCTTACACGGGCGGCTATGGTAGATGTTTTTTCTCCCTGAACCAATCTTACACGGGCGGCTATGGTAGATGTTTTTTTTCTCCCACCCCAGTTTAACAAAATTAAGTAAAAATGTAGTTTTTTGCTGGAACTATTTTGTGCTTATTGAAAAATAATTGCGTATGGATATGCGATAATTCGTGTTTGTCATGGATATGCGCGCAGTGATTCAGCTTATGTTAATAGTCAAGTCGATCTTTAAATAGTTTTAAGGAGAGTGAAGCATTATTTCTTGAAAGGTGCTTGTAAAAAAAAGCGAGAAAAAATAATTAGCGTTTTAAATATTGCCACAAGACAAGGTTTCCATGATGCTGCAGACGACAGTCTGCAACAAGGGAGGTAATTACAATGTGGCGACAATTAAAAAGGAGTTCCATACGGGCATTTTATCTTCGCCCGTGGGCAAGATAAGAATTTCTAGCATGGTTGAATTATTGGATCTACTTATCTGAGGTGGGAGAGAGTGTTCTCTACGGAGATGTTTTATGACATGTTGTTTTAAAATCGAAACAGCAAGAAATTTCTTATTTTTTAAAATAAATTATTCATTACCTGTGAACGGCGTTTTAGATTACGACAAATGATTGCTGATACCGCAGGCAAACAGAAAAACTTAAAAAAAACCCAGATACACCTGAAATGAGTTTCCATCATTTCACTCGCAGTAAACCGAAATCCGGATAGGTTACTACTCGCCATTATGCGACAATCTCCTTCGAGCCAATCGTCCTTTAATAAGTCACTTTAATGTTTATTAAATAATATAACTTTTCTGAAGAAAATTACTTAAACAGTGAACCACTTGAACGTTGACTGTTATTATGTTTATGATGTTGACCTCATTTTTACGATCCAAAACTCTGCTGAACGGCCAACATTTTATCTACTATGAACATTATAGATGTATTATCTAAACAGAAATCTATATGGCATTTATATACAATGAAGTATTCTATCCAAAGTATTATCTGTGTCTTTAATTTTATAACGTACGCTGCCATTAACTAAATGAAGTACAAAATAACAATTCTACGTAGCTTTGAAAGCACTGGCTACTCTTCTTCTCAGTATTTAGCCCATATTTATTTATGAATTCCAAATTAGAAAAAAAACATGTTTATAAAACAGTTTAATAAATGGCCTTGATGGGATGTTGAGCGATGAATATGGATAATTTCAACAATATTAGTCAAAGTCACCATTAATGGCAGTCTAAGTCATAAATAATTCAAAGGCGATAGATTATACAAAAGAGTCACTTTCTTCAAAATTATTTGTAATTCTTTATTCGCAGTCTAGGGCCCTCAGAGGACTATTTGAACGTAGGCGTCACAACATAAAGGCCGCCGTCGGATGAAAGTAAAAATGTATTACGAACACACTAAGTTCTTTGAACTGGTTCAAATAGTATGCTTTATCTTACAAAGTTACACAAAACAGACCTTAGGTTCAACACCAGTGTTAGGAAAATAAATTTTAGTATATGTATTTGTATATTAGTTTTGATTGTGGGTAAGTTCGGATACCAAAACATATGAAACTCATTTCAAACTTTGACAGTTAGTAATAAGTTTGTACAACCGTATACATAGGTAGAAGGATACTAATATTTTTTCAACTCTGCATACTATTTACAAAAAAGCAAAACATGCTTTACTACTTGTTTATTTGCGGTTTATTTGTTTTAGGTTTAATAGAAGTCATATGCAGCTATTCTACAATATATGTACCTATGTCATTTCATGTAACACTAGCTGAGACATTAATCTAGATGGAAGGGCTTTCTTTAAATTTTTAAATGATGCCTTGATTTAATTAAAATTGTGATGGTAATCTTGTTTGAAATATATGGTGATACGGATCATCCCCTTTACATTTTTTAGATTTTTTTTATATATTTTAAAGATTATAAATTGTTGATTTGTTTCATAACCTTTGTTTGGAAGTATTAACTAAACGCCAAATCATCCATAAATCAATGTTTATTTATGTTTATATCATTTTCATAAAAAATCATACTTATACTTTCAACATATTTATCAGAAGCATAGACACCTGGATGTTCAGAACTAAGCTTATTAATTGCATTTATATAAATGTATTATACATTTATTATTATATATTATTACGTACGGTGTATATATACAAATAGGTCGGGCCACAAGTTATGACGACATAAGCAAAGGGATCTCATGTAATTAGTAAAACATTTATACTGTTGAAAAGCAATCCTTTTTATGAATGTATTACAAATGACACGTGAATATATGATCCAGAGCCCCACAGCGAACTCCTCTGCCGGATACAGTCAACATTTACCCTTATAAAATACATATTTGGTATGTTTATCACGTCATGGGACAATACAACATGTTAACTTGATTTCACGACACTATTTACACATACTAGCAAATTGAAAAATCCTCAGGGGTTATAAGAAATGAAAGACGCCTGGTTCAGACAGAAAGTGTCTCGAAATAAATGCAAAGCATACGCATAGCCGGCTTTCAATGCCTTACATTACACATGCACATAAATCTATCTGATAAGTCAAATCAGTAGCAGAATACAATAACCATGTGTGTGTGTGTGTGCGCGCGCGCGCGTGTGCGTGCTTGCATGCGTGCGTGCGTGTGTGTGTGTGTACGTGCGTGCCTGCGTGCCTGCGTACGTCCGTGTGTTCGTGCGTATGTGTGTGTTATAGTCACAACAATAGCTAAGATATAAATAACCATTTGTGTGTGCATGTGGTTTTGTGTGTGAGTTTGTGTGTGTTTGTGCGTGTGTTTGTGCGTTGGTTGTGTATGCGTGCGCGCGCGCGTTTGTTCGTGCGTATGTACGCACGTTTTTGCTTGCGTGCTTGCTCGCGCGCCTACTATTGCTTCGGCTCAATAATAAGTCTATAAATCAGTTAAAATCGATTGATAACAAAGCAAAAAAAGAAGTTGATAACTTGATAATTATATTGCGATAACAGTATTTCTTGTTTCAAATGGTTCGACAAAGTATTTGCAACATGTAAGATCCCATTATTTCATTGAAAGAATGATAGCTGTTCAAAAAATCAATACTTATGACGCACAGTAAGGTAGGGCACTGCATCTTATCCATGTATCTTTGATTATACGTACAGATAAATATATCAGTTTAGCGTAACCTTAATAAGCGTGGTGAAATAGGGAAAAACCTACTTTTGCATTGGCTGAATCATAAAGTGATAAGGGAAAAGGGAAGTTAAAAACAACTGATAACAAAATAAAATGATATTTATAAGGGATAACAATATTGTTAATTGGTTCGAACAAAGTCGTAACAATAGGTAAGTACTGATTTTATCTTAAACTAAAACAAATAGCTTTTCAAAAATCCGATCAATACAGACGGCGCACATTGCATATATTTGAAATCTTAAATGGGGTTGGTCTAATTCGAAAGGTAATTGTGTTCATCGACAGTCAATCTCGATTTATTTCTATAGAATAGCACACAACATTAATCTTAATTGTTATGTCAGTAACTTAAATACACATCAATATATCTATCATCATAGTTGCATTGTAACTAAACGAGTTAATTACTATGAGTGTAATATCTTTTTTGTATTATGTGTATAAAAATGAGCAATATTTTGTTTGTTTTCTGTATATGTATTTTGTCTGAACCAGTGCACTACATCTAACGAACACAGACATATAACTGTTAAGTCAAAACAGAAGCAAAAAATATCCATGCGTGCGTGTGTGTGTGTGTGCGTTCGTGCGTGCCTGCGTGCTGCGTGCGTGCGTGCGTGCGTGTTTGTGTGTGTGTGTGTATATGTGTGTGCGAAGGTGCTCGCTTGTGTACTCGCGTTTGTGCCAGCGTGCCTTCTTTTGCAGGGCTTAATAATAAAGTCCTTTAATAAGTTAAAATAAATTTATAACTGGATACTGCGATAACAGTATTACCTATGTACGTCTTTGCAATATGTCAGAGCCAATTATTTTTTAATTGAATTATAGCTGTTCAAAAAATCAAATCAATACTTATGCGACACAATGACATATATTTGAAATCATAAATGGTGGTTTGTTGTAATGTCAAACGTGATATATTTATCGAGTGTTTTACCTCGAAGGTGACTGTGTCACACTTCCGCTCTCAGTGCAAAGAATGTTAAAAACTTCATCTCACTAGCTGAACAATCTTACCGTTTGGTCCAAACAGTAGTAGAAATCCGTAAATCACACACCTTAGCACCAGTAATGAGGGCTATGGTCTGGATCGTGACAGGCGCTCAGGGGCATTATAGAGAATAATCGAAAATTACCATGTTCTTACCATATAATGGCGTTTTGAGCCCACTGTATGTATTCGTGTGTTTTGACAAATATTGTTTTACAATTTAAGTAAGCTATTGTTCTGCAACATCCAGGTGTCTATGATCATACGTACGGATAAATATATCAGTGTAGCGTAACCTTAATCAGCGTGGTGAGATAGGGAATACCCTACTTTTGATTTGGCTGAACAATAAAGTGTAATATGTAGTTAAAACAAATGATAACAAAATAAAAAAGATATTTACAACTTGATAATTATAGTGTTAATTGGTTTGAACAAAGTCTGAACAATATATAAGTATCGATGTTATCTTTAAAAAAAGAAAAAGCTTTTCAAAAAATCCAATCAATGCAGATGACGCATATTGAATATATTTAAAATCTTAAATTGGAGCTGATCTAATTTCAAGGTTAATTGTTTTTATCGCCAGTGAATCGCAATTTATTTCTACATAATAGAACAAAACATTTATCGTCTAAGTCTTTTGTCAGTAACTAAAATAAACAACAATACATATATGTCATCGTAGTTGCAGTATTAAATTAGTTACTTACGAAGTGTGTACTGTCTTTTCGGATTGTATGTGTGTAATAACGTTTGATAATTTGTGTGTTTTCTGTGTTTGTATATTTGTTTATATCGTGGAATGGCAATATTTGTGTAATGTTTCGTTTAAATCATTTTTTAAAGGCATAATTACCCTATTTTCGTAATTCATATTATTCCATTGATTTTATTATGCGAATGGATCTTTGCAAATGCAACTGTTTTATGACGGATTTCTATGTGGTGTGACCTATATAACCAATTCGTTATAAGTTGTGAAACGATATGTTGCATATAATTAGTTCTGATTTTTTTTTAAGACGTATAACAAATAATACTTTATAATTTCCTCTTTCAGAGAGGAAAAGTGTAGCTGAATTTCTGTAAGATGGATACCTGTTCCATTTATCAAACGGTAATACTTTATAATTTCCTCTTTCAGAGAGGAAAAGTGTAGCTGAATTTCTGTAAGATGAATACCTGTCCCGTTTATCAATCGGTAGGGTCGAACGATTCTCCTACGTTCAAATGTGCCGATTATAAAACGATTCGTTGTAAGGTAGAACTTATATATAATGTTCAAGGGTGTAAATAACAGACTAAGCCTTTAGTAGCATTTAATTGTTGAACTATTTTATCAAATGAAATGACAGTATTTTTCAAAATTTTCCACGTTCAATATTTATTTTAAGCGACGTTTATTTTTCGTCCATATAGGTTGAGCCGTCAGCATGTTTGTCGTTCATATTGTAAGTGTACCTCTTAAGCTGGTCGTTTATCGAATGTATGTTATGAGTATCATGCAGCCAGACGCCTTAAAGGAAATTTGCGCTGGAAATATATAACTGTTTGATAAACACGGGTTATTTTCGCCAGAGGAAAAATACTCATGTTAAATACCATGAATGATATGTAAATGACAAACCACTTGATATGCAATGCCTACATTCATAGTGCTTCATAAACCGTACCTTACACAAACGCATGTTCAGTGAAAGTGGAAGATAAAAGAGGCTTAAGGTCAGAAAGGAGCTTGGGCTTGGTCAGTAACAGATTAATCTTAACCATTATATGCCTTATCTTTGTATAAAAGTTTATAAACATCCCAATGTTACATTCGAAATGCAAAAAACGTTCGTGTACTACGAAAATGATGTAGTTAATATTGGCATTGATTTAATAAATCATGCACAATGTTCAATGCACTAAGATTGACTTTTTCTCTTGATAATCTCGAATTGCTAAGAACTACAATCAATTAAAACACTGTCTTAATTAACAAACGCTTGGTATCCAAATTTACAATGGCATACACACTTCTACCTATACAGCACCGTTCTGTACCTGTGAAGTGTGTAAATAAATAATATAAATAAGAATATGTATTTTCATAATAAGACATTTCCGAAAAATTGCGTTTGCTTTTTATTGGTAATCTGATAAAATCTGCTTTCGTAAAATTTGCTCAACTCCTAATTACACTTTCCCATGTCGCAACGGATATATGCATTGTGCTTGCTAAAAAGAGAACCTCAAAACGAAATAAAGAAAATGAGTTCTATTACAATCTTTAGTTTTGTTTCGGTCCTTCAAACGACTGTGGACGGCCCATAATATAAGGGATCATAGTTCTGATAGGTATATTGTTTGTTAGAACAAATATTATCGTTTTACTTGTATCAATTATTGTTTTAAAGGATTGTTTTCATACATTATTTTGAGACTTAGGCTTTTCGATTTTTTTTTCTTTAATTTAAATTAGCATTTCAGAAATTTTATAGCATGGACCTACTTTAATCACTAACAAATCATAAATTTTATGCTTCTACTTTTCAAAAGCAATTCTACATACTTTTATAATTTACCTGTTCACAGAACGCAAAACAACCCATATATGACACGCATAAGAAACATCGATTGCAGAGCATACCAAGAGGTAAGAATTGGAATATCATGTTGTATAACATATATTCTTTGGTTGTTGTGCCTAAAGTTGGATACATCCTTTTTGCACGCGATTCAGGCACGCGCTTCAATCACCTGCTTAATTATGAATTGAGAGATCAATTGTATAAAAAATCTAAATTTAAAGAAGTCTTCGTCCTGCCATGTTTGCTTGCATAAAGCAGTAGCCTTTGTATCCTTATTGTTCATACAGTATATATGTACATGTACTGTGTTCTTTAGTGGAGTTTCTCATATAAATGTTGGTTGCTTGATTAAAGCAATACAGTTCAATAGCCTGTTTTATATGACTTTACTTTTTATGTATTAAAATGTGTCATTGATATCTTTGTGGCTTTAATCCTGATAATTCATTTACTTCTTTTACGTTTAAAGGAAAAATGTTCTTTTTTAGGTGAATGTAGTGGTATTCTGTACAAAACGAATGATGCAGTAACAATCAAAATTTCAAGAAACATTTCGAAAAAAAACATCAGGAAGAGAGTTCAGACGATAAAAACCATACAATATATATTAGGGAAAGTTCAATCATTCGACGGAATTTACATGAAAGGCGACGGGATGTATTTAATATTCAACCCTTCAAAGAATTATCAAAAGGAAGCACAGGCATACAGCAATGTATCCCTGAAAACAGCTTGTCGCTTCTATTCGGATCTTTCTCTATTTGTTCCTAGTGGCAGTGTAACAAGCGTTTGTATCAGAAACGAAACTTCATTTTTTCTATTTGAAAGGCTTGATGACTATTTAAACGCAAGTAAAGATAACAAGAAGTTTTTTAGAGAAAGGTATTTCTATTTAAGAGATATAAGTGTACCTGTAACTGATATACAAAGTTTTCTGGATCAGATTGCTGTTTGCAGACAAACCTTTGTTAGTGAGGCTAACATAGTATCATTGGTAAGAGATCAACGAACTGAAAATGTTAGCATAGACAGAACAAGAATGCCAAATAGCCACAAAAGACGCACTCGGAATTCAATTGTAGCACCTGTACAGCGGGAGATTCACAATAACCCTGTTACAAGAACCCATGAAGAAACCGGTGTCAATCAGACACATGGTGATCATCAGTCTTTTCAAAATAGGTTTTTAACTGGTCCATCGGAGGAAGATATCATTCGCTACACTCCAAATCTGTATCGTGCATTATCGGATACTACGATAGATGGAGGAACAAACAGTTTCATGAATTTTAACAGTTCTCATTCAAACGAAACGTCAATTGCAGCTGAACACGTACAACGTTCAGTTATTGCTCAAGCATCGCCGGATGACAACGAAGTCATCTTCCAACCTTCTTATTCAGTTAGCAGTACTAATCAAAGTCTATTAACGGAACAGATAAGTAGACATACGACAAACCTCGACGAACAACAACAAGGAATGTTAGATCGACATATCCCAGACAGACTACCGCAGTTTACACCTCGACAGGTAAGCATATCAAATGTGACTTGTAGTGAGTCATGCAAAGTCAAATCCTTTCATAAACAAGCAAAAAAGCATATTGAGGACAAAAAGTTATTGTGTTTGTAAGACATTTTAGAAATGATACGAGTGTAAAGTATTTAATAACAATCTAGTATTTCTAGTTTTGTGAACTTGGTTAGGTATGATGCTCATAAAATACAAATATTGTTAAGTTAAAGTCACAACAGGTTTGTGAGTGCTGACCTTGTCCACGTAGTTCCCAAGGTTCTATACTACAATAGCACTGCACAATGTTATTTTACTATCTGTTCTTTAACCCAGAGAGCCCGGTATCCAGCATACGTGGACAAATCGACACGTCAAAGAAGCTTTGCATCTTGGAGGCGGCAGCTACCAACTCCTACTGCCTTAACTGGGGCTGGATTCTTCTTCACTGGTGATTCAAATGTTATCTTAACCAAATAAAAGAACGGGCGCTTACCCCTTACTCAAGTCAAATTGATGCAATACGAACATGGGTCGATTCGAGATATTTACGTTAGAGGGGGCGAACACGGTGCGATTTGAGCGTATTTTATCACTTTTGTCTCCGATAATGAATTTAAAAGAAAACTTTTTTATGGGTGGGGTGGGCTAGATCTGCATGTATACATTATCTAATTATGGACGTCTTTTGAGTTTAAAATGTAATTTTGATAATCTGTCAAGTGAAATCACGAGAGGGGTAATTTCACTGAAACAGAAGTCTCTGATTGTTACATACAAAACTGTTGTTAAAAACAGTACTTTATACGTTGATGCAAATGGTGGAACTTTAAAACGAAATATTATATTATTAACTATTAAAGCAGTCTTTCCGATCCGACATTTTTACTTTGGACATATGTAAAACTATGCAAACTATGTATTATTTTGTAAAAATGTTAGTTATCATTTGCTTTGTCCAAAAGACTTATATGGCAAGGTTATGTCCACTATAAACATATGTTATTTCCACACAAACATTTCCAAATATAAAACATTTTATTGTTTAAAATAAATAAATGGAATTAATTTCTCTTTTATCAAAACACCATTATCATGTTAACCATTTTGATAACAAAGGTTTTGGTATAATTACTTTACATAGTCTCCAAAAGAGTAAAACGATATTTGGCAGCAATTAGCGATATACCAAACATAAATGAGATCATTATTATAATTATATTAATTTTTTTATCTGCAGCAAAGCAAATTATATCCGGAGTTACTTTTCCTTTTCGGAGTCTCAGACACCGATGTTATTAGTCGTATATACATTAAGGGATTCCCGATAAATTCTTATCAGTAAATGTTTATGTCGATATATGATTGGCATCCTATGTGAAAAAAGCAACACCAATCAGTTCAGTGAACTATTTTATAACATATACACGCATATGTATACTTGTGTTAGTTGCGTAAATATCTCGTATATGATCTTTGTATGCACGACTTTGTGAAATAAGTAGTACGTGATAATAACTGGTTAATTTATAACTAGGTAAAGACGACTTGGTAAGATGTTACGAATGTGGAATCGGGCTAAAAGATTTCAGTGATGGAGATGACCCATTGCGGGAACACACTCGGAATGCACCTAAGTGTCGATTCATTGTTGACTATTTTGGAAGCCAGAGCAACATAGACGCTTACAATGTAAGCATTCTAAATGGATATGCATTTATTATAAACACAAATCCTGTTTACAGGTAATTTTCGAGATAACTCACTGTCGTCCATCACAGAGAGAGAGTGTCATTTTACATTGTAATTATTGAATTATAGTCAAGGTATATATATATAAAAAGTTTAAGTCTAAGATTTTATCAAGATATAGGATTGAAAATTGTCTTGCGTACTACTCGTTTCTGTTATTTGCTTATTAGTGAATAACATGCATTAGAAGGCCATGCTTTAAAAACATCATTCTCCATTAACAATAATCTATAAATTATGTTTATTTAAACTAGAGTAGGATGGAAGACCCAGACGAGATTCGAAGAAGGGGATTGACTTGGTTTCTGGATGCAAAAGGTATATTTAAAACAGAAAGTGTGTTGTTTCTTTTAAAAATGTCTAAAGAAAGCGAAGGCCATTAAAATTACTAAAATATGTATAGATCTTTTGTTCAATCATTTGAAGCCTTTGATGTCCGATTACGATTTCAAACGTTCGTCAGATCAAAACGACACAGAAAACTATATTCTTTAATGCGCTAATCTGATAAGGAAAGAAGTAAAGCATTCATTTAAAGCTATTTATCAATTTTAAGAAATAAAAATGGTTATATACATAAACCGCTCTGGAATAAATATGATTATTTTATTTTGATTGTGAATAAGAGGTTATCTTTAAACAAGGTCTAAAATATATTCATCTGCATCATAAACGTATATCAACCTCTGCGCTGCCTGCGACTGTCCATCAAGTTTCAATTGCATGATTAACAATTGAAATTTGCAAAATTATATTTAAGGAACTTGCGTGACACAGTATCAAGCGAGAAACGAGAGCTTCCGGTCATTTGAGTCAAGATTTTCATCGTACAAAACGTGGCCAATGTCTGCTGTTCAGAGGCCATATCAACTAGCGGAAGCGGGGTTGTACTACACGGGTAAAAATATACATATTTAGAACAATTATTCATCTAAAACTACACTCTTATATATTTGTTTTCGAGTTATTTAAACATTTTGTTACACATTTTAAATTAATTTGTTTAATTACAATGAAACTTTGTCGTTATTATCTGATTGTCTTTACTTTATCAGTCAATTAATTGGACTTTCCTGAGCTATTTCATTCGAAATGACATAAAAACAAAACATTTTCTGTACTGTATCTATTGACACTCTCTTATATATAAAAAGGTTATAATGTTTATTACTGACATATATAATGAGAGGCTGATTGATATGTCAAAGTACGATAGTTAATTGTAAACATTTAAGGCCGCGAAGACCATGTTCGCTGTTTTGCTTGTGATGGCGGTTTGCGGAGATGGGATCCGGAAGATGACCCATGGATCGAGCACTGCAAATGGTTTCCGGCATGTCCGTTTGCGCGGGAGCAAAAGGGAGACGAATACATTGCTCTAGTTCAAGCCACAATGGACACCGACATAGCATATAGCGAACAAAATGTATGTAAATGTTCTGCAAAATAATTTAGTGGTAATAGTTGTTAAATTATTTATTGAATATGTACGCTATAATTTATGTTTTACCACAATCACAGGGTTGCAGTGAACAAACGAGTATATCACAGTCCAATACTGACCTAGTTGCAAGAGTGGAGAATCTGAATATTAATACCACAGATATCGAAGAGCTAAGACGGACCTGCACAATCGATATGGGGTTTTCTAGCCAAGACTTTGACATGGCGATTATTCAGTTATCTGAAAAAGGTGTGCACATGAATAACTAACTCTTGTAAATTTCAAATATTAATAAAATATATAAAACAGAAACCGACATCACCCGTAAATATCTCTTAATTAGACGACCATTTTTTAAGTAAACTACTCAAAGTTTATAAAGGCTTTTCTTGTAGGCAGTTAATTGTTTACCAATTAAATAAATTTTGTTCACGGCTTGCGATAAATGCCTTAGTTTGGCACACTGGTTAGCTGAAATCTTTGGGCTGAAATTCAATAGCTTTTAGACAAAATACATACACTGATATATAATTCTAATGTTAGTTAGTACAATGAAATTTATTTCAACAGGAAACTCGCGTCCGACGATAGAAGACTTGATAAATACATTTGAGATCCTTGGTCAGCGACAGGAAAATCATGCGGCAAAACAAAGAAGTCTTACTGAAGGTATTTCATGATTTCATTTTAATCGTTGAAGAAAAACAACGATATGTCTGAATGATGTTGTTTTTTATGTCATATGTCCATTTCTTTACTTTTCCATTTTTCCTTTTATTTTTATCATAAATTCAGATTTTTGTTTCAAAGCAAAAGTGTATGAAGCAGACAATCAATAAAATGTGTTTGCATAATCATCGCTTTCAAAGGCTTTGGATTGCATCGACTTTCCTGTTTTATAATAATAAGCAGAAACTCGAGTTTCAAGGAAGTAATGCATATTGTTTGATAACATTACTTTATTTCTAAAAACTCTGTTTCATTATTATCACAGATAACTTACTTCAAGAAAACCAGCGTCTCCGCAGCATGTTGATGTGTTTTATCTGCCAAACAAACCAAGTCAATGTCTTATTTCTCCCGTGCAATCACCATCGATTGTGTATAGATTGTGCCAGAGAATATTTCACAGCATGTCCAGTATGTCACAGACCCGTCAACGATATAATTAAGACCTTTATGGGTTAAGAAGAAAACGCGCAAAAATACGTAAAATACACAAGGTTGCATTAGATATTGCTTCAGCTTATTGTTCAATTAGGTGGTTGCATTTCTATAAATAAATGTTTAGTTCATGTTAGCTGTATCAGACCTATTCATCCGAGTACCATTGAAAATGGCATTCAAAATTAATGCCAATGTAAACGTTCCTGTAGAAATATGACCCATACTAGACGATGTTTCTTGCCAAACAATAGGAGGGGAGTAATTACGACAGGAGTAACCATGCCTACTTCTACAGCGAAAGTCCACTAATAGGATAAGAGGGAACCGAAAAGGATGTGGACAACTGGAATTATTCGCGTGACTCTAGGTGATTTAAGGTATTTATATATAGTTTTTTATATACTGAGTATAAATATTATACATGATGCGGTTACAGAAATTATAAAAAGAGAACAGTAAACTAAAGGCTAGTATTAGGCGGATAATAAGGCCAACGATGATCTGTACGAGATAGGTTGATGAATGGTATTCCATGGTATCCCTGGGGACTCTGGTGTCCGATCTGCGACAATAGAAAGAAAGATCATCGACAATGCCCCAAAATGGAAAATACACAATAACCGTTCAACATTGATTTACTCCACCGATGTGGCAAACTGACCACAATCGACAAAGTGTAAGCGAGTGGTCGTCGAATTTACTAACTCGGAGACCCGTAATGGTGTATTTGATGCCAGAAAATACTTTATGGCTAGATTCCTTGTCAATAAATTGCGTACAAGGCAATGGGAATAACTCTCATATGAGGCTCGTAAACTTAAGAGCGAGTATAAACTAACTAACGTTTTGGTATTCGGAGGTTAAGTGCTTAATCTGATGGCTGTTCAATCCGGCCAGCGGAAAGTCCACATTCGTGGCATGGCGGCTATCCAGTATGTGAGATGGTCACTTTAATTGCCGCTACTGCTTACCCATACGTGTACAACTGTCAGATGGATGTCCTGAGATATTTGTTTTGCAAACGTTGTGTCATATATTATGTATTATTCCGTTTTAAATAACAGTGTGTTCGAACTTTTCATATAAACCTTAATATTTACTAATAGAATGCACTTACCTGAACATTTAATTTTGTCGATTATACATGTTGTGAATAATCATATCTGAATATCAAGTATTATTTGTCTAGATGTATAGATCACAGAAATTGTATCCGCCATTGCTGAATAACACTATGTTTGTAAAAGTTTTGTCACCACTGAAAACCAACTATTTTTTTCTAATTACATTGTTAGGATTAGTAGAAGTTTTGTTTTGGGTATAATGATTATGAACAATGATTAGATTTCGTACCCTGAAAGTAACATTTATACTTTGAAATGTTTTTTGTACATCCCTTAAGAATTAAAAAATGGCGATCTACACGTAATCAAATATCACTTGACGAACGTTGGTGTTTGTGTTCTAATGAAAGAGACATAGCATGTTAATTCAATTTTGTATATAATATACCAAAATAATATAAACATTGATATTTAGTTTGTATCTTTTTCCTATTGCTTTAGTATTTGACTTTAACTTGTGCATATACTGTTTCTTTAGATTAAAATATGTTTCGACACGTGACATAACTTTATGTGTTACGACGATGTACAGTTGTATAAGTCTTATAAATTGTCTGTTCTGTTCATGTAGTTGAAATGCATGATCTTTTTTTAATTATAGCTCCGAACTTGTTTATGATATTTGACGTAATCGAGCAAATGAATTAATAAGATACTGAAGGTCAAAAATGTTTAGAAAGAAATCAAAAAGAAAACAATAATAGTTCTTCATTGACCTCGATAGGATTTGAACTACTTTGCTAAAATACAATGGCAAACTAAAAGAAAAACGAAAGTCAGACAGAAATGTTAGCATTTGATCATCTTTTTCTCCTTAATTCATTAAAAAAATGGGTAAAGGGGTGATAATTGGTTGAAGCTATATCCCTGACCCGATTTTGTTTTTTGTTAACAATATTTCCAACAAAAAGGGCGAATATTATACGATGAACGCAACATTTTCGGATATGTTCGAATTGCCAATCTTTGCGTATTAATACAATTTTAAATTGTTTATCTCGTTATTGTTTGTATTGTGTCAGCAGGCCACATTTAATTTAAATGTTGAAAAGCCGAAAGGCCTTCAATCGATATCTGTTCTGCAAACTCGAAAATGGACCGTTATGAATACAATCAAATTAAATGCATCGTTATTGTACATAATGAAAAACAGAGCGACTTTAAAAAGTGCGAAAGGAAAAGGTCAATTTGTAACAGGAAACTAACGGTTTCCGTAAACTTCAAACACCTTGGAGTACTTACCAATAAATATAACGGCATTAGCGAATAGGTTGACTTTTGTTGTAAAAGATTACGTTGCACGCATTTTAGCTTAAATGATTATGGCTTAAATGACAAGACAATGCATCCGCTTGCATTTCGATTTACTATCGGACAATTATAATCTAAAGTTCATAATATCAGTAAGGAATACATTCTTAAAACATAGTATCATCATGATAATTTAAATGGTTAAACATGGAATCAGTACATGTGGTGCTAAAGTCATGCTTTTTGCAACAGTAAGTTAATTTCCTTAACCCTTTTTTGTCTTAAATAACTTAACGAAAACATATAACAACACATACGTAATAATTGCACATCAATTACAAAATGATGCACACTGCATCAAATCTTAGCATTTTATCCGTGTAAAAGCATATTAAATATTTGTGAACCAGCTTAACATTCAATATTCAATTCAGGTTTCTGTGGTAGCTGCTTCTTTAAAAATTATAACGTATATACTGGAAGGAAAAGTCGATTCAATGCTGTCATGTCTGTAAACACATTATATATATGCGATATACTTAAGAAGATATCGATTCTTAAACACTACTGTGTATATAGCTTTTTAGACGCTACTCGCATTTTATAATAACACATCCTGTAACTAATTCTACATTAAAGTGTGTAATATAATTTTCCCATTCGCGCAATATAGTGATAAAATATACCCAAACCCTACTTATTTAAGGGAACTCCCTATTAAAAGTACTAGTTATGTTACTCAGGTACTTCCTCCATACATTCTTTCCTCCTACTTTCTCTTTCTTTTCCCTATATCTCCGTAGTACAGGTCAGTCAGTTGGCAGATATCCCTCATTCATAGAGCTTTATGACCCCGGTTAACACTTTTATAAATGTCTATTGAAATAGGCACATATCGAATGAGGGTCGGTTTGTTCTGCTATTTTCAAGCTCAATCAAAAGGTTTTAAACAATTAACACATTTTGAATTAATGTGTTGGTTGTCTATGCTTCTAATTCTTTCCGGTGATGTTCATGAAAATCCTGGTCCTACGTCATCTCTGTCAGTCTCCTCTTCTGAAGCTTATACTGCGATTAATGGTAGCTTAAGTATAGTACATTACAATGTGCAGAGCTTTTACGGCAAAAAAGACATTTTATATGCCGACCTTCATAACTTTGATATCCTAGCCTTTACTGAAACATGGCTCACGCCTAACATTGAAACGTCTGAGATTATATTTCCTGCTTTCCATACTCCATTTAGAAGAGATAGATCTAGTGACCTCCATGACGGTGTCTTAGTCTATATTAAATCTGACATATTTGTGTGAGAACGACGTGATCTAGAAGTAAACGATGTAGAGTCTTTGGCTTAAACTACGCATGCAAACAAAACGTCTTTTGCTTGTTACTTTTTATAGACCTCATAATTCCACTTTTTATGTTCTGGAATCCATTACCAACTCAATGTCACTGGCGGTTGATACTGGTATAAAAGATATAGTCATTACGGGAGATTTTAACATTGATATGAATAAATCATTATCTGGACAAAAGATTGAGTCATTATGTCAGCAATTGAATCTGTCACAAGTCATCCGTGACCCTACTCATTTTACCGAAACGTCGGAATCCCTTCTCAACTTATTCTTAGTTTCAACACCAGATATTGTACTGAAATGTGGTGTAGGGGAACCTTTTCTGGATCAGCTAGTTCGTTACCACTTCACTATTTTTTGCATATTAAATTAAAAAAAAACACACGGTCGGATCAACATTTAAACGAAACTTTACACATGGGGACTACGGCAAACTTCGAAAGCTTGTGTCATCTTTTGACTGGAATACATGTTTTCACAGGAATATTGATATTTACGCTATATGATTTACCATTCAACTTATGATATTTTGTGAATTATGTATACCGTCAAAGTCTATAACGATTCGCACTCAGGACCCCCCGTGGTTTCATAATAAAATTCGTAAATTACTCAGTCAGAGACGCTCAAACTTTGAAAATCACTGGCAAGCTTACATGACTATTCGCAAATCATGCTAACCATATCATAAAAACTGCCAAACAATCACATTATGGAAAACTTGCCTCAAAACTTCGGAGAAATACCTTTTTCTCTTCCGATTTTTGGAAAACTATAAAACATTTTACGAGTGCTACGCCGGCTTCGAAGCACATTCCCCCTCTCATTCACGACGGCATCGTATGCGAATCTAACATTGACAAGGCAAATATTCTGAATAACTTTTTTCAATCTCAGAGCCTTCTGATTATTTTTCCAACAGACCTCTTCCTACTGTCTCTGACGTCCCATTCCTGCAAGATTTTGATATTTTCCATCAAGATGTTATAGATTCAATTAAGGTACTAAAAACTGGAAAGGCAACAGGACCTGACTCTGTAAATAGCTTTGTACTTAAGGGAGATAGCCACCGAAATTTTACAGCCCCTTCGAGATCTTTTTATTACTCTCTTCGTTCTGGTAAAGTATCCTAACCATGTGGAAACTGGCTCATGTCTGTGCGATTTTTAAGACATCAGATCTCCAAACTGTTGGTAATTATCGTCCAATATCCATCTTGAGTGTTATTAGTAAGGTTCTAGAAAGGATTTTGCATAAATACATGTTTAACTTCTTCCGTCAAAATGACTTCTTAACCCCATTTCAGTCGGGGTTTGTTCAAAATGACTCCACTCTAAATCAGCTTGTATCTATCTATCACTCCTTCTGTCTTGCACTAGACGAGGGTAAAGAGTAAGGGCAGTATGTGACATCTCAAACCCCTACTCTTTCTTGTCTTTATAAATGATATCGTACGGGAAATAAAATCACCCATACGTCTTTTCGCAGATGATACTACCCTGTATATTATTGTCGATGATCCTTTGTCTGCAGCTCAGCAACTAAATGATGAAATGAACAAAATCAGTATGTGGGCAGAAAGGTGGCTTCTATCATTTAACCCCGCGAAAACCGAATCATTTTTAATATCTCGAAAAACAAACATACAGGCACATCCACTTATTTGTATGTATAATATTCAAATAGCGGAAGTTGCTACTCATAAACATCTCGGCGTCACACTCGCCAATAGCTGCTCATGACATGAGCATATTAACTCCGTCAAAACCAATGTATCGCAACGTATTCACCTGATGCGATCATTTAATACGTCCTTGATGGCAAATCGCTAGAAGTCTTATATAGAACATTTATTCGGCCACTATTGGAATACGCAGATGTAGTTTGGGATAATTTAACGCAAGCTGAAGAAGAGGACCGAGAGAAGGTTCAGTATGAGGCAGCACGAATAATTTCCGGAGCAACGCGACTTGTCTCCATTTCAAATCTTTATATAGAAACAGGACTTGAATCTATGAAGGAGACGAAGGCGGAAACACAAACTCACTCGTTTCTTCCAACCACAATATACTTATGGAATTCACTTCCGGAAACTGTTCGTTCTTCGACATCCCTGCCCTCCTTTAAATGCAATCTTAACAAGAATAAAAAATAAATTCCAAATTTCTACTATGAAGGCGATCGCAAATGGAGCGTCATACATGCAAGGCTGCGGATGCATTGTAGTAATCTTAATGAACATTTGTTCTCTAAAAACATTATCAATAGTCCAAATTGTCAATGTGGTGATATCGAGGACACCTACCATTTCTTTTTCACCTGTCCCCTTTATCGTGCACAAAGGCATCATCTACTTCGACCATCTATCTACTATTATGCCTATGTCACTTCAAGTACTACTGTTCGGTTCATAATATGCCACGGACCTGACCAACTCAACGATATTCAATCATGTTCAACACTACATTCGCCAAACTAAACGGTTTTGATCTACTTAAGATAATAAGAACAAACCAGATTCTACAACTGGCCTGACCTATATATGCCCTGCCCCGTCTTCCCGCTTCGTGACGTTTCTCTCTCTTTAGCTTCTATCCTACTTCCAACGCATTTTGCTAATTCCTTCATTTATCAATCACCTTTCATCTTATCCATCAAATTATAACGGTACCGAAAATATAAACATCTTAACAACATTTACACCATAACAAGCAGCTTTAAAGTGTGACAGAAGCGATGCACAGTATAAGCTTTTAACCTTACTTTACACTTTTGTCGTGAATATTTTGTTATGTGCATATATCACTTGCTTACTTTGCCTGTACTACTATGTTAGAAAACCTTTCATTATTGATTCATTATTGATTATGCTCTAATCGTGTGTATTCCCTAAAATGTATCTTATCATAAGATACATTTTAAGGAATACACACGATTAGAGCATAATCATAACATTCTTATGAAATAAAAATAATTAAACCAACATTCAATAACCTGTTGTATTAAACATTTCATTAGAATGACTTAATTTTATCAAACTTCCACAAAAAAAGTAGTTTAGTTTAATTACTAACGATACCAAAAAATGCGTCAAGAACAGAATGCATCGAGCCGGGATCCCCAGTATTTGCAGGTAATGACCGGACCCACTAGACCAAAGAGGTTATTGAAGAAGGTTTAATGAACTATATAAACAATTAAAAACAATTTGTAATTTTGGGAGAGTTTGTAAGTTTTAAACCAAAAGTGTTAACATTCACCGCATTTGTGTTTTGTCAGATGATCGAAATGAGCCATGACTAAAAAACTTTCAAACAAACAAACTGTAAGAGAGTGACCCCCCATGTTAAAATGAACTCAACGAGAAATTACCGGAAAGAACATTACACAATTGACATTTACTCGACTTTTACCACAAAACAAAAACCATATGTAGTTACCGGAAGTAACATTAGCGACATCGATTTTGGACAACCACTATCAATTATAGCATTGTCAGCGACGATTTATCGATTGTACTCGATAATCGTTTCATCACTAGTAGAATTAGATTTTTGGCTTGTTTCTGTTCTATTACATTACTTGAATTTGAATACAACTACAATTATGTTCGATCGTGTTTATATTTTCCTAATTTCTATAATAAGAAAAAATGTGCATGATTAAACATATTGTAATGTGAAACTTGAAATTTCCAGAGTATCCAGGATTCCTGCTAAAGAAGCTCGATTACGATTACAAATTGAAGGTAATAGTTGTTTATGTTGACATGTAAGAGATCTATTTGAGATTGAGGTGAAATTAACAATAATCAAATTCAGGCCCTTAGGTTGATAAATTTCTTTCGGCAAGTGGTGCATAACAAGGAATTAAAACATATACAGTAGACATAATCATATCATATAAAAGCATATCACTATGACAAACACACCAGGTCCAAGGATAACTAAACCAGCGTTCCGTAAGTAGTTCTACTCTTCGCTTTTGTACTCACCGAAAGGAGATTGCAACAATTGTCAAACAATATTTTGACGGGGAAAATCTCCATTTAATAGTGAATATAGACACATGCAGAGGTCCGCTGACAAATACGGCTATAAAAACTGGAGTTTAAAATACTGAACAAATTACATCTTTCTTGAAAGCGCCTTATTTATTTTGTTCTAAAAAGGCGCCAAAACATGGACAAACTTTCTTCAATATTTGTTTATATGCAAACGATCGACGGGTATGGCTTGTAAATGCCATTGTATTAGAATATATAAAGCCTTTAGTTTTTATTGTATTATTGTCATGTTTTGCTAGAAAATGCATGTTCATTTTTACCGAGCCACCTTGCGTAGAGCGAGACATAAGTGTCACAATAAAGTTTCAGTGTACGGGCGTCCGTGTGTCCGTCTGTCGAGACTGAATCTGTCCGGGCTGTATCTTTACCAAACGTTGTAGGATTTTCTATAAAAAAAACACGTCATTAAGGATTGCCATGATGAGTTTGCGTAACGCGCACAAGGCACAGGGATGTTCCTCAAAGGCTAAGGTCACGCCTAGAGGTCAAAGGTTAAAATGATTCCTATCCGGGTTGTAGCCTGACCATGCATTTTAGGTTTTATTACAAAATGCCATAAGAGTCAAACAAGATGGGGTGGTGCGTCGCTCACAATGTCAATACCTTAAACGTCAGGGTCTTGCTAAGAGGTCAAATATCAAAATGAGTACTATTGATAGTCCTGATCTGGACTGGATCTTGTCCGGGCTGTATCTTGACCATAACTTATAGGATTAACTTGCCATGTATGTTCCCCATGTTGAGGCTTAGTGTTGCAGGTCCATTTTAGTCTGAGTAACAATCGCATCGAAGAGTATTATGACTGTGTCAAAGGCTCTTTAAATAGGATCGACATTTTGGCGTGATTTGCAATTTTCGCAATTTGGCGTACAGCTTGTTTTGAGCATGACGATTCGTAAATGTACCCAGTGTCCAATCAGAACTGACATTGGCTTCATCAAATGTTCTCCTCCGACTGCTCACTCAAGGTCATTTGTGCATATTTGGGACTGAACAGCTACAATCAGGCGAAAACTGCAAAATCAGTTGAGAGTTATGTACCCGAATTGGCGTAACACACTAGTAAACATCTGTATATGTAGTATAAGTAGTAGTTATGGTGGTAACTGACAAAATACAGACTTGGAAGGTTAGGAATGCTTTCTTTTGACTACATCCTCACTGGCAGAAGATGACTAGAAGTTCAAAACGTTTATTTTATATCATGATAAATAACTAGCTAGCCATACGACGAAGTAATAAACTGTTAATATAGCTTTGTATGCCATGGCAAACGTTTATAATTAATCAAATTAAAGTTACACTCAGCTTGTACAAATAAATTAACTGTACCGATTTAGATGAAAGAGTTCACTAATGCTTTTCAGTTATTTGGCATTTTGATAGAGCAATCTTCAAAATTAAAGCTACTTTTGCAAACCGTACGAATAGTTTATATGTAACGTCTATATGAGAGCCTACCAGCATAAATAAATGATGACATGTCCCTAAAAATACGTAGCCATTCAAACATAATTGTGTCAAATATTTGAAAAAAAAAACACTACGAAGAATATATTTCAAACGCATACACCGAAGGAAACTCAATTCAACTGGTCACTCGATAAGCTAAAACGCCTTTCAAATAAAAAGAAAAATATGTAAGTAGGGCTTACAGATTATTTATCTATTTTACCCAAATAGGAGCACCAAACAGGATCCAACAGGACACCTTCGCATTGTGCTTACGTTAGAATATTTGTTTAACAACAGTGCGAATGATATAATATAATGATTTCATCAGGTTGCAGTTCATGGCCATGAGTCTATTCCAGTGGCGTATTATGAAAGTCTAGCAGCGGAAGCGCCCTTGTCCTATATAAGGGCGGTACTCGGAGCAAATCGATAAACACCGAGACCCTTCCGAAAAGAACGATTTTGAACTTTATCTGATGACGGAACTTGTTTATATCCCAACACGGAACTGCAATATTCATCAACTGGGAACACACAAGTGATGCACAATTGTTCATAATGTATTTTTTGAGCATGCATTTTATTAATGACACTCCCAAGTTCTCTTCCTGCCCGAATGAGATACCTTTGCATGTAAACGAGAAGTCACCCTTGTCTTGAAAATTGAGACCAAGGTATTTGCATTATTGCACAATTTTGATCTCATTTTCATGAATATGGAAATCAAATCTTGTTCGCTGTGTACAGTTTCTGTAAAAAGCGTATATATGTAGGCCCACAGTTGATAGGAAGGTATAAGAGTTCTTCGCCCTAATACACTACTGTGATGATTTTGTGATCTGTTTGTGGTGTTTGTATATTTTGTCTTTCGTTAAGTGTGTTTGGGATACAGCTCCTTAAATGTGATAATACGGGTCCAATTTACTAGTTCATATTTGTACGTACCCACCCGATGACACTAAACAAGGAATCTATTATTCATGGCCTAAACATACTTCACTATAAACGTTTATGTGGAGTTTATTCTGGTTTTGCTTTCGGTACAGAATGAAGTTTACATGGATCCGGAAGTTAACCTAGTTGTAATTATCAATACCAACGACATATCAATTAAACAACAAATATAAATAAATAATATGAAACTGTCATAACAACTTGGGTTTATATTCTCAAAGAATGTTGATATGTTAAAAGTACCATTATTTACCGGTCCTTTGTACAAATTGATCGATACTTGAGGTTTTGTGGTATACCTATTCTACATCAACAGATATAATCTACAAATAAATGGTGCGGTTTATTACTCAGTCCGTCTGAATCAACTATTACAATACTTATCAAAATATATAAGTATGGATTTACCACAAAAAAGTATTCAATTCCATGTTTGTCCCTATAATAAACGCCTAAGCTTTTACGTCATACAATATACTGATATCGTGACTGAAATGACTCATGACCTGAATTAAGAACTATAGTTAATGTCATATATTTCACTTTGCTTGTTTTATTTTTTGGTTTCAGGTGCGGTATAGTTAATAATAATTTCCCTTGTAGTCATGAACGTGTAATATGGGAATTTCCTCACTTTAGTTTTTGAATTTTTCCATTTATGAGGATTACGGGAAAAGCTATGTTTATACGCTATAAGCATTGGAATTTTATCGTATGTAATTGTTTTTGTTTGTATTTTATTTCGGAATCCCAAATGATATGAAAAATGAATTATTTGATCATGACCGTTATCGCGGTTTCTGATAAAAGCATGACGAAATTGTAAAGGGGCTTTATATATAAAACGATAACAAAACCTTTTTTCCTTTTATAGCGGTATCACTTTTTATGGTTTTATTTCACTTTGTTTCCAAAAGAAAGCCCGGTTACAAGCAATAATTTTGCTATATTATGGCTTTCAAATTGTTTCATTAAACACAGGTTTCAAACCTTTTAAAGGAGATTCACATTTTGACAATGGAACAAATGCTCATCTACCAGGGAAGACGAATTGACAATACAGTATGTTTATCTTCTTAACATCAATAAAAACTTCCTTCTTTTTAAACGCTTTCTTTATATTTTAAAGAAACCTGATATGGACATGATTACCCGAAGATCGCGAGGAATGACAGGTGCGTTCAAAGTAACATGCTGCAATAAAATCGTTCTAAATTATCATAAGACAGTTGTAGTTGTTGTCTTATTATATGATATAATACTAATAATAATATTTATTATTATTATTATTATTATTATTATTATTATTATTATTATTATTATTATTATTATTATATTATTATTATTATTATTATTATTATTATTATTATTTTTATTTTTATTATTATTGTATAAATTCGTATACGATCACATAATTTTAGAAAAAAAATCAGTGTTACAAATGAATATTTTGATTGCAGATCGTCATGATGAATTACTAAAAAGAAAACAACAAGCAAGTACAAAAAAAGTTATAATATTGGGGAGAGTCAGCAAACACACGTGTACAGTACAATAGAACGGACCATCAAAGGCATTCAGATGAAACTCAAAAATGTTTAAAAAAATGAAGGCACTTTCGTTTTCATAACAGATTCTTTTGTAATATTTCATCACTCTGAACAATATAAATATGTTATAGTTGACTATACCAAAATTCTTTGAACGGCTTGCCCTACACTCCTAACGTTCCCTTTATTCATAACTGATGCAAATTGCGTTGTATATTATTAAAACATAATGAGTCGTTTTTCGAAACAGATGACAATGACAGTAAAATGACAGTATTGAACAATTCTGAAATTGTTTCACAGAAAAGACACTGGATCGAAGAAAATGTGAGCATGAAGAGAACTAAAGACATTGAAACAGTCGCATCATTGAACGGATTAGAATACACAAACCCTACAACTAGACCACATGAAGAAACGGAAAAAGCTCTTCAATCTACTGTGCAACACCCAGAGCAGAATGAGCTATCACAGGATCTACTGTCTAATCAATTTTGTCGAAACTTGTATTTCTCATCATCGGCTGCGATTATTTATCCTACTATGCCAAATGAAGTAACGAACAATTTACATACTATACCAACCTCTAGTTTAAACGAAGCTCCGTCAGTTGCAAACAACTATCACTCAGTAATCGCACAGGCAACGCCGGACGATGAACAAGTTACCACCTATCAAGTCCAGTCGCTTGGCATAACCGATGATCGTCCAAAAACAGACCAAATGAGAAGAAACACGTCGTCACGTATACACGATCAGCATTATATGTTCGATCGACATTTCTAAGGAATGTTACAGGAGCCTTCACATCGACCGGAAAGCGAATCTACGGGACCGGTATTTTTTTACTTTTAGCTTTTTTAAACCTTTCTTTAAACAAATATTAAAGATATATTACGAATGATATTATACTAGTGAATTTTTTATACGCATGCGGATATTGGAAACAAACATTAGAATAAAACCTACATGTTCAGCCAATGAGATTGCAGATAAGCGACCATTAATTAATTGACTTAATCATTGACAATTTCAACGTTCGCGCGTGTTTAAAGGTCCGCCTTTTGCCAAACATTCGATACACTCTCCCTGCGTCAGATTTTGCGTCGACAATGTATTAGCCAATAAGGTTGTATTCTAAGTCAGTTAGATGACATGAAGTGAATCCTTAATGATTTAGAATTCACTTCATGTCATCTAACTATTACATAAAGGTCCGTAATTGTAAAGTTGGTTGGATATATTTAATGAATATAAACTTCATTATACTTAAAGACGTAAACATGATCAAAATACGTGATGGCGGCTGGGCCATGCATTGTGCATTGCATCATAAGACACTATATAGCAACAACTTAGGACAAGAGTCGTTTCTATAAGGTGTTTGTAAATTCTTATACCTCAGAGAGCTAGGTATCCATCCTACGAGGATGGTTCGGTACGTCAAAGGAGCTATGCGTCGTGGATACGTCAGCTACCAACACCGACATCGCTTACTACGGCTGGATTCTTCTTTACTGGTACAGCAAATATAATCAAATCTAGACTCAAACAATAAGGGTGAAGGGAGGAAACAATAAAAAAGAAAAGTATAATAGTACAATGACAATGTATTCAATCGTTGTGGTAATATGTTCATATCAACACAGAAAAATATATTATGGCCATCCTATATGAAACAATAGTAATAAAAAGGTGAAGGTAATAATGACCGTCTCCTAACTACCTAAAAACAGGGGTACTTTCAAAACGTAACTGTTAGTAGGGTTAACACATTTATTAAACCAAGTATCAAAATGAAACTTACCAGATTATGTTGTGATTCTAATACATTGAAATACATGTGTATGATATTTAAGGGTACTGTACACCAGATTGGCACCTAAAACAGTTTTTTTTCTGTAACGAAACTCAGGACAATTATCTAATAGAATGTGTTACGCTTTGATATCATAATTGTAAAAAAAAGTACCAAAATGTAAAGAAAAAATTGTTTCGGAGACCGGGTTCGATCCCGTGTCGCCAAAATTGCAGTCCAGCGTCGTATCCACTGAGCTACGACGGGTTACTCTGATTAAGGTAACATAATTAAAATATATACCTACCTCGGTAATATCACGTGATAACACCGACTAGCCAATCATGTATGAAGGAATGATTTCTACTAGGTAGACATACCAAGTAATCTTTTTTAATAAAAAAAATACGAAATAACTGCTAAACTTAAATAAATTGTAAATTATGCGGTATTTAAGTTAGTAAGTTTCAATGCATTGTACACATCGATGCAAAGTTTGTCAGTTTTCGACAATTTTCTTCTTTGTTTTCGCTATTTTATAATACGGAGTACAGCCCCTTTATGGTTGCCGTTCAAGAATGTATATTTCATTATGATTTCCCATATTTACATTGAATCCAGAGCAATGCACAAAGCGAAAGTAACATACTTGTTTACCCTTTGATATATCAATTTGTTATATATAAATAACTCATATATTGCAATGCAGTGTACTTCCATCGAGCGGTATAGCGATATGCGCATAGGCATCGTATTAAAATAACTCGAATTCGTGACAAATCTTACCTAATTTCATCAGCATTTCAAGTTGGATGTTATCATTCCTTTTATCGCCTGCAATTGCTTTTATAATGACGTATTCTTTACGCCAACATAGCAGAACTGCACTTAGGACATAACATAATATATAATATTTTTTCCCATCCGTGATGAAGTTGCTTTGCTGTCGTCCTTACTTATTTTTGTCGTAATCTTATCGCGATCCCATCCAATTGGGACCATGACATCAAAATAAGATAAACTTTATCCGTCTTCGATTTATCTCGAGATGTCGGTGAAGGCTAGGATTTGCATGTATTATTGCATGTTTTAGATTGAACCTTACCTGCGAAGTTAAACGGTCGAAGTTTCATGGACATGTCTAAGACTATGTAACATATAAAACATGGTGTCACACCATTCTGCAATTTTAAACCAGAAACTGCAACATAATACAATTATCTGATTATGTTTCTATAAACTAGATCAATTGATTTCGATTTATTTTAAATATTTACTACATCTTGTTTTTAACCAAGACTATTTAAACATCATTATGTAATATCGGGCGGGTTTGAATATTAGGAAAACATGACTTAGTGAGATGTTACGAATGCGGAATCGGGCTGAAGGATTTCAGTGACGGAGACGACCCCTTGAGGGAACATGTTCGGAACGCACCTACATGCAGATTCATTGTTCGGTACTTTGGAAACCAGGCAAACATTGATTCTTACAATGTAAGTTCTGATGCATATTTCTTGAATGAAATTTGTTTAGATTTAAGCAGGGCTGTCTCCAGAGCCATAACTATGAATTTTTAAATAACGATAAAAAGGGCTTTTACTCATTGTTCCAATGTTGTTGTCGTTTTGTTAACGAATGAGTTATTGTGTGTTCACAATTATACCTTAATGTTTCAAAAATATGTTTTTTGTTGCTTGCGTCTATATAAATTTAAACACATAGGAAGCGTTATTATGAATATTCATATTATATCTATATTAACAATAGAGCCGCAATGAAGACCCGCATGTAATACGAAGAAGGGGTTTGACTCGGTTTCTGGACAAGAAAGGTAAAATTGAATAAAATGCATAATATTTCATGGCAAAATGCTTTAAATCAATGCTAAAGACCATTGAGGAAGTAAATAGCGTTTAGATTATTATTTCAATGTTTCGAATTTGATCGCCTTTTACAAATACAAATATTGTTTAGTTTGTATTTTTAAACAACTTCGGAAATCGATTGAAGTGTGTTAAGGATATCTTCTTCGCAACGCAGCCTCTGATTCTAGAGATCCAGTTGAATACATTAATTACGTTTGAAATGTGCATCACCCTCTTGAACGTACTTCCGTGACACGTTACGATGCTAGGAACGAGAACTTCCGGTTAATGGATTTAAGGCTTTCATCATACAAAACATGGCCAGCGTCTGCCGTTCAACGGCCATACCAATTAGCAGAAGCTGGACTGTTTTACACAGGTAGATGGTTGTTTTCGTCCATCGAGCATTCTGTTAATTGAAGACATATTTTTTTTTCTACCAGATATTATAAAAACAGAAAAAAGGTTTGTGTTGTGTTATGAACAATGTTTGATTATAGCAGATGATACGATGGTTTTAAAAGTTTGTGTTGTTATTTATTAAATTATGATTGAAATTATTACAATAGTGTTATTTGTGAATGCAGTACTATTAGCAATTTAAATCGCTTAGAATATAGGTTATAGCAATCGTTTTGTAGAAGCGTTTGAGCATATTATAATAAATTTTGATAAAGCTCTTTTCCGTTTTAAAAGACATATTTACATCGCGCATTAGTACTTGTTAAGACTTAACGTCAGCAGAGTTGAATACGGTCGTATTGAACTAGGTGGATTTCGGAAGCATTGTTGCGACATGATTTTATTGCATATTTACGTTGCGTATATATGAGTTTTTGTTATATATTATTTAGGCAGTTAAGACCATGTGGGATGTTTTGCTTGTGATGGTGGGCTCCGGAGATGGGATCCTGAAGATGACCCATGGATCGAGCACTGCAAATGGTTCCCGGCGTGTCCTTATGCGAGGGGGCAAAAGGGGGACGAATACATTGCCCTTGTCCAAGCGTCTATAGAAACCGACTTATTATACAGTGAACCTTATGTATTTACAGTTCTTCCAAATAATTTATTGGTTATACTTTCGTATATACTTACAACTCGTGTCAGATCCTATATTTATAAAACAGTTTAATAAATGGCCTTGATGGGACGTTGAGCGATGAATGAGGACAATTTCAACAACATTAGTCAAAGTCACCATTAATGACAGTTTAAGTCTTAAATTATTCAAAGGCGATAGATCATACAAATGAGTCACCTTCTTCAAAATTATTTGTAATTCTTTATTCGCAGTCTAGGGCCCTCGGAGGACTAATTGAACGTAGGCATCACAAGATAAAGGGCGCCGTCGGATGAAAGTAAAAATGTGTTACGAACACACTAAGTTCTTTGAACTGGTTCAAGTAGTCTGCTTTATCTTACAAAGTTACACAAAACAGATATCATGTTCAACACCAGAATTAGGAAAATAATTTTTATATATATACCTTTTTTATGGTTTGGCCTTTTGTCCCTGTAGTTTTAATTGTATGATGGGTAAGTTTAGATACCAAAACATATGATACTCATTTCAGATATTCATGGTGATACGGATCATCCCCTTTCGATATTTTATAGATCATTAATAGTTGTTTTGTTTAATGGGTTATTCCGACCCGAGCGTAGGGTGTTTTGCAAACGAGGTTTACCGAGTTTCCGCAAAACACCCTGCGCGAGGGTCGGGATGAACCTATCTTACACGAGCGGCTATGGTAGATGCTTTTTCTCCCACCTCAGTTAAACAAAATTAAGTAAAAATGTATTTTTTTTGCCGGAACTCTTTTGTGCTTAATAAAAATAATTGCGTACGGATATGGAAATATTTCGTGGTTTTCATGGATATTCGCGCAGTGATTCAGAGTATGTAAATGGTCTGATCGGTCTTTAAATAGTTCTAAGAAGAGTGAAGCATTATTTCTTAAAAGGTGCGTGAAAACTGTTTTCTGGTGACATCTGAAGGGAGAAATAATTGACTCGCGTTCTAAATATTGCCACCAGACAAGGTTTCCATGATGCGCTACAGACGACAGTCTTCAACAAGGGAGGTAATTACAATATGGTGACCATTAAAAGAAGTTCCATACGGGCATTTTATCTTCGCCCGTGGGCAAGATAAGAATTTCAAGCATGGTGAAATGAATGGATCTACTTATCTGAGGTGGGAGAAATAACAATCTTAATAATTAACTCGTTTAGTTTTAATACAAATACGATGATAGATATATTGATGTGTATTTAAGTCACTGGCATTACACTTTGAAGATCAATTGCGTGTGTTATTCTATAAAATTAAATCGCGATTGTAAAGACTTTGATTGAACTAATTAACAATATACGACTTTAAATTATAAAGTCAATAAATAAGTTAAAATAAATTTATAACTGGATACTGCGATAACAGTATTACCTGTCTAAGTTGGTTCAAACAAAGTTCAGAGCCAATTATTTTTGAATTGATGTATAGCTGTTCAAAAAATCAAAGTAATGCTTATGCGGCACAATGACATATATTTGAAATCATAAATGGTGATTTGTTCTAATGCCAAACGTGATATATTTATCGAGTGTTTTACCTCGAAGGTGACTGTGTCACACCTCCACTTTCAGTGCAAAGAATATTAAAAAAAATAAATGATCGCACAAGCTCAACAATCTTACCGGTTGGTCCAAACAGTAGCAGAAATCCGTAAATCACATACCTTAGCACCAGTATGACGGCTATGGTCTTGATCGTGGCAGGCGCTCATGGGCATTACAGAGAATAATCGAAAATTACCATGTTCTTTCCATAAAGTGGCGTTTTAAGCCCACTATTCGTGTGCTTTAACAATTTAAGTAAGCTATTGCTCTGCAACATCCAGGTGCCGATGATCATACGAACAGATAAATATATCAGTTTAGCGTAACCTTAATCAGCGGATGAGTTAGGGAAATCCCCAATTTTTGCTTTGGCTGAACAATAAAGTGGAAAATGTTGTTTAAACAAATGATAACAAAATAAAACAGATACTGATAACGTGTTAGTCATATTGTTTTTATCGCCAGTGACACGAAATTTATTTCTACAGATTGGCACAAAACATTTATCGTCTAATTCTTATTTCAGTAACTTTAATAAACAACAATACATATATGTCATCGTAGTAGCATTATTCAATTAGTTATTTACTAAGTATGTACTATCTTTTCGAATTTATTGTGAGTAATAACGTTTGATAATTTGTGTGTTTTCTGTTTATGTTTATAATTTATGTCATGAAAAGGCAATACTTGTGTAATGTTTCGTTTATATCATTTGTTTTAAATGACTTGCATACTTACCCTATTTTCGTTATTCATATTATTCCGTTGATTATATTATGCGAATGGATCTTGGCAAATGGAACTGTTTGATGACGGATTTCTAAGTAGTGTGACCTATATAACCAATTAGTTATACGCTTTGACACGATAAATATTTGTATATATACTGCTTATAGTCTTTAAATAACATCGGGAAACTTGTTTGTTGCATAAAATTAGTTCTGATTTTGTGTTTTAAAACGTTTAACAAATAATACTTTATAATTCCCTCTTTCAGAGAGGAAAAGTGTTGCTGAATTTCTGTAAGATAGGATACCTGTTCCATTTATCAACCGATAGGGTCGAATGCTTCTCCAACGTTCAAATGTGCCGATTATAGAAGAATTTGTTATTAGGTACAAATTATGTTTAATGTTCAAGCGTGTAAATAACAGACTATGACTTCAGTAGCATTTAATTGTTTAACTATTTTAACCAAAGGGATGCCAGTATTTTTCCAGTTTTCGACGCTTAATATTCATTTTGAGCAACGTTCATTTTCCGTCAATAGGTTGAGTCGTCAACATGTTTGTCGTCCATATTGTAAGTGTACCTCTTAAGCTGGTCGTTTATCGTATGTGTGTTATGAGTGTCATTCAGCCAGACAACTTTAAGGAAATTTGCACTGGAAATAACTGTTTGATTAACACGGGTAATTTTTGCGAGAGGATAAATACTCACGTTAAGGACCACGAATGATGTGTAAATGACAAAACACTTAATATACAATACCTATATTCATAGTGCTTCATAAACCGTTTCTTACACAAACGAAATTGAAAGATAAAAGAGGCTTAAAGTCAATAAGGCCGGGCTTGGTCAGTTACATAATAATTTCAACCATTATATACGCTATCTTGGTATTAAAGTTCATAAACATCTTAATGTTGCAAAACGAAATGCAAAACTCGTTCATGTACAAATACAAACATGCAGTTGATATTAGCATTGCTTTAATAAATCAAGCACAGTGTTCAATGCAGTAACAAAGATTTTTCTCTCTTTATAATCTCGAATTGCCAAGATCCTATAATTAATTTAAACACTGTCTTAATTAACAAACGCTTGGTATCCAATTTTACAATGACATACACACTTCTACATATACATCACCGTTCTGTACCTGTGAAGTGTGTAAATAAATAATATAAATAAATACGTATGTATTTTATATCAAAACATTTCCGAAAAATTGCGTTTGCTTTTTATTGGAAATATGATAAAATCTCTTTTGTAAAATTTGCTCAACTCCTTATAACACTTTCCAATGTTTCAACGGATATATGCATTGTGCTTGCTTAATATTGAACCTCAAATAGAACAATCAAAATAAAATAAAATGAATTATATTAAGGATTGTGATCATAGTGTTTTCATAATTTTGAAACTTGGGCTTTTCGATATGTTGTTTTGTTTTAATTTCAATAAGAATTTTATAGCATTGACATACTTAAATCTCTAAAAATCATCAATTTTCTGCTACTGCCTTTCATTAGCAATTCTACATACATTTATAATTTACCTGTTCAGAGAACGCAAACACAACCAATATATGACACGCATAAGAAATATCGATGGCAGATCATACCACGAGGTAAGAACTGGAATAGTATGTTGCATATCAAATATTCTTTGGTTGTCGTGCCTCAAGTTGGGTACATCCTTTTGGCAAGCGCTTCAATCACCTGCTAATACTGGAATAGGGTGATTTGTATTAAAAATCAAAATTAAGTAATTAAGTAATATTCGTCTTGCCGTGATTTAGTGCTAAAAGCAGTACACTTTGTCTTGTCTTTGGTTGATTGATTAAAGCAATACCGTTCAGTAGTTTTTTATATGACTTTACTATTTCAATACCAGTAGCTTTTTTATATAACTTTACTTTTTATGTATTGAAATATCTTGATATCTTAGTAGCTTAATCCTGATGATATACATCTTTTACGTTTTATCGAAAAGAACTTTATTTTTTAGTTGAATGTAGTGGTATACTGTACGAAATGAAAGATGCAGTAACAATAGCAATTTTTAGAAACATTTCGAAAAAAAACTTCAGGAAGAGAGTTCAGACGATCACAACCATACAATATATATTAGGGAAAGTTCAATCATACGACGGAAAGGAGACGGGATGTATTTTATATTCAACCCTTCAAAGAATTATCAATAGGAAGCACAGTCATACAGCAATATATCTGAAAGCAGCTTGTCGCTTCTATTCGGATTATTCTCTATTTGTTCCTAGCGGCAGTGTAACAAACGTTTGTATCAAAAACGAAACTTCATTTTTTCCATTCGAAAGGCTTGATGACTATTTAAACGCAAGTAAAGATTACAAGAAGTTATTAAGAGAATGGTATTTCTATTTAAGAGATATAAGTGTACCTGTAACTGATATACACAGTTTTCTGGATCAGATTGCTGTTTGCAGACAAACCTTTGTTAGTGAGGCTAACATAGTATCATTGGTAAGAGATCAACGAACTGAAGATGTTAGCATAGACAGAACAAGAATGCCCAATAGCCACGAAAGACGCACTCGGAATTCAATCGTAGCCCCTGTACAGCGGTAGATTCACAATAACCCTGTTACGAGAACCCATGAAGAAACCGGTGTCAATCAGACACATGGTGATCATCGGTCTTTTCAAAATAGGTTTTTAAATGGTCCATCGGAGGAAGATATCATTCGTTACACTCCAAATCTGTATCGTGCATCATCGGAAACATTAGCTTATAATACTACCACAGATGGAGGAAAAAAAAGTTTCATGAATTTTAACAGTTCTTATTCAAACAAAAACGTCAATTGCAGCTGAACACGTACAACGTTCAGTTATTGCTCAAGCAACGCCGGATGACAACGATATCACCGCCCAACCTTCTTATTTAGTTAACAGTAATAATCAACGTCTATCAACGGAACAGATAAGTAGACATTCGACAAACATCAACGAACAACATGGAATGTTAGGATCGACATATCCCAGACAGACTACCGCAGGTTACACCTCGACCGGTAAGCATATCAAATGTTATGTGTAGTGAGTCATGCAAAGTCAAATCCTTTCATAAACAAAAAAAGAGCACATTGAAGACGTAAATATATTGTTTTTTTGTATGATATTTTAAAAATGATGCAAGTGTAAAGTATTTGATAACAATATATTTCTAGTATTGTAATCTTGTTTAGGTATGATGCTCATATTATATAAAATATTTTTTAGTTAACGTCACAACAGGTTTGTGAGTGCTGGGCTTGTCCCCGTAGTTTACATTGCGTTATCAAGGCCCTTTACTACAATAGCATTGCACAAGGCTATCGTACTATCTGTTCTTTAAATATGTTAATCTAGAGAGTCCGGTATCGAGCATACGTGGACAAATCGACACGTCAAAGAAGCTTTGCATCGTGGATGCGGCAGCTACCAACCCCTTCTGCCTTAACATCGGCAGGATTCTTCTCCACTGGTGATTCAAATGTTATTTTAACCAAATAGAAGACAGGGTGCTGCTTTAAACCCTTACTCAAGTCAAATTTATTCAATACGTACATGGGGCGATTCGAGATATTTACGTTAGAGGGGGTGAAACTTAGGGGAACAGATCTTTGGCATTCACCCCTCTCTCAAAGTTTAAATAGTGTACAATCTTGGCTAGGATGGGTTTGGGGTACCACACATTTAGAAACCTTTAACAATTTCTAGTCCGAAATAGTGCAATTTGACCGTATGTTATCACCGATATTGAAACATACAGAAACAAATTTATGGACGATTTTATGGATGGGGCGGACTAAATCCGCGTGTATACATTATCTAATTATGGAAATCTTTTGAGTTTTAAATGTAGTTTTGATTATCACGCGATGAATGATTTTCACTAAAACAGAAATCTCTGATTGTTACAAAAACAAGCTGTTGTTAAAAAGTATGATAGTACTTTTGTTGATGCAAATGGTGGAACTTTAAAATGAAATATGGCATCATTAACTATTAAAGCAGTCTCTCACATCCGACATTTTTACTTTGGACATATATAAAACTACGCAAAATATGCATTAACGTTGCAATACTTCGCAAAAGAGTTTGTTTTGGTTTTGAAATTTACGTCTAGCCATACCCTACGTTACTCCCACGTGTCAGCATCGCTGATGTCATTACGTCACCGTATCCATTCGCCTATAAGGCTATCTTATACGCTAAAATGCTGCAAAAAAATGCCCTAAATTGGGGTTGGCAATCTCGAAGATATATCAGCATCCCTACATCTGACCAGCCTTGGACCAATTTTTTCCATTTTGGAGCCGCAAAACCATTCAAGACGCACACGTCGGGTGTGCGGGATGATATTTGGTCACCGGTTTCAAGCCCGTCAAAGTTTGCGCAAATTCGCGACTTTTCGAAAACAAAACGCGTTCCCACAGAACAAGTAAGAGGGAACTAATCTCGAAAATATCTCCGGACCCGAAAATGGTATGAGGTCCGTTGAGGTCTTGAAATTTAGGGCTCTCGATGCCCTACAAGATGCACCCTTCGGGGTGCCTGGAATTATATTCGACCACCGGTTCCATTCGCCTATAAGGCTTTTCTATACTCTAAAATGCAGCGAAAAATGCCTAAAACTGGGGTATGCACCATCGAAGTTATCTCAGCATCCCTGCTTCTGACGAGGCTGGGACCATTTTTGCCATTTAGGAGACTCTAAACCCTACAAGAAGCACCCGTTGAAGTTATCTCAGCATCCCTGCTTCTGACGAGGCTGGGACCAATTTTGCCATTTAGGGGACTCTAAACCCTACAAGAAGCACCCGTCGGGGTGTCTGGGATGATATTTGGTCACCGGGAACTAACGCGTCAAAGTATGCCAATTTTTTGCGACTTTTCGCACTTTTAACGCGCTCCCATATAGCTTGTAAGGGGGAGCTAATCTCGAAGATATCTCCGGACCCGAAAATGGTATGAGGTCCGTTGAGGTCTTGAAATTTAGGGCTCTCGATGCCCTACAAGATGCACCCTTCGGGGTGCCTGGAATTATATTCGACCACCGGTTCCATTCGCCTATAAGGCTATTCTATACTCTAAAATGCAGCGAAAAATGCCTAAAACTGGGGTATGCACCATCGAAGTTATCTCAGCATCCCTGCTTCTGACGAGGCTGGGACCAATTTTGCCATTTAGGGGACTCTAAACCCTACAAGAAGCACCCAGTCGGGGTGTCTGGGATGATATTTGGTCACCGGGAACTAACGCGTCAAAGTATGCCAATATTTTTGCGACTTTTCGCACTTTTAACGCGCTCCCATATAGCTTGTAAGGGGGAGCTAATCTCGAAGATATCTCCGGACCCGAAAAAGTGGTATGAGGTCCGTTGAGGTCTTGAAATATAGGGCTCTCGATGCCCTACAAGATGCACCCTTCGGGGTGCCTGGAATTATATTCGACCACCGGTTCCATTCGCCTATAAGGCTATTCTATACTCTAATATGCAGCGAAAAATGCCTAAAACTGGGGTATGCACCATCGAAGTTATCTCAGCATCCCTGGTTCTGACGAGGCTGGGACCTAATTTTGCCATTTAGGGGACTCTAAACCCTACAAGAAGCACCCGTCGGGGTGTCTGGGATGATATTTGGATCACCGGGAACTAACGCGTCAAAGTATGCCAATTTTTTGCGACTTTTCGCACTTTTAACGCGCTCCCATATAGCTTGTAAAGGGGAGCTAATCTCGAAGATATCTCCGGACCCGAAAATGGTATGAGGTCCGTTGAGGTCTTGAAAATTAGGGCTCTCGATGCCCTACAAGATGCACCCTTCGGGGTGCCTGGAATTATATTCGACCACCGGTTCCATTCGCCTATAAGGCTATTCTATACTCTAAAATGCAGCGAAAAATGCCTAAAACTGGGGTATGCACCATCGAAGTTATCTCAGCATCCCTGCTTCTGACGAGGCTGGGCACCAATTTTGCCATTTAGGGGACTCTAAACCCTACAAGAAGCACCCGTCGGGGTGTCTGGGATGATATTTGGATCACCGGGAACTAACGCGTCAAAGTATGCCAATTTTTTGCGACTTTTCGCACTTTTAACGCGCTCCCATATAGCTTGTAAGGGGGAGCTAATCTCGAAGATATATCCGGACCCGAAAATGGTATGAGGTCCGTTGAGGTCTTGAAATTTAGGGCTCTCGATGCCCTACAAGATGCACCCTTCGGGGTGCCTGGAATTATATTCGACCACCGGTTCCATTCGCCTATAAGGCTATTCTATACTCTAAAATGCAGCGAAAAATGCCTAAAACTGGGGTATGCACCATCGAAGTTATCTCAGCATCCCTGCTTCTGACGAGGCTGGGACCAATTTTGCCATTTAGGGGACTCTAAACCCTACAAGAAACACCCGTCGTGGTGTCTGGGATGTTTTTTTGGTCACCGGGAACTAACGCGTCAAAGTATGCCAATTTTTTGCGACTTTTCGCACTTTTAACGCGCTCCCATATAGCTTGTAAGGGGGAGCTAATCTCGAAGATATCTCCGGACCCGAAAATGGTATGAGGTCCGTTGAGGTCTTGAAATTTAGGGCTCTCGATGCCCTACAAGATGCACCCTTCGGGGTGCCTGGAATTATATTCGACCACCGGTTCCATTCGCCTATAAGGCTATTCTATACTCTAAAATGCAGCGAAAAATGCCTAAAACTGGGGTATGCACCATCGAAGATTATCTCAGCATCCCTGCATTCTGACGAGGCTGGGACCAATCTTGCCATTTAGGGGACTCTAACCCCTACAAGAAGCACCCGTCGGGGTGTCTGGGATGATATTTGGTCACCGGGAACTAACGCGTCAAAGTATGCCAATTTTTTGCGACTTTTCGCACTTTTAACGCGCTCCCATATAGCTTGTAAGGGGGAGCTAATCTCGAAGATATCTCCGGACCCGAAAATGGTATGAGGTCCGTTGAGGTCTTGAAATTTAGGGCTCTCGATGCCCTACAAGATGCACCCTTCGGGGTGCCTGGAATTATATTCGACCACCGGTTCCATTCGCCTATAAGGCTATTCTATACTCTAATATGCAGCGAAAAATGCCTAAAACTGGGGTATGCACCATCGAAGTTATCTCAGCATCCCTGCTTCTGACGAGGCTGGGACCTAATTTTGCCATTTAGGGGACTCTAAACCCTACAAGAAGCACCCGTCGGGGTGTCTGGGATGATATTTGATCACCGGGAACTAACGCGTCAAAGTATGCCAATTTTTTGCGACTTTTCGCACTTTTAACGCGCTCCCATATAGCTTGTAAGGGGGAGCTAATCTCGAAGATATCTCCGGACCCGAAAATGGTATGAGGTCCGTTGAGGTCTTGAAATTTAGGGCTCTCGATGCCCTACAAGATGCACCCTTCGGGGTGCCTGGAATTATATTCGACCACCGGTTCCATTCGCCTATAAGGCTATTCTATACTCTAAAATGCAGCGAAAAATGCCTAAAACTGGGGTATGCACCATCGAAGTTATCTCAGCATCCCTGCTTCTGACGAGGCTGGGACCAATTTTGCCATTTAGGGGACTCTAAACCCTACAAGAAGCACCCGTCGGGGTGTCTGGGATGATATTTGGATCACCGGGAACTAACGCGTCAAAGTATGCCAATTTTTTGCGACTTTTCGCACTTTTAACGCGCTCCCATATAGCTTGTAAGGGGGAGCTAATCTCGAAGATATCATCCGGACCCGAAAATGGTATGAGGTCCGTTGAGGTCTTGAAATTTAGGGCTCTCGATGCCCTACAAGATGCACCCTTCGGGGTGCCTGGAATTATATTCGACCACCGGTTCCATTCGCCTATAAGGCTATTCTATACTCTAAAATGCAGCGAAAAATGCCTAAAACTGGGGTATGCACCATCGAAGTTATCTCAGCATCCCTGCTTCTGACGAGGCTGGGACCAATTTTGCCATTTAGGGGACTCTAAACCCTACAAGAAGCACCCGTCGGGGTGTCTGGGATGATATTTGGATCACCGGGAACTAACGCGTCAAAGTATGCCAATTTTTTGCGACTTTTCGCACTTTTAACTCGCTCCCATATAGCTTGTAAGGGGGAGCTAATCTCGAAGATATCTCCGGACCCGAAAATGGTATGAGGTCCGTTGAGGTCTTGAAATTTAGGGCTCTCGATGCCCTACAAGATGCACCCTTCGGGGTGCCTGGAATTATATTCGACCACCGGTTCCATTCGCCTATAAGGCTATTCTATACTCTAAAATGCAGCGAAAAATGCCTAAAACTGGGGTATGCACCATCGAAGTTATCTCAGCATCCCTGCTTCTGACGAGGCTGGGACCAATTTTGCCATTTAGGGGACTCTAAACCCTACAAGAAGCACCCGACGGGTGTCTGGGATGATATTTGGTCACCGGGAACTAACGCGTCAAAGTATGCCAATATTTTGCGACTTTTCGCACTTTTAACGCGCTCCCATATAGCTTGTAAGGGGGAGCTAATCTCGAAGATATCTCCGGACCCGAAAATGGTATGAGGTCCGTTGAGGTCTTGAAATTTAGGGCTCTCGATGCCCTACAAGATGCACCCTTCGGGGTGCCTGGAATTATATTCGACCACCGGTTCCATTCGCCTATAAGGCTATTCTATACTCTAAAATGCAGCGAAAAATGCCTAAAACTGGGGTATGCACCATCGAAGTTATCTCAGCATCCCTGCTTCTGACGAGGCTGGGACCAATTTTGCCATTTAGGGGACTCTAAACCCTACAAGAAGCACCCGTCGGGGTGTCTGGGATGATATTTGGTCACCGGGAACTAACGCGTCAAAGTATGCCAATTTTTTGCGACTTTTCGCACTTTTAACGCGCTCCCATATAGCTTGTAAGGGGGAGCTAATCTCGAAGATATCTCCGGACCCGAAAATGGTATGAGGTCCGTTGAGGTCTTGAAATTTAGGGCTCTCGATGCCCTACAAGATGCACCCTTCGGGGTGCCTGGAATTATATTCGACCACCGGTTCCATTCGCCTATAAGGCTATTCTATACTCTAAAATGCAGCGAAAAATGCCTAAAACTGGGGTATGCACCATCGAAGTTATCTCAGCATCCCTGCTTCTGACGAGGCTGGGACCAATTTTGCCATTTAGGGGACTCTAAACCCTACAAGAAGCACCCGTCGGGGTGTCTGGGATGATATTTGGATCACCGGGAACTAACGCGTCAAAGTATGCCAATTTTTTGCGACTTTTCGCACTTTTAACGCGCTCCCATATAGCTTGTAAGGGGGAGCTAATCTCGAAGATATCTCCGGACCCGAAAATGGTATGAGGTCCGTTGAGGTCTTGAAATTTAGGGCTCTCGATGCCCTACAAGATGCACCCTTCGGGGTGCCTGGAATTATATTCGACCACCGGTTCCATTCGCCTATAAGGCTATTCTATACTCTAAAATGCAGCGAAAAATGCCTAAAACTGGGGTATGCACCATCGAAGATTATCTCAGCATCCCTGCTTCTGACGAGGCTGGGACCAATCTTGCCATTTAGGGGACTCTAAACCCTACAAGAAGCACCCGTCGGGGTGTCTGGGATGATATTTGGTCACCGGGAACTAACGCGTCAAAGTATGCCAATATTTTGCGACTTTTCGCACTTTTAACGCGCTCCCATATAGCTTGTAAGGGGGAGCTAATCTCGAAGATATCTCCGGACCCGAAAATGGTATGAGGTCCGTTGAGGTCTTGAAATTTAGGGCTCTCGATGCCCTACAAGATGCACCCTTCGGGGTGCCTGGAATTATATTCGACCACCGGTTCCATTCGCCTATAAGGCTATTCTATACTCTAAAATGCAGCGAAAAATGCCTAAAACTGGGGTATGCACCATCGAAGTTATCTCAGCATCCCTGCTTCTGACGAGGCTGGGACCAATTTTGCCATTTAGGGGACTCTAAACCCTACAAGAAGCACCCGTCGGGGTGTCTGGGATGATATTTGGTCACCGGGAACTAACGCGTCAAAGTATGCCAATTTTTTGCGACTTTTCGCACTTTTAACGCGCTCCCATATAGCTTGTAAGGGGGAGCTAATCTCGAAGATATCTCCGGACCCGAAAATGGTATGAGGTCCGTTGAGGTCTTGAAATTTAGGGCTCTCGATGCCCTACAAGATGCACCCTTCGGGGTGCCTGGAATTATATTCGACCACCGGTTCCATTCGCCTATAAGGCTATTCTATAGCTCTAAAATGCAGCGAAAAATGCCTAAAACTGGGGTATGCACCATCGAAGTTATCTCAGCATCCCTGCTTCTGACTGAGGCTGGGACCAATTTTGCCATTTAGGGGACTCTAAACCCTACAAGAAGCACCCGTCGGGGTGTCTGGGATGATATTTGGTCACCGGGAACTAACGCGTCAAAGTATGCCAATTTTTTGCGACTTTTCGCACTTTTAACGCGCTCCCATATAGCTTGTAAGGGGGAGCTAATCTCGAAGATATCTCCGGACCCGAAAATGGTATGAGGTCCGTTGAGGTCTTGAAATTTAGGGCTCTCGATGCCCTACAAGATGCACCCTTCGGGGTGCCTGGAATTATATTCGACCACCGGTTCCATTCGCCTATAAGGCTATTCTATACTCTAAAATGCAGCGAAAAATGCCTAAACCTGGCGTATGCACCATCGAAGTTATCTCAGCATCCCTGCTTCTGACGAGGCTGGGACCAATTTTGCCATTTAGGGGACTCTAAACCCTACAAGAAGCACCCGTCGGGGTGTCTGGGATGATATTTGGTCACCGGGAACTAACGCGTCAAAGTATGCCAATTTTTTTGCGACTTTTCGCACTTTTAACGCGCTCCCATATAGCTTGTAAGGGGGAGCTAATCTCGAAGATATCTCCGGACCCGAAAATGGTATGAGGTCCGTTGAGGTCTTGAAATTTAGGGCTCTCGATGCCCTACAAGATGCACCCTTCGGGGTGCCTGGAATTATATTCGACCACCGGTTCCATTCGCCTATAAGGCTATTCTATACTCTAAAATGCAGCGAAAAATGCCTAAAACTGGGGTATGCACCATCGAAGTTATCTCAGCATCCCTGCTTCTGACGAGGCTGGGACCAATCTTGCCATTTAGGGGACTCTAAACCCTACAAGAAGCACCCGTCGGGGTGTCTGGGATGATATTTGGTCACCGGGAACTAACGCGTCAAAGTATGCCAATTTTTTGCGACTTTTCGCACTTTTAACGCGCTCCCATATAGCTTGTAAGGGGGAGCTAATCTCGAAGATATCTCCGGACCCGAAAATGGTATGAGGTCCTGTTGAGGTCTTGAAATTTAGGGCTCTCGATGCCCTACAAGATGCACCCTTCGGGGTGCCTGGAATTATATTCGACCACCGGTTCCATTCGCCTATAAGGCTATTCTATACTCTAAAATGCAGCGAAAAATGCCTAAAACTGGGGTATGCACCATCGAAGTTATCTCAGCATCCCTGCTTCTGACGAGGCTGGGACCAATCTTGCCATTTAGGGGACTCTAAACCCTACAAGAAGCACCCGTCGGGGTGTCTGGGATGATATTTGGTCACCGGGAACTAACGCGTCAAAGTATGCCAATTTTTTGCGACTTTTCGCACTTTTAACGCGCTCCCATATAGCTTGTAAGGGGGAGCTAATCTCGAAGATATCTCCGGACCCGAAAATGGTATGAGGTCCGTTGAGGTCTTGAAATTTAGGGCTCTCGATGCCCTACAAGATGCACCCTTCGGGGTGCCTGGAATTATATTCGACCACCGGTTCCATTCGCCTATAAGGCTATTCTATACTCTAAAATGCAGCGAAAAATGCCTAAAACTGGGGTATGCACCATCGAAGTTATCTCAGCATCCCTGCTTCTGACGAGGCTGGGACCAATCTTGCCATTTAGGGGACTCTAAACCCTACAAGAAGCACCCGTCGGGGTGTCTGGGATGATATTTGGTCACCGGGAACTAACGCGTCAAAGTATGCCAATATTTTTGCGACTTTTCGCACTTTTAACGCGCTCCCATATAGCTTGTAAGGGGGAGCTAATCTCGAAGATATCTCCGGACCCGAAAATGGTATGAGGTCCGTTGAGGTCTTGAAATTTAGGGCTCTCGATGCCCTACAAGATGCACCCTTCGGGGTGCCTGGAATTATATTCGACCACCGGTTCCATTCGCCTATAAGGCTATTCTATACTCTAAAATGCAGCGAAAAATGCCTAAAACTGGGGTATGCACCATCGAAGTTATCTCAGCATCCCTGCTTCTGACGAGGCTGGGACCAATCTTGCCATTTAGGGGACTCTAAACCCTACAAGAAGCACCCGTCGGGGTGTCTGGGATGATATTTGGTCACCGGGAACTAACGCGTCAAAGTATGCCAATTTTTTGCGACTTTTCGCACTTTTAACGCGCTCCCATATAGCTTGTAAGGGGGAGCTAATCTCGAAGATATCTCCGGACCCGAAAATGGTATGAGGTCCGTTGAGGTCTTGAAATTTAGGGCTCTCGATGCCCTACAAGATGCACCCTTCGGGGTGCCTGGAATTATATTCGACCACCGGTTCCATTCGCCTATAAGGCTATTCTATACTCTAAAATGCAGCGAAAAATGCCTAAAACTGGGGTATGCACCATCGAAGTTATCTCAGCATCCCTGCTTCTGACGAGGCTGGGACCAATTTTGCCATTTAGGGGACTCTAAACCCTACAAGAAGCACCCGTCGGGGTGTCTGGGATGATATTTGGTCACCGGGAACTAACGCGTCAAAGTATGCCAATTTTTTGCGACTTTTCGCACTTTTAACGCGCTCCCATATAGCTTGTAAGGGGGAGCTAATCTCGAAGATATCATCCGGACCCGAAAATGGTATGAGGTCCGTTGAGGTCTTGAAATTTAGGGCTCTCGATGCCCTACAAGATGCACCCTTCGGGGTGCCTGGAATTATATTCGACCACCGGTTCCATTCGCCTATAAGGCTATTCTATACTCTAAAATGCAGCGAAAAATGCCTAAAACTGGGGTATGCACCATCGAAGATTATCTCAGCATCCCTGCTTCTGACGAGGCTGGGACCAATCTTGCCATTTAGGGGACTCTAAACCCTACAAGAAGCACCCGTCGGGGTGTCTGGGATGATATTTGGTCACCGGGAACTAACGCGTCAAAGTATGCCAATATTTTGCGACTTTTCGCACTTTTAACGCGCTCCCATATAGCTTGTAAGGGGGAGCTAATCTCGAAGATATCTCCGGACCCGAAAATGGTATGAGGTCCGTTGAGGTCTTGAAATTTAGGGCTCTCGATGCCCTACAAGATGCACCCTTCGGGGTGCCTGGAATTATATTCGACCACCGGTTCCATTCGCCTATAAGGCTATTCTATACTCTAAAATGCAGCGAAAAATGCCTAAAACTGGGGTATGCACCATCGAAGTTATCTCAGCATCCCTGCTTCTGACGAGGCTGGGACCAATTTTGCCATTTAGGGGACTCTAAACCCTACAAGAAGCACCCGTCGGGGTGTCTGGGATGATATTTGGTCACCGGGAACTAACGCGTCAAAGTATGCCAATTTTTTGCGACTTTTCGCACTTTTAACGCGCTCCCATATAGCTTGTAAGGGGGAGCTAATCTCGAAGATATCTCCGGACCCGAAAATGGTATGAGGTCCGTTGAGGTCTTGAAATTTACGGGCTCTCGATGCCCTACAAGATGCACCCTTCGGGGTGCCTGGAATTATATTCGACCACCGGTTCCATTCGCCTATAAGGCTATTCTATACTCTAAAATGCAGCGAAAAATGCCTAAAACTGGGGTATGCACCATCGAAGTTATCTCAGCATCCCTGCTTCTGACGAGGCTGGGACCAATCTTGCCATTTAGGGGACTCTAAACCCTACAAGAAGCACCCGTCGGGGTGTCTGGGATGATATTTGGTCACCGGGAACTAACGCGTCAAAGTATGCCAATTTTTTGCGACTTTTCGCACTTTTAACGCGTGTCTAAACAATGGTATGGTATTAAATGCTTCAAAAACAAAAGTAATATTGATAACGACACCCCAGAAGCGGACAAAATTAGTTAATCAACCTCTAAATTTGAAATATAAAGACTTAAATCTGGAAATCACAACAGGTGATAAAATTCTTGGCATATATATAAATGAAAACCTTAAATGGGATACGCATATAAAATTTCTTAGGAAGAAAATATCTAGTAATTTGTGGCTATTATCAAGAATTAAAGTATTTATTCCTGTTAATTATAGAATAATGTTTTACAAAGCCTATGTCCAACCACATCTTGACTATTGTAGTATCATTTGGGGTAGTACAAAACAATCAAATATCCAGGTTTTAGTGCGATTACAACGAAGAGCATGTCGTATCATTCTAGGTGAACAATATACCACTTTAAGCGAGGCTTTGAATATAATTAATTCTCTTAATATTGAACAGAGGGTTTCACTTCATAAAGCCAAATTTATGTACAGGGTATCGCAAAATGCAGTCCCGTCATATATTCAAAATATGTTCAATTACAATGTCAGGCGTCCAAATCATTTACGTTCTTCAAATAAATCGGATTTTTTAATACCCAAACCAAATATAGAACTTTTTAAAGGGAGTATGTCGTACTCTGGGGTAAAAGTATGGAATAACATTCCAAATGAGATAAGACAGAGCGAAAGTATTAAAAGTTTTACAGTAAATTATACTAAGTGGATAAATTCGAATCAACAGTCATAAAGCTAAAATTATAAATATGGCCATATGTAAGTCTGTAAGTTAAACCTCTGCCATCATATGTATGTATTATGTTGTTGTGTAACATTGTTATCATGTTGATCATGTTTATGAATAATGCTAACTTTGAATTTGTTATGCTGATTGTTATATTGCTATATAATTATGTATTTGTATGTATGTAAATATTGCTTTAGAGGGCCCCAAGGAAGATTAGTTTACACTAATTGGGTTACCCTCTGTAAATAAAGACTTTCATTCATTCATTCATTCATTCATTCCCATATAGCTTGTAAGGGGGAGCTAATCTCGAAGATATCTCCGGACCCGAAAATGGTATGAGGTCCGTTGAGGTCTTGAAATTTAGGGCTCTCGATGCCCTACAAGATGCACCCTTCGGGGTGCCTGGAATTATATTCGACCACCGGTTCCATTCGCCTATAAGGCTATTCTATACTCTAAAATGCAGCGAAAAATGCCTAAACTGGGGTATGCACCATCGAAGTTATCTCAGCATCCCTGCTTCTGACGAGGCTGGGACCAATTTTGCCATTTAGGGGACTCTAAACCCTACAAGAAGCACCCGTCGGGGTGTCTGGGATGATATTTGGTCACCGGGAACTAACGCGTCAAAGTATGCCATTTTTTGCGACTTTTCGCACTTTTAACGCGCTCCCATATAGCTTGTAAGGGGGAGCTAATCTCGAAGATATCTCCGGACCCGAAAATGGTATGAGGTCCGTTGAGGTCTTGAAATTTAGGGCTCTCGATGCCCTACAAGATGCACCCTTCGGGGTGCCTGGAATTATATTCGACCACCGGTTCCATTCGCCTATAAGGCTATTCTATACTCTAAAATGCAGCGAAAAATGCCTAAAACTGGGGTATGCACCATCGAAGTTATCTCAGCATCCCTGCTTCTGACGAGGCTGGGACCAATCTTGCCATTTAGGGGACTCTAAACCCTACAAGAAGCACCCGTCGGGGTGTCTGGGATGATATTTGGTCACCGGGAACTAACGCGTCAAAGTATGCCAATTTTTTGCGACTTTTCGCACTTTTAACGCGCTCCCATATAGCTTGTAAGGGGGAGCTAATCTCGAAGATATCTCCGGACCCGAAAATGGTATGAGGTCTGTTGAGGTCTTGAAATTTAGGGCTCTCGATGCCCTACAAGATGCACCCTTCGGGGTGCCTGGAATTATATTCGACCACCGGTTCCATTTGCCTATAAGGCTATTCTATACTCTAAAATGCAGCGAAAAATGCCTAAAACTGGGGTATGCACCATCGAAGTTATCTCAGCATCCCTGCTTCTGACGAGGCTGGGACCAATCTTGCCATTTAGGGGACTCTAAACCCTACAAGAAGCACCCGTCGGGGTGTCTGGGATGATATTTGGTCACCGGGAACTTACGCGTCAAAGTATGCCAATTTTTTGCGACTTTTCGCACTTTTAACGCGCTCCCATATAGCTTGTAAGGGGGAGCTAATCTCGAAGATATCTCCGGACCCGAAAATGGTATGAGGTCCGTTGAGGTCTTGAAATTTAGGGCTCTCGATGCCCTACAAGATGCACCCGTCGGGGTGTCTGGGATGATATTTGACCACCGGTTCCATTCGCCTATAAGGCTATTCTATACTCTAAAATGCAGCGAAAAATGCCTAAAACTGGGGTATGCACCATCGAAGTTATCTCAGCATCCCTGCTTCTGACGAGGCTGGGACCAATCTTGCCATTTAGGGGACTCTAAACCCTACAAGAAGCACCCGTCGGGGTGTCTGGGATGATATTTGGTCACCGGGAACTAACGCGTCAAAGTATGCCAATTTTTTGCGACTTTTCGCACTTTTAACGCGCTCCCATATAGCTTGTAAGGGGGAGCTAATCTCGAAGATATCTCCGGACCCGAAAATGGTATGAGGTCCGTTGAGGTCTTGAAATTTAGGGCTCTTCGATGCCCTACAAGATGCACCCTTCGGGGTGCCTGGAATTATATTCGACCACCGGTTCCATTCGCCTATAAGGCTATTCTATACTCTAAAATGCAGCGAAAAATGCCTAAAACTGGGGTATGCACCATCGAAGTTATCTCAGCATCCCTGCTTTTGACGAGGCTGGGACCAATCTTGCCATTTAGGGGACTCTAAACCCTACAAGAAGCACCCGTCGGGGTGTCTGGGATGATATTTGGTCACCGGGAACTAACGCGTCAAAGTATGCCAATTTTTTGCGACTTTTCGCACTTTTAACGCGCTCCCATATAGCTTGTAAGGGGGAGCTAATCTCGAAGATATCTCCGGACCCGAAAATGGTATGAGGTCCGTTGAGGTCTTGAAATTTAGGGCTCTCGATGCCCTACAAGATGCACCCTTCGGGGTGCCTGGAATTATATTCGACCACCGGTTCCATTCGCCTATAAGGCTATTCTATACTCTAAAATGCAGCGAAAAATGCCTAAAACTGGGGTATGCACCATCGAAGTTATCTCAGCATCCCTGCTTCTGACGAGGCTGGGACCAATCTTGCCATTTAGGGGACTCTAAACCCTACAAGAAGCACCCGTCGGGGTGTCTGGGATGATATTTGGTCACCGGGAACTAACGCGTCAAAGTATGCCAATTTTTTGCGACTTTTCGCACTTTTAACGCGCTCCCATATAGCTTGTAAGGGGGAGCTAATCTCGAAGATATCTCCGGACCCGAAAACGGTATGAGGTCCGTTGAGGTCTTGAAATTTAGGGCTCTCGATGCCCTACAAGATGCACCCTTCGGGGTGCCTGGAATTATATTTGACCACCGGTTCCATTCGCCTATAAGGCTATTCTATACTCTAAAATGCAGCGAAAAATGCCTAAAACTGGGGTATGCACCATCGAAGTTATCTCAGCATCCCTGCTTCTGACGAGGCTGGGACCAATCTTGCCATTTAGGGGACTCTAAACCCTACAAGAAGCACCCGTCGGGGTGTCTGGGATGATATTTGGTCACCGGGAACTAACGCGTCAAAGTATGCCAATTTTTTGCGACTTTTCGCACTTTTAACGCGCTCCCATATAGCTTGTAAGGGGGAGCTAATCTCGAAGATATCTCCGGACCCGAAAATGGTATGAGGTCCGTTGAGGTCTTGAAATTTAGGGCTCTCGATGCCCTACAAGATGCACCCTTCGGGGTGCCTGGAATTATATGTCGACCACGTTTCCATTCGCCTATAATGGCTATTCTATACTCTAAAATGCAGCGAAAAAATGCCTAAAACTGGGGTATGCACCAGCGATTTATCTCAGCATCCTGCTTCTGACGAGGCTGGGACAATTTTGCCATTTAGGGACCTAACCACTACAAGAAAGCACCCGTCGGGTGTCTGGATGATATTTGGTCACGGGAAACTAACGCGTCAAAGTATGCAATTCTTTGCGACTTTTTCGCACTTTAACGCGCTCCCCATATGCTTGTAAGGGGAGCTATCTCGAAGATATTCTCCGGACCCGAAAATGGTATGAGGTCCGTTGAGGTCTTGAAAATTTAGGGCTCTCCGATGCCCTACAAGATCACCCTTCGGGGTGCCTGGAATGAATTCGACCACCGGTTCATTCGCCTATAAGGCTATTCTATACTCTAAAATGCAGCGAAAAATGCCCTAAAACTGGGTATGCACCATCGAAGTTATCTCAGCATCCCTGCTTCTGACGAAGCTGGGACCAATTTTGCCATTTAGGGGACTCTAAACCTACAAGAAGCACCCGTCGGGGTGTCTGGATGATATTGGGTCACGGGAAACTAAACGCGTCAAAGTATGCCATTTTTTGCGACTTTTCGCACTTTAACGCGCCTCCATATAGCTTGTAAGGGGGAGCTACTCGAAGATATCTCCTGGACCCGAAAATGGGTATGAGGTCCGTTGAGGTCTTGAAATTAGGGCTCTCGATGCCCTACAAGAGGCAACCCTTCGGGGTGCCTGGATTTATATTCGACCAGCCCGGTTCCTTCGCCTATAAGGCATTCTATACTCTAAAATGCAGGCGAAAATGCCCAAAAACTGGGTGTATGCCCATCGAAGTTATCTCAGCATCCCTGCTTCTGACGAGGCTGGGACCAATTTTGCCATTTAGGGGACTCTAAACCCTACAAGAAGTCACAGCCGTCGGGGTGTCTGGGATGATATTTGGTCACCGGGAACTAACGCGTCAAAGTATGCCAATTTTTTGCGACTTTTCGCACTTTTCCACGCGCTCCCATATAGCTTGTAAAGGGGAGCTAATCTCGAAGATATCTCGGACCCGAAATGGTATGAGGTCCGTTGAGGTCTTGAAATTTAGGGGCTCTCGATGCCCTACAAGATGCACCCGTTCGGGGTGCCTGCGAATTTATATTCGACCACGGTTCCATTCGCCTATAAGGCTATTCTATACTCTAAAATGCAGCGAAAAATGCCATAAAACTGGGGTATGACCATGAATTATCTCAGCATCCCTGCTTCTGACGAGTGCTGGGACCAATGTTTGCCATTTAGGGGACTCTAAACCTACAAGAAAGCACCCGTCGGGGTGCTGGGATGATATTTGGTCAACGGGAACTAACGCGTCAAAGTATGCATTTTTTGCGACTTTTCGCACTTTAACGCGCTCCCATATAGCTTGTAAGGGGGAGCTAATCTCGAAGATATCTCCGGACCCGAAATGGTATGAGGTCCGTTGAGGTCTTGAAATTTGGGCTTCGATGCCCTACAAGAATGCACCCTTCGGGGTTGCCTGGAATTATATTCGACCACCGGTTCATTCGCCTATAAGGCTATTTATCTCTAAAATGCAGCGAAAATGCCTAAAAACTGGGGTATGCACCATCGAAGTTATCTCAGCATCCCTGCTTCTGACGAGGCTGGGACAATTTTTGCCATTTAGGGGACTCTAAACCCTACAAGAAGCACCCGTCGGGGTGTCTGGGATGATATTTGGAGTCACCGGAACTAACGCGTCAAAGTATGCCAATTTTTTGCGACTTTTCGCACTTTTAAACGCGCTCCCATATAGCTTGTAAGGGGGAGCTAATCTCGAAGATATCTCCGGACCCAAAAATGGTATGAGGTCCGTGAGGTCTTGAAATTAGGGCTCTCGATTGCCCTACAAGAGCACCCTTCGGGGTGCTTGTATATATTCGACCACCGGTTCATTCGCCTATAAGGCTATTCTATACTCTAAAATGCACGCGAAAAAATGCCTAAAACTGGGGTTATGCACCATCGAAGTTATCTCAGCATCCTGCTTCTGACGAGGCTGGGACCAATTTTGCCATTTAGGGGCCCTAAACCCTACAAGAAGCACCTCGTCGGGGTGTCTGGGGATGATATTGGTCCACCGGGAACTAACGCGTCAAGATATGCAATTTTTTGCGACTTTTCGCACTTTTAACGCCTCCCATATAGCTTGTAAGGGGGAGCTAATCTCGAAGATATCTCCGGACCCAGAAAATGGTATGAGGTCCGTTGAGGTCTTGAAATTTAGGGCTCTCGATGCCCTACAAGATGCACCTTCGGGGTGCCTGAATTATATTCGACCACCGGTTCCATTCGCCTATAAGGCTATTCTATACTCTAAAATGCAGCGAAAAATGCCTAAAACTGGGGTATGCACCATCGAAGTTATCTCAGCATCCCTGCTTCTGACGAGGCTGGGACCATTTTGCCATTTAGGGGGACTCTAAACCCTACAAGAAGCACCCGTCGGGGTGTCTGGGATGATATTTGGTCACGCGGGAACTAACGCGTCAAAGTATGCCAATTTTTTGCGACTTTTCGCACTTTTAACGCGCTCCCATATAGCTTGTAAGGGGGAGCTAATCTCGAAGATATCTCCGAACCGAAAATGGTATGAGGTCCGTTGAGGTCTTGAAATTTAGGGCTCTCGATGCCCTACAAGATGCACCCTTCGGTGTGCCTGGAATTATTCGACCACGGTTCCATTCCCCTAAGGCTATTTCTATACTCTAAAATGCAGCGAAAAATGCCTAAAACTGGGGTAGCACATCGAAGTTTCTCTCAGCATCCCTGCTTCTGACGAGGCTGGACCAATTTTGCCATTTAGGGGACTCTAAACCCTACAAGAAGCACCGTCGGGTGTCTGGGATGATATTTGGTCACGGGAACTAACGCGTCAAAGTATGCCAATTTTTTGCGACTTTTCGCACTTTTAACTGCGCTCCCATATAGCTTGTAAGGGGGAGTCTATCTCGAAGATATCTCCGACCCGAAAATGGTATGAGGTCCGTTGAGTCTTGAAATTTAGGGCTCTCGAGTGCCCTACAAAATGCACCCTTCGGGGTGCCTGGAATTATATTCGACCAACCGGTTCCATTCGCCTATAAGTATTTCTAATACTCAAATGCAGCGAAAAAAATGCCTAAAACTGGGGTATGCACCATCGAAGTTATCTCAGCATCCCTGCTTCTGGACGAGGCTGGGACCAATTTTGCCATTTAGGGGACTCTAAACCCTACAAGAAGCACCCGTCGGGTGTCTGGGATGATATTTGGTCACCGAAACTAACGCGTCAAAGTATGCCAATTTTTTGCGACTTTTCGCACTTTTAAAACGCGCTCCCATTAGCTTGTAAGGGGGAGCTAATCTCGAAGATATCTCCGGACCGAAAATGGTATGAGGTCCGTTGAGGTCTTGAAATTTAGGGCTCTCGATGCCCTACAAGATGCACCCTTCGGGGTGCCTGGATTTATATTCGACCACCGGTTCCATTCGCTATAAGGCTATTCTATACTCTAAAATGCAGCGAAAAATGCCTAAAACCTGGGGTATGCACATCGAAAGTTATCTCAGCATCCCTGCTTCTGACGAGGCTGGGACCATTTTGCATTTAGGGGACCCTAAAACCCTACAAGAAGCACCCGTCGGGTGTTCTGGGATGATATTTGGTCACCGGGAACTAACGCGTCAAAGTATGCCAATTTTTTTGCGACTTTTCGCACTTTAACGCGCTCCCATATAGCTGTAAGGGGGAGTTAATCTCGAAGATATCTCCGACCCGCGAAAATGGTATGAGGTCCGTTGAGGTCTTGAAATTTAGGGCTCTCGATTCCCTACAAGATCAACCCTTCGGGTGCCTGGAATTATATTCGACCACCGGTTCCATTCGCCTATAAGCTATTCTATACTCTAAAATGCAGCGAAAAATGCCTAAAACTGGGGTATGCACCATCGAAGTTTATCCAGCATCCCTGCTTCTGACGAGGCTGGGACCAATTTTGCCATATTTAGGGGCTCCTAAACCCTACAAGAAGCACCCGTCGGGGTGTCTGGATGATATTGTTCACCGGAACTAACGCGTCAAAGTATGGCCAATTTTTTTGCGACTTTCGCACTTTTAACGCGCTCCCATATAGCTTGTAAGGGGGAGCTAATCTCGAAGATATCTCCGGACCCGAAAATGGTATGAGGTCCGTTGAGGTCTTGAAATTTAGGGCTCTCGATGCCCTACAAGATGCACCCTTCGGGGTGCCTGAATTATATTCGACACCGGTTCCATTCGCCTATAAGGCTATTCTATACTCTAAAATGCAGCGAAAAATGCCTAAAAACTGGGGTATGCACCATCGAAGTTATCTCAGCATCCCTGCTTCTGACGAGGCTGGACCAATTTTGCCATTTAGGGGACCCTAAACCCTACAAGAAGCACCCGTCGGGGTGTCTGGGATGATATTTGGTCACCGGGAACTAACGCGTCAAAGTATGCCAATTTTTTGCGACTTTTCGCACTTTTAACGCGCTCCCATATAGCTTGTAAGGGGAGCTAATCTCGAAGATATCTCCGGACCCGAAAATGGTATGAGGTCCGTTGAGGTCTTGAAATTTAGGGCTCTCGATGCCCTACAAGATGCACCCTTCGGGGTGCCTGGAATTAATTCTACCACCGTTCCATTCGCCTATAAGGCTTCTATACTCTAAAATGCAGCGAAAAAATGCCTAAAACTGGGGTATGCACCATCGAAGTTATCTCAGCATCCCTGCTTCTGACGAGGCTGGGACCAATTTTGCCATTTAGGGGACTCTAAACCCTACAAGAAAGCCCCCGTCGGGGTGTCTGGGATGATATTTGGTCACCGGGAACTAACGCGTCAAAGTATGCCAATTTTTTGCGACTTTTCGCACTTTTAACGCGCTCCCATATAGTAGCTTGTAAGGGGGACTAATCTCGAAGATATCTCCGGACCCGAAAATGGTATGAGGTCCGTTGAGGTCTTGAAATTAGGGCTCTCGATGCCCTACAAGATGCACCCTTCGGGGTGCCTGGAATTATTCGACCACCGGTTTCCATTCGCCTATAAGGCTATTCTATACTCTAAAATGCAGCGAAAAATGCCTAAAACTGGGGTATGCACCACGAAGTTATCTCAGCATCCCTGCTTCTGACGAGGCCTGGGACCAATTTTGCCATTTAGGGGACCTCTAAACCCTACAAGAACAGCCCGTCGGGTGTCTGGGATGATATTTGGTCACCGGGAACTAACGCGTCAAAAGTATGCCAATTTTTTTGCGACTTTTCGCACTTAACGCGCTCCCATATGCTTGTAAGGGGGACTAATCTCGAAGATATCTCCGGACCCGAAAATGGTATGAGGTCCGTTGAGGTCTTGGAAATTTAGGGCTCTCGATGCCCTACAAGTGAACACCTTCGGGGTGCCTGGAATTATATTCGACCACCGGTTCCATTCGCCTATAAGGCTATTCTATACTCTAAATGCAGCGAAAAATGCCTAAAACTGGGGTATGCACCATCGAAGTTATCTCAGCATCCCTGCTTCTGACGAGGCTGGGACCATTTTGCCATTTAGGGGACTCTAAACCCTACAAGAAGCACCCGTCGGGTGTCTGGGTATGATATTTGGTCACCGGAACTAACGCGTCAAAGTATGCCAATTTTTTGCGACTTTTCGCACTTTTAACGCGCTCCCATATAGCTTGTAAGGGGGGGACTATCTCGAAGATATCTCCGGACCCAAAAATGGTATGAGGTCCGTTGAGGTCTTGAAATTTAGGGCTCTCGATGCCCTACAAGATCACCCTTCGGGGTGCCTGGATTATATTCGACCACCGTTCCATTCGCCTATAAGGCTATTCTATACTCTAAATGCAGCGAAAAATGCCTAAAACTGGGGTATGAATACCTCGAAGTTATCTCAGCATCCCTGCTTCTGCGAGGCTGGGACCAATTTTGCCATTTAGGGGGACTAAACCCTACAAGAAGCACCCGTCGGGGTGTCTGGGATGATGATATTTGGTCACCGGGAACTAACGCGTCAAAGTATGCCAATTTTTTTGGCGACTTTCGCACTTTTTAACGCGCTCCCATATAGCTTGTAGTAAGGGGAGCTAATCTCGAAAGATATCTCCGGGACCCAGAAAAATGGTATGAGGGTCCGTTGAGGTCTTGAAAATTTTGGGCTCTCGATGCCCTCCAAGATGCACCCTTCGGGTGCCTGAAATATATTCGACCACCGGTTCCATTCGCCTATAAGGCTATTCTATACTCTAAAATGCAGCGAAAAATGCCTAAAACTGGGGTATGCAGCCATTCGAAGTTATCTCAGCATCCCTGCTTCTGACGAGGCTGGGACCAATTTTGCCATTTAGGGGACTCCTAAACCCTACAAGAAGCACCCGTTCGGGTGTCTGGATGATATTTGGTCACCGGGAACTAACGCGTCAAAGTATGCCAATTTTTGCGACTTTTCGCACTTTTAACGCGCTCCCATATAGCTTGTAAGGGGAGCTAATCTCGAAGATATCTCCGGACCCAAAATGGTATGAGGTCCGTTGAGGTCTTGAAATTTAGGGCTCTCGATGCCCTACAGATGCACCCTTCGGGTGCCTGGAATTATATTCGACACCGGTTTCCATTCGCCTATAAGGCTATTCTATACTCTAAAATGCAGCGAAAAATGCCTAAAACTGGGTATGCACATCGAAGTATCTCAGCATCCCTGCTTCTGACGAGGCTGGGACCAATTTTGCCATTTAGGGGACTCTAAACCCTACAAGAAGCACCCGTCCGGGGTGTCTGGGATGATATTTGTCACCGGGAACTAACGCGTCAAAGTATGCCATTTTTTGCGACTTTCGCACTTTTTAAACGCGCTCCATATAGCTTGTAAGGGGAGCTAATCTCGAAGATATCTCCGACCCGAAAATGGTATGAGGTCCGTTGAGGTCTTGAAATTAGGGCTCTCGATGCCCTACAGATGCACCCTTCGGGTGCCTGGAATTAATTCGACCACCGGTTTCATTCGCCTATAAGGCTATTCTATACTCTAAAATGCAGCGAAAAAAGCCTAAAACTGGGGTATGCACCATCGAAGTTTATCTCAGCATCCCTGCTTCTGACGAGGCTGGGACCAATTTTTGCCATTTAGGGGACTCTAAAACCTACAAGAAGCACCGTCGGGGTGTCTGGATGATATTTGGTCACCGGGGAACTAACGCGTCAAAAGTATGCCAATTTTTTGCGACTTTCGCACTTTTAACGCGCTCCCTATAGCTTGTAAGGGGGAGCTAATCTCGAAGATATCTCCGGACCCGAAAATGGTATGAGGTCCGTTGAGGTCTTGAAATTTAGGGCTCTCGATGCCCTACAAGATGCACCCTTCGGGTGCCTGGAATTATATTCGACCACCGGTTCCATTCGCCTATAAGGCTATTCTATACTCTAAAATGCAGCGAAAAATGCCTAAAACTGGGGTATTACATCGAAGTTATCTCAGCATCCCTGCTTCTGACGAGGCTGGGACCAATTTTTGCCATTTAGGGGACTCTAAACCCTACAAGAAGCACCCGTCGGTGTTCTGGATGATATTTGGTCACCGTAACTAACGCGTCAAAGTATGCCAATTTTTTGCGACTTTTCGCACTTTTAACGCGCTCCCATATAGCTTGTAAGGGGGAGCTAATCTCGAAGATATCTCCGGACCCAAATGTATGAGGTCCGTTGAGGTCTTGAAATTTAGGGCTTTCGATGCCCTACAAGATGCACCCTTCGGGGTGCCTGGATTATATTCGACCACCGGTTCCATTCGCCTATAAGGCTATTCTTATACTCTAAAATGCAGCGAACAATGCCTAAAACTGGGTATGCACCATCGGAAGTTATCTCAGCATCCCTGCTTCTGACGAGGCTGGGACAATTTTGCCATTTAGGGGACTCTAACCCTACAAGAAGCACCCGTCGGGGTTGTCTGGGATGATATTTGGTCACCGGGAACTAACGCGTCAAAGTATGCCAATTTTTTGCGACTTTTCGCACTTTTAACGCGTCCCATATAGCTTGTAAGGGGGACGGAGCTAATCTCGAAGATATCTCCGGACCCAAAAATGGTATGAGGTCCGTTGAGGTCTTGAAATTTAGGGCTCTCGATGCCCTACAAGATGCACCCTTCGGGGTGCCTGGAATTATATTCGACCACCGGTTCCATTCGCCTATAAGGCTATTCTATACCTAAAATGCAGCGAAAAATGCCTAAAACTGGGTATGCACCATCGAAGTTTCTCAGCATCCCTGCTTCTGACGAGGCTGGGACCAATTTTGCCATTTAGGGGACCCTAAACCCTACAAGAAGCACCCGTCGGGGTGTCTGGGATGATATTTGGTCACGGGAACTAACGCGTCAAAGTATGCCAATTTTTTGCGACTTTTCGCACTTTTAACGCGCTCCCATATGCTTGTAGGGGGAGCTAATCTCGAAGATAACTCCGGACCCGAAATGGTATGAGGGTCCGTTGAGGTCTTGAAATTTAGGGCTCTCGATGCCCTACAAGATGCACCCTTCGGGGTGCCTGGAATTATATTCGACCACCGGTTCCATTCGCCTATAAGGCTATTCTATACTCTAAAATGCAGCGAAAAATGCCTAAAACTGGGTAGCACCATCGAAGTTATCTCAGCAATCCCTGCTTCCTGACGAGGCTGGACCAATTTTGCCATTTAGGGGACTCCTAAACCCTACAAGAAGCACCCGTCGGGGTGTCTGGGATGATATTGGTCACCGGGAACTAAACGCTCAAAGTATGCCAATTTTTGCGACTTTTCGCACTTTTAAACCCCCCATATAGCTTGTAAGGGGGAGCTAATCTCGAAGATATCTCCGGACCCGAAATGGTATGAGGTCCGTTGAGGTCTTGAAATTTAGGGCTCTCGATGCCCTAAAAGATGCACCCTTCGGGGTGCCTGGAATTATATTCGACCACCGGTTCCATTCGCCTATAAGGCTATTCTATACTCTAAAATGCAGCGAAAAATGCCTAAAAACTGGGTATGCACCATCGAAGTTATCTCAGCATCCCTGCTTCTGACGAGGCTGGACCAATTTTTGCCATTTAGGACTCTAAACCTACAAGACCACCGTCGGGGTGTCTGGGATGATATTTGGTCACCGGGAACTAACGCGTCAAAAGTATGCCAATTTTTTGCGACTTTTCGCATTTTTAACGCGCTCCCATATAGCTTGTAAGGGGGAGCTAATCTCGTAGATATCTCCGGACCCGAAAATGGTATGAGGTACGTTGAGGTCTTGAAATTTAGGGCTCTCGATGCCTACAAGATCACCCTTCGGGGTGCCTGGAATTATATTCGACCACCGGTTCCATTCGCCTATAAGGCTATTCTATACTCTAAAATGCAGCGAAAATGCCTAAAACTGGGGTATGCACCATCGAAAGTATATCTCAGCATCCCTGCTTCTGACAGAGGGCTGGGACCAATTTTCCATTGATCTTAGGGGACTCTAAACCCTACAAAAAGCACCCGTCGGGGTGTCGGGGATGATATTTGGTCCCGGGAACTACCGTCAAAGTATGCCAATTTTTTGCGACTTTTCGCACTTTTAACGCGCTCCCCATATAGCTTGTAAGGGGAGCTATCTCGAAGATATCTCCGGACCCGAAAATGGTATGAGTCCGTTGAGGTCTTGAAATTTAGGCTCTCGATGCCCTACAAGATGCACCCTTCGGGGTGCCTGGAATTATATTCGACCACACGGTTCATTCGCCTATAAGGCTATTCTATACTCTAAAATGCAGCGAAAATGCCTAAAACTGGGGTATGCACCATCGAAGTATCTCAGCATCCCTGCTTCTGACGAGGCTGGGACCAATTTTGCCATTTAGGGGACTCTAAACCCTACAAGAAGCACCCGTCGGGTTTCTGGGATGATATTTGGTCACCGGAACTAACGCGTCAAAGTATGCCAATTTTTTTGCGATTTCGCACTTTTAACGCGCTCCCCATATAGCTTGTAAGGTGAGCTAATCTCGAAGATATCTCCGGACCCGGAAATGGTATGAGGTCCGTTGAGGTCTTGAAATTTAGGGCTCTCGATTCCCTACAAGATGCACCCTTCGGGGTGCCTGGAATTATTTAATTCGACCACCGGTTCCATTCGCTATAAGGCTATTCTATACTCTAAAATGCAGCGAAAAATGCCTAAAACTGGGGTATGCACCATCGAAAGTTATCTCAGCATCCTGCTTCTGACGAGGCTGGGACCAATTTTGCCATTTAGGGGACTCTAAACCCTACAAGAAGCACCCGTCGGGGTGCTGGGATGATATTTGGTCACCGGGAACTAACGCGTCAAAGTATGCCAATTTTTTTGCGACTTTTTCGCACTTTTAACGCGCTCCCATATAGCTTTTAAGGGGGAGCTAATCTCGAAGATATCTCCGGGACCCGAAAATGGTATGAGGTCCGTTTGAGGTCTTGAAATTTAGGGCTCTCGATCCCTACAAGATGCACCCTCGGGTGCCTGGAATTATATTCGACCCCGGTTCCATTCGCTATAAGGCTATTCTATACTCTAAAATGCAGCGAAAAAAATGCCTAAAAACTGGGGGTTGCACATCGAAGTTATCTCAGCATCCCTGCTTCTGACGAGGCTGGGACCAATTTTTCCATTTAGGGGGACTCTAAACCCTACAAGAAGCACCCGTCGGGGTGTCTGGGATGAATATTTGGTCACCGGGAACTAACGCGTCAAAGTATGCCAATTTTTTGCGACTTTTCGTCACTTTTAACGCGCTCCCATATAGCTTGTAAGGGGGAGCTAATCTCGAAGATATCTCCGGACCCCAAAAATGGTATGAGGTCCGTTGAGGTCTTGAATTTAGGGCTCTCGATGCCCTACAAGATGCACCCTTCGGGGTGCCTGGAATTATATTCGACCACCGGTTCCATTCGCCTATAAGGCTATTCTATACTCTAAAATGCAGCGAAAAATGCCTAAAAACTGGTGTATGCACCATCGAAGTTATCTCAGCAATCCCTGCTTCTGACGAGGCTGGGACCAATTTTGCCATTTTAGGGGACTCTAAACCCTACAAGAAGCACCCGTCGGGGTGTCTGGGATGATATTTGGTCACCGGGAACTAACGCGTCAAAGTATGCCAATTTTTTGCGACTTTTCGCACTTTTAAACGCGCTCCCATATAGCTTGTAAGGGGGGAGCTAATCTCGAAGATATCTCCGAGACCCGAAAATGGTATGAGGTCCGTTGAGGTCTTGAAATTTAGGCTCTCGATGCCCTACAAGATGCCCCCTTCGGGTGGCCTGGAATTATATTCGTACCACCGGTTACCATTCGCCTATAAGGCTATTCTATACTCTAAAATGCAGCGAAAAATGCCTAAAACTGGGGTATGCACCATCGAAGTTATCTCAGCATCCCTGCTTCTGACGAGGCTGGGACCAATTTTGCCATTTAGGGGACTCTAAAACCTACAAGAAGCACCCGTCGGGGTGTCTGGGATGATATTTGGTCACCGGGAACTAACGCGTCAAAGTATGCCAATTTTTTGGACTTTTCGCACTTTTAACGCGCTCCCATATAGCTTGTAAGGGGGACTAATCTCGAAGATATCTCCGAACCCGAAATGGTATGAGGTCCGTTGAGTCTTGAAATTTAGGGCTCTCTGATGCCCTACAAGATGCACCCTTCTGGGTGCCTGGAATTATATTCGACCACCGGTTCCATTCGCCTATAAGGCTTATTCTATACTCTAAAAATGCAGCGAAAAATGCTAAACTGGGGTATGCACCTCGAAGTTCTCAGCATCCCTGCTTCTGACGAGGCTGGGACCAATTTTGCCATTTAGGGGACTCTAAACCCCACAAGAAGCACCCGTCGGGGTTTCTGGGATGATATTTGGTCACCGGGAACTAACGCGTCAAAGTATGCCAATTTTTTGCGACTTTCGCACTTTTAACGCGCTCCCATATAGCTTGTAAGGGGAGCTAATCTCGAAGATATCTCCGGACCCGAAAAATGGTATGAGGTCCGTTGAGGTCTTGAAATTTAGGGCTCTCGATGCCCTACAAAGATGCACCTTCGGGTGCCTGGAATATATTCGACCACCGGTTTCCATTCGCCTATAAGGCTATTCTATACTTCTAAAAATGCAGCGAAAAATGCTAAAACTGGGTAATGCCCATCGAAAGTTATCTCAGCATCCCTGCTTCTGACGAGGCTGGGGACCAATTTTGCATTTAGGGGACTCTAAACCCTACAAGAAGCACCCGTCGGGTGTCTGGGATGATATTTGGTTCACCGGAACTAACGCGTCAAAGTAAGCCAATTTTTTGCGACTTTTCGCACTTTTTAACGCGCTCCCATATAGCTTGTAAGGGGGACTAATCTCGAAGATATCTCCGGACCCGAAAATGTATGAGGTCGGTTGAGGTCTTGAAATTTAGGGCTCTCGATGCCTACAAGAAGCACCCCTTGGGGTGCCTGGAATTAATATTCGACCACCGGTTCCATTCGCCTATAAGGCTATTCTATACTCTAAAATGCAGCGAAAAATGCCTAAAACTGGGGTATGCACCATCGAAGTTATCTCAGCATCCCTGCTTCTGACGATGCTGGGACCAATTTTGCCATTTAGGGACTCTAAACCCTACAAGAAGCACCCGTCGGGTGTCTGGGATGATATTTGGTCACCGGGAAATAACGCTCAAAAGTATGCCAATTTTTTGCGACTTTTCGCACTTTTAACGCGCTCCCATATAGCTTGTAAGGGGGAGCTAATCTCGAAGATATCTCCGGACCCGAAAATGGTATGAGGTCCGTTAGGTCTTGAAATTTAGGGCTCTCGATGCCCTACAAGATGCACCCTTGGGGTGCCTGGAATTATATTCGACCACCGGTTCCATTCGCCTATAAGGCTATTCTATACTCTAAAATGCAGCGAAAAATGCCTAAAACTGGGGTATGCACCATCGAAGTTATCTCAGATCCCTGCTTCTGACGAGGCTGGACCAATTTTGCCATTTAGGGGACTCTAAACCCTACAAGAAGCACCCGTCGGGGTGTCTGGGAATATTTGGTCACCGGAACTAACGCGTCAAAGTATGCCAATTTTTTGCGACTTTTCGCACTTTTAACGCGCTCCCATATAGCTTGTAAGGGGAGCTAATCTCGAAGATATCTCCGGACCCGAAAATGGTATGAGGTCCGTTGAGGTCTTGAAATTTAGGGCTCTCGTGATGCCCTACAAGATGCCCCTTCGGGGTGCCTGGAATTATATTCGACCACCGTTTCATTCGCCTATAAGGTATATTCTATACTCTAAAAATGCAGCGAAAAATGCCTAAAACTGGGTATGCACCATCGAAGTTATCTCAGCTATCCCTGCTCTGACGAGGCTGGGACCAATTTTGCCATTTAGGGACTCTAAACCCTACAAGAAGCACCCGTCGGGGTGTCTGAGATGATATTTGGTCACCGGGAACTAACGCGTCAAAGTATGCCAATTTTTTTGCGACTTTTCGCACTTTTAACGCGCTCCCATATCGCTTGTAAGGGGGAGCTAATCTCGAAGATATCTCCGGACCCGAAAATGGTATGAGGTCCGTTGAGGTCTTGAAATTTAGGGCTCTCGATGCCCTACAAGATGCACCCTTCGGGTGCCTGGAATTATATTCGACCACCGGTTCCATTCGCCTATAAGGCTATTCTATACTCTAAAATGCAGCGAAAATGCCTAAAACTGGGGTATGCACCATCGAAGTTATCTCAGCATCCCTGCTTCTGACGAGGCTGGGACCATTTTGCCATTTAGGGGACTCTAAACCCACAAGCAAAACGCACCCCTGTCGGGGTGTCTGGATGATATTTGGTCACCGGAACTAACGCGTCAAAGATATGCCAATTTTTTGGCGACTTTTCGCACTTTTAACCGCGCTCCCATAGTAGCTTGTAAGGGGGAGCTAATCTCGAAGATATCTCTCCGGACACGAAAATGGTATGAGGTCCGTTGAGGTCTTGAAATTTAGGGCCTGAGATGATGCCCTACAAGATGCACCCTTCGGGGTGCCTGGAATTATATTCGACCACCGGTTCCATTCGCCTATAAGGCTATTCTATACTCTAAAATGCAGCGAAAAAATGCCTAAAACTGGGGTATGCACCATCGAAGTTATCTCAGCATCCCTGCTTCTGACGAGGCTGGGACCAATTTTGCCATTTAGGGGGACTCTAACACCCAAGAAGCACCCGTCGGGGTGTCTGGGATGATATTTGGTCACCGGGAACTAACGCGTCAAAGTATGCCAATTTTTTGGCGACTTTTCGCACTTTTAACGCGCTCCCCATATAGCTTGTAAGGGGGAGCTAATCTCGAAGATATCTCCGGACCCGAAAATGGTATGAGGTCCGTTGAGTTCTTGAAATTTAGGGCTCTCGATGCCCTACAAGATGCAGTTGGCCCTTCGGGGTGCCTGGAATTATATTCGACCACCGGTTCCTTCGCCCTATAAGGCTATTCTATACTCTAAAATGCAGGGAAAAATGCCTAAAACTGGGGTATGCACCATCGAAGTTTCTCCAGCATCCCTGCTTCTGACGAGGCTGGGACCAATTTTGCCATTTAGGGACTCTAAAACCCTACAAGAAGCACCCTTCGGGGTGTCTGGGATGATATTTGGTCACCGGGAACTAACGCGTCAAAGTATGCCAATTTTTGCGACTTTTCGCACTTTTAACGCGCTCCCATATCGCTTGTAAGGGGGAGCTAATCTCGAAGATATCTCCGGACCGAAAATGGTTATGAGGTCCGTTGAGGTCTTGAAATTTAGGGCTCTCGAATGCCCTACAAGATGCACACCTTCGGGGTGCCTGAATTATATTCGACCCCGGTTCCATTCGCCTATAAGGCTATTTTCTATACTCTAAAATGCAGCGAAAAATGCCTAAAACTGGGGTATGCACCATCGAAGTTATCTCAGCATCCCTGCTTCTGACGAGCTGGGACCAATTTTGCCATTTGGGGACCTCTAAAACCCTACAAGAAGCACCCGTCGGGGTGTCTGGGATAGTGT